>NC_034611.1:44739587-44794517 GCF_900095145.1 Mus pahari
AGAGAGAGAGAGAGAGAGAGAGAGACAGACAGACAGACAGACAGACAGACAGACAGACAGACACAGAGAGAGACAAACACAGAGACAGAGACAGAAAAAGGAGAGAATTACAAAACAATATTATTTCAAGTTCTAGGGAGTAGCTACGTGGCTAAAGCGCTTGACAGAGAAGTGTACCAAGCACCACACCAAACATATCAAATCAGGAAATTACAATTTTGATCCCTAGCACGCACATAAATCATGACACCCTGTTGATAACCTCAGTATGCCAGACAGGGGACAGCAAGCTGGATAGATAGACTGGACAAAAGAGTGAGCCAAATTAGCCAGGTCCAAGCAAGAGACCCTGCTTCAATAATTAATGTGGAGAATTATTGCAAAAAGTGGAGTAGTATATCAATTTCTATCTATTTGTTCATGCCTATACCCATGTACACATACCCATATACATTTGAACATACATACATACATTCAGGTACATGCATACTACATGTATAGAAACCTAAAATTAAAATGTATTGCAAAACCTACTTTCATTCTGTATTTTTTTAAGTGTGCATCCCAGCTTCGATGAGGCCCTCATAGATCGTAACTAAAGAATCCTCACAAGGAACTAGAGGTTCTAATTCAGCCAACCAAGAAACCAAGTGTTCCATATAAAAAGCAATTTCAACCTAAAACTGCAAAGGCATATTTCTGGATTTCAGGTAGGTTATTTAAATTTCAGCTTCAAATAATTCACAGGGGAAGTCATGATAGGAAACATATTCAAATTAATGATGAAATTCTCAAACTGTTGTATACATAAGGACAAGAAAAATATGTAACTTCTGTTCACTTAAAGAATTATTATTTCATTCATTAAATCATGAATTGATGCACTTACTTGGAAACCAGAGCTCCGACATATCAAACATTATTTTAAATCATTTATCAGAGCCACAAATCAATTCTTGTTTTTTTATTTGGCCTTCTTGTATCTCATAAGTACATGGTAGAAACAAATGAGATAGTATAAAAGATTGGTTTTGGATTTCTTGAAATAAGCATCCTATATGTATGATAATAAGTATTTTGAGAGATAGATTTAAGAACCTAGAATCCTAAATTGCAACTGTGTGACAGGCTGCAACATAATTCTTGGTGTCTTCTCTTTCTTCCCCTTGCTGGAGCCAACACTGCCCGATATGTTTTCAGTCTGACATTGTTATGAGGTTTTGGGATACATTGTAAAAGCAAACTGAGCTCCTCAGACAACTAACTCAGTACTAAGGGCCTTATATCTGCAGAGCAGGTACACAGCAGCATAAATGGGAAGGTTGTTGTTTTTTTAACATATATGGATGAACTTGGGATTTGCAGCACTTCTATACAAAGGGTAATATACAAAGGCAAGAATACCGTATTTTTCTTTTTTCCGTTTTTATTTTTTTTAATTTTTATTTTTTATTTACATTTCAAATTCCTAGTTTCCCCTCTGCTCCCCCTTCTCCTGCTCCCCAACCCGGTTCCTAGCCTTGCCATTCCCCTATACTGGGGCATAGAACTGTCCCAGGACCAAGGGCTTCTCCTCCCATTAATGACTGACCAGGCCATCCACTGCGACATATGCAGCTACGGCCATGAGTCCCACCATGTGTTTTCTTTGATTGGTGGATTAGTCTTAGGGAGCTCTGGGGGTACTGGTTAGTTCATATTGTTGTTCCTCCTATGGGGCTGCAAACCCTTTCAGCTCCTTGGGTCCTTTCTCTAGCTCCTTCATTGGGGACCCTGTGCTCAGTCCAATGGATGGCTGTGAGCATCCACTTCTGTATTTGCCAGGCACTGGCATAGCACATCAGGAGACAGTTATATCAGGTTCCTGTCAGCAAGCTCTTGTTGGCATCTGCAATAGTGACTGGGATTGGTGGTTGTTTACGGGAAGGATCCTCAGGTGGGGCAGCCTCTGGATGGTCCTTCCTTCAGTCTCAGCTCCAAATTTTGTCTCTGTGACTCCTTCCATGGGTATTTTGTTCCCCTTTCTAAGAAGGATCCAAATATCCACACTTTGGTCCTCCTTCCTGAGTTTCATGTGGTTTGCAAATTGTATCTTGGGTATTCTAAGTTTCTGGCCTAATATCCACTTATCAGTGAGTACATATCTAGTGACTTCTTTTGTGATTGGGTTACCTCACTAAGGATGATATTCTCCAAATATATCCATTTGTCCAATAGTTTAATAAGATCATTTTTAATAGCTGCATAGTACTCCATTGTATAAATATACCACATTTTCTGTATCCATTCTTCTGTTGAGGGACATCTGGGTTCTTTCCAGCTCTGTTTATTAAAAATAAGGCTTCTATAAACATAGTGGAGCATGTGTCCTTATTAAAAGTTGGAGCATCTTCTGGGTATATGCCCAGGAGATGTATTGCTAGATCTTCTGGTAGCACTTTGTCTAATTTTCTGAATAACCACCAAACTGATTACCAGAGTGGTTGTGCCAACTTGAAATCCCACCAAAAACGGAGGAGTGTTCCTCTTTCTACAGGTCCTCACCAGTATCTCCTGTCACATGGGTTTTTGAACTTAGCCATTCTGACTGATGTTATGTGGTATCTCTGGGTTGTTTTGATTGGCATTTCCCTGATGATTAAGGATGTTGAACATTTTTTTAGTTGCTTCTCAGCCATTCTATATTCCTCAGTTGAGAATTCTTTGTTTAGCTCTGTACCCCATTTTTAATAGGGTTATTTGATTTTCTGGAGTCGATCTTCTTGAGTTCTTCATACATATTGGATATTACTTCCCTATTAGATTTTGGATTGATAAAATTCTATCCCAAGCTCTTGGTTTCCTTTCTGTCTTATTAACAGTGTCCTTTGCCTTTGCACTTTTATGACATCTCATTTGTCGATTCTTGAGCTTACAAGCTGTTCTGTTCAGGAATTTTTCTCCCGTGACCATGTTTTGAGGCTCTTCCCTACTTTCTCCTCTATAATTTTCAGTGTATCTGATTTATGTGTAGTTCCTTGTACAAGGAGATAAGAATAGATCAATTCATATTCTTCTATATGCTAACCAACAGTTGAGCAAACACCATTTGTTGAAAATCCTGTCTTCTTTCCCCTTGATGATTTTAGCTCCTTTGTCAAAGATCAAGTGACCATAGGAGTGTGGGTTCATTTCTGGGTCTTCAATTCTATTCCATTTTTCTACCCATCTATCAGTGTACCAGTACCACGTAGTTTTTATCACAATTGCTCTGTAGTACAGCTTGAGATCAGGGATGGAGATTGCACCAGAGGTTCTTTTCTTGTAGTATTGTATATTATTGTTGATTGGTTTCTGCAAGATAATCATTTTTACTATATTAATCCTGCCCATCCATGAGCATGGGAGATCTTTCCATCTTCTGAGATCTTTGATTTCTTACTTTAGAGGTTTGAAATTCTTATTATACAGATCATTCATTTGCTTAGCTAGAATCATACCAAGGCAATTTATATTATTTATGACTACTGTGAAGAGTGTTGTTTCCCTAATTTCTTTCTCAGCCAATTTTTCCTTTGTGTAGAGGAAGGCCATTGACTTGTTTGAGTTAATTGTATATCCAGCTTCTTCACTGAAGTTGTTTATCAGGTTTAGGAGTTCTCTGGTGGAATTTTTGCGGTCACTTACATATACTATCATATCATCTGCAAATAGTGATATTTTGACTTCTTCCTTTCCAATTTGTATTCCTTTGATTTCCTATCGTTGTCTAATTGCTCTGGCTAGGACTTCAAATACTATATTGAATAGGTAGGTAGAGAGTAGGCAGCCTTGTTTAGTCCCTGATTTTACTGGGATTGCTTCAAGTTTCTCTCCATTTAGTTAGATGTTGGCTAGTGGCTGGCTGTATATTGCTTTTATTACGTTTAGGTAAAATCATTGAATTCAATTTTTTTGGTAGGGGAGTATTGAGAAAGGGTTTCTCTGTGTAGCCCTGACTGTCCTGGAACTCACTCTGTAGATTAGGCGGGCCTCGAACTCAGAAATCTACCTGCCTCTGCCTCTCAAGTGCTGGGATAAAAGGCATGTGTAACCACTGGCTGGCTAGGCATTGAATTCCTTATCTTTCCAAGACTTACCATGAACGGGTGTTGGATTTTGTCAAATGTTTTCTTAGCATCTAATTAGATGATCATGTGGTGTTTTTTCTTTGAGCTTGTTTATATAGTAGATTATATTGAGGGATTTCCATAAATTGAACCATCCCTGCATCTCTGGGATGAAGCCTACTTGATCATGATGGATGATAGTTTTGATGTGTTCTTGGATTCCTTTTGTGAGAGTTTTATTGAGTATTTTTGCATCAATAATTATAAGGGTAATTTGTCTGAAGTTCTCTTTCTTTGTTGGGTCTTTATGAGGTTTACGTATCATAGTAATTATTGCTTCACAGAATGAATTGGGTAGAGTACCTTCTGTTTCTATTTTGTGGAATAGTTTGAGGAGTATTGGAATTAGGTCTTCTTTAAGGTCTGATAGAAGTCTGCACTAAATACATCAGTTCCTGGGCTTTTTTGGTTGGGAGACTATTAATGACAGTTGCTATTTCTTTAGGGACTGTTTAGATCATTAATCAAATCCTGATTTAAATTTGGTACTTGGTATCTGTCTAGGAAATTGTCCATTTCATCCAGGTTTTCCAGTTGTGTTAAGTATAGGCTTTTGTAGTAAGATCTGATGATTTTTGGATTTCTTCAGATTTTCTTTTTATGTCTCCCTTTTCATTTCTGATTTTATTAATTAGGATACTGTCCTTGTGCCCTCTTGTTAGTCTTGATAAGTATTTATCTATCTTATTGATTTTTGTCAAGGGACCAGATCCTGGTTTGGTTGATTCTTTTTTTTTTTACTTCTTTTTCTTTCTACTTGGTTGATTTCACCCCCGAGTTTGATTATTTCCTGCCATCTACTCCTATTGGATGCATTTGCTTCCTTTTGTTCTAGAGCTTTTAGGTGTGCTGCCAAGCTGCTACTGTATGCTCTCTCTAGTTTCTTCTTGGAGGAACTCAGAGCTATGAGTTTTCCCCTTAGGATTGTTTTCTTTGTGTCACATAAGTTTGGGTATGTAATGGCTTCATTTTCATTAAATTCTAAAAAGTCTTTATTTCTTCTTTGATCAAGTTATCATTAAATAGAGTGTTGTTCAGATTCCACGTGAATGTTGGCTTTCTATTATTTATGTTCGTATTGGGGATCAAGCTTACTCTGTTGTGATCTGATAGGATGCATGGTATTATTTCAATATTTTTGTATTTGTTGAGGCCTGTATTGTGACCGATTATTTGGTCAGTTTTGGAGAAGGTACCATGAGGTGCTGAGAAGAAGGTATATCCTTTTGTTTTAGAATAAAATGTTCTGAAGATATCTGTTAAATCCATTTGTTTCATAACTTCTGTTAGTTTCACTGTGTCTCTGTTCAGTTTCTGTTTCTAGGATCTGTCCACTGACATGAGTGGGGTTTTGAAGTCTCCCACTGCTATTGTGTGTGGTGCAATGTGTGCTTTTTAACTTTACTAATGAATGTGGATGTGCTTGTATTTGGAGCATCGATGTTCAGAATTGGGAATTCGTCTTGGTGGATTTTACCTTTGATGAGTATGAAGTGCCCCTCCTTGTCTTTTTTGATAACTTTACGTTGGAAGTCGATTTTATTCGATATTTGAATGGATACTCCAGCTTGTTTCTTGGTACCATTTGTTTGGAAAATTGTTTTACTCTGAGGTAGCATCTGTCTTTGTCCCTGATGTGGGTTTCTGGTATGCATCAAAATACTGGGTCCTGTTTACATAGCCAGTCTGTTAGTCTATGTATTTTTATTGGAGAATTGAGTCCATTGATATTAAGAGATATTAAGGAAAAGTAATTGTTGATTCCTGTTATTTATTTATTTATTCATTCATCCATTTATCTATCTATTTATTTATTTATCTATTTATTTATTTATTTATTTTAAGAGTTGGGATTCTGTTCTTGCAGCTATCTTCTTTTAGGTTTGCTGAAAGATTACTTTCTTGCTTTTTGTAGGGCATAATTGCACTCCTTATGTTGGAATTTTCCCTTTATTATCCTTTGAAAGGCTGGATTCATGGAAAGATATTGTGTAAATTTGGTTTTGTCATGGAATATTTTGGTTTCTCCATTGATGGTAATTGAGAGTTTTGCTGGGTATAGTAGCCTGGGCTGGCATTTGTGTTCTCTTAAGGTCTGTATGACATCTGTCCAGGATCTTCTGGTTTTCATAGTCTCTGGTGAAAAGTCAGGTGTAATTCTAATAGGTCTGCTTTCATATGTTACTTGATGTTTTTCCCTTACTGCTTTTAATATTCTATCTTTGTTTACTGCATTTGGTGTTTTGATTATTATATGTTGGGAAGAATTTCTTTTCTGGTCCAGTCTATTTGGAGCTCTGTAGGCTTCTTGTATGTTCATGGACATCTCTTTCTTTAGGTTAGGGAAGGTTTCTTCTATAATTTTGTTGAAGATATTTACTGGTCCTTTAAGATGAAAATCTTCATTCTCATCTATACCTATTATCCTTAGGTTTGGTCTTATCATTGTGTCCTAGATTTCCTGGATGTTTTGAGTTAGGATCTTTTTCCATTTTGCATTTTCTTCAATTGTTGTTTCCATGTTTTCTATGGAATCTTCTGCACCTGAGATTCTCTCTTGTATCTCTTGTATTCTGTTGCTGATGCNTNCATCTATGGCTCCTGATTTCTCTCCTAGGATTTCTATCTCCAGAGTTGTCTCCCTTTGTGATTTTTCTATGGTTTCTATCTCCTTTTATAGATCCTTGATGGTTTTATTTAATTCCTTCACCTGTTTGGTTGTGTTAACCTGCAATTCTTTAAAGGATTTTTGTGTTTCCTCTTTAAGGGCTCTACCTGTTTAGCTGTATTTCTTTAAGAGAGTTATTAATGTCCTTCTTGAAATCCTGTACCAGCATCATTAGATATGATTTTAAATCCATATATTGCTTTTCTGGTGTGTTGGGGTATCCAGGACTCCCTGTGATGGCAGTACCGGTTCTGATGATGCAAGTAGTGTTGGTTTCTGTTGGTAAGATTCTTACTTTTGCCTTTTTCCATTTGTTAATCTCTGATTTTAGATGTTCTAGGTGTCTCTGGCTGGAGCTTGTTCTTCCTGTGAGTCTGTAAGCCTATGTCAGCACTTCTGGGAGACCTGCTTTCTCCTGGCAAGACCAATGCACAGAGGGCTGCGGAACAGCCCCACCTCCTGGCTCCAGATGCAGGTCCATAGGGCCCTGTCCCAGAAGCTCTGCTGCTTCTATGGCCTGTTCTCTCCTGAGCAGACCCACATTATAGAGACATTGGAGAGAAAATGCCAATCTCCCCTGAGTCCTGTGGTCAGAGCATTCCCTGGATGGAAAGCTCTCCTCTGGCAGGGAAGGTGCACAGAGGACTGAGGAGCAGCTCTACCTCCTGGCTGCAGATATTGACCCATAGGACATTGTTCCAGAAACCCTGTTGCTTCTGTGGCCTGTGCTCTTCTGAACGGTCCCACCTTAGAGAGATACCAGAGAGAAAATGAAGATCTCCCCTGAGTCCTGAGGTCAAAGCACTCCCTGGAGGCAACCTCTCCTCTGACAGTGAAGGTGCACAGAGCCAGTATTTTTATTTCAAGCAGTCTTTCAACTTCTTAGGTGAAGACAATGCTATTATTGTATATTTATTAATCAGTCAATAAGGGATTTAATTGATAAGTTAATTTATTCCAGTCTAGGTACAAGTTTCCAATTGCCAAAGCAGGTGCTGGCAGCCATTCCATGTTAATAACCACATTATTAAACACCTTAAACCTACAAATGATATTGCATAAATTCTGATATATATGCAGCTTTTGTTATTATACAACAGTATAGTCAGTGATTCCTCTATTTACCTGATATTGTAGTCAACATTTCTATTTGTCAAGGCCATCGCTTGTGTTGGTGGCCATGTTTCAAGACGCAAACAGAAGACAGTCACTACCATGCTATTAAAGTGAAAGGTGTGATGATAAATGGAATGATTGATTAGGAAATAATCATTTCTTATTCTTAATATTTCTCAAAATGTCTATGCTAGAAGAATTCTATTATATGGTTTCATTTATAATCATGCATTTAGGCATACCCTGATGATTTTTCTTTCATTTATTTATTTGTTTGTTTGTTTGTTTACTTATTTTCAAATGTTATCCCTCTTCCCCATCTCCCTTCCACAACCTCCCCTTCCACATCTCTCCCCTTTGCCTCTAAGAGGTGTTCCCCCACACACCCACTCCAGACTCACCTCTCTAGCATCCTCCTCTCCTGGGGCAATAAGCCACCACAAGACCAAGGACCTCGCCTCCCAATGATGCCATAGAAGGCAATCTGGTTTTTGTTTGTTTGTTTGTTTGTTTGTTTGTTTGTTTTACAACTTCCTTAGAAAGAGATGAATGTAGTAATACCACTGGCAATCATGGTGATCACATTTTTCAATTTTGTGTTAGCACTATGCATCTAATATAAAGCTGTTCCTCGGTAGTATTTGTTCTGCTGTTGTTTCTGTAGTACTTTGTAGGAGGAAGTTTGCCTTACCCATAATTGAGTCACAAAAAGTTAGGAATATATTGTAGATCAGAACTGCCTAGGATATTCATTTAATGAGTGAAAGGCATGCCTACCTCCATAAACATATTAGCATCATTTGAATGACATTTTTCAGGACCATTCTTCAGAGGTTTCATTCTCAGCATAACTCTTTATAGATGTTCATGGGGTGAATGAATAGCAGTTTTCATTTACTGGAGACTTTTTGAGAAACCATATAGAAGAGAACTAACATAAAATCATTGGTAGATTGAATCTAACAGCTTCTTTCCCTGAAACAGCAAGATCCTAACTACAATAGATTAAAAAGCTGGCAAACAGTATTAGAAGAGGAAAAAAAATGTTTCTAGAAGCCAGATCCTTTCATGCCTGAAGGCAGCAATCATTTACTTTCAAGCCAACCAATGTAGAAGTGTAACCATGATAATTGCTATTAATTGAAAATTGTTAACAATATAAGATTATAAGATAAAAGAGTAAAATACTATCCTGGATTTATTATTAATTTGACACAGCTGGGAAGAAGAAACCTCAGTTGACGAGTTACCACTTTCAGACTGCCCTGTGGCCATGTTTGTGACAGAATTTTCTTAACTGCTAATGAATGAAGAAGACACAGAAAAATATGGCCAGTGCCACCTGTGGATGGCTGAGCCCAGTCTTTACAGGAAAGCAAGGGCAACCCAAAGGAGGCAAGCCAGTTAGGGAGCTTTCCTTTGTGGTCTCTGCTGCTACTTGTGCCTACAATTTCTAAGTTCCTGCCTTGGCTTCTGCCGATAATGGACAGAACAGTGTGTAAGATGGAATCTAGCATTCATGCCCCAAGTATGTGTTGGTCGTCAGTGTTTTATCACAGCTGCAGCAAAGAAAACTGGAACATGTATGGTAATCCTTTTACAGAGGGTCTGCTATAGCTGAGAAAGACATAATGGAAGAAAATATTTTTGAAAAATATAAAAGCTCAAAATGACTTAAGTCAACATACAGTAAAAGAGTAACTATGTCAAGCAGATACAAAGTTCTACCTTTTTGTCCTTCAGTGGATTAGAAATGACACTTGTGTCAAAAATGAAGTAATACTCTATTTAAAATGAAATGATAATCTAGTTATTTAACCCAGAGAAAATCACTCTTTCATCTCTAGAGTATAGAATTTGACATTTATTCTTTGAGGATGTGAACAACAATAGAAAAATTTTAACTGGAGAAAGAAACTACTGATATGATAAATTTTTAATGACAATGAACCTTAATAACAGCCTTGTGGATAATTATTGATTGAATTGAAACAAGGGTTCATGCAAAGAAATTGGCTCAGATGTCATATTAATGAAGTATTATGCGTGACAATAAAGACTGAGTATATAAAATGATAAGAAGAAATGTGGAAAATGAAATAAAATCAAGATATATCATCAAATTATTTAAAGCAATAAGAGATAAAACAGACATGGAAGCTGAAATGAGGACTTCCAGATTCAATTGCATATTCCCTTAAAAAACTAGGTGAGTGGAGCTGCCCTTAAAACGCAAAAGAAAAAAAAATCCTCATGCATATGGACAGGATCATGAAATTTTATTGTGTTAGATCCAAATCAACACTGAAACTGCCAAGAATGGATTCCAAGTAGATATAAATGTTTACCTTCAGAGAATATACAAGCCAAAGACATAAAATCAATGAATCATTGTGTTTCCAATGCTATTGGATGTATATTATAAATTTTTGCAAGGAGGGTATAGATTTACAAGACACTCTGCATGAGATCTTAATGAGGAAGTCAGTAAGAATTATTCTGTTCAAAATGAGAAAGAGAGAGAGTGTAAGGATGTTACTGTCATTGAAGTAACTAAATTTCAACAGAGAAAACCAGTGAATATATTCCAGAAAATTATAAGATAGAATAAAATCTTGCAACAGTGACTTTCATGATAGCATATGTAGGGAGATAAGCTTAGGTGAATTAACCTATGAAGGGAAAGTAACAAAAAAGGTGGGAGATTATACTATGAAATCTTCAATGAATTCATGATATAATGAGTGTGTGGAGATCAAAGATACATGCTTGCTTCTAGTTCACTTATGTAGAAACATACATGAAATACAGTATATTCATTTGAGAGATATTAGATAACACACAAATAATCACACAAATGTGTATTTTCCTCACAGTATTCAGAGAGCTGTATCAGAACATAAATGCCACACCAGGACCAAGAAGTAGGAGTAGGTGGGTAGGAAAGCAGGGTACGGGGGTATAGGGGACTTTCGGGATAGCATTTGTAATGTAACTGAAGTAAATACCTAATAAAAATTGAAAAAAATTGAACATAAATGCCAAGAGAAAGCTTAGAGATTAATAGTGCCACCTCTACCTTTTAAGAAGAGACACTTTACTGTAACCTGACATACAATTGCAAACATAGAACTTATTTAGCAAAGAAACTTTATTAGAATTCATACCTAGTGGCATATGGCTATTATTATGTGTTTTATGTATAGAAATATCATGTGGCTAAAATATGAAGGATACTCAAGAGAGTAAGAATTTGAGAATCTAATTGGAAAGAAAATCCATAGCATGTCTACAGCATTACTACTGGTTTAGTTTGTTGACTAGTAATATGAGCATAATTTATACCAAACATCTAAAGAGGTTAAGTAATCATCAGATAAAAATAGGGCTTAAGGGGTTCATTTTAAGTAAAATTATTTATATCTATTTTTGCATTTTGTTAAATAGGAAGGTATATTAGTTAGAGTTTTACTGCTATGACAGACACCACGACCAAGGCAAGTCTTAGAAAAAAAACATTTAATTGGGGCTAGCTTACAGATTCAGAGATTCAGTCCATTACCATCAAGGCGTTGTTGAAAAAAAAATTAATGCAATAATTGAGAAAACAAAGGACTGAAAATATGCAGAAATTAACCATCAAGGAAAGCTTGGGGATAGGACTTCAAGCTGGTGTGGCTGCACAGTTTAAGTTCTTAATATTGTATTATATTCCAAAATGGTGAAAAATTAGGTATGATAATAACTATGATATGTAAGATGGGACACAAGACAGACTTGGTCCAAGTACTTTGGATAAACAGAGTGATATTAACCAGGATATCTTAATCCAAGTGTGAAATTCTGGTGAGCACAGTGAGACAAGTAAATTACAAAAAATAACTATAATATATGAAAATCTGAACAGGAATATTTTTAAAAAATTAAAATTAAAAATGTGAGTATGACAAATAGATCTGAATAAGGAAATAGGCAGGAGGGATGGGGGGTTTAGGGTTCTTTGGAAATATAGAAGCCACCAATGTCTTCACTTAAACATTATATTAAATACATCAATTTTTCCAATGTGTTTCTAGCTTTAGTGTAGAGAAACAGTATAAGCCAGGCACACAAACTGTTAAATCCTGTGGATTGACAGGGAAATTCACAGCTGACAGCGTAAATAGAGGAGTACTGCCTTAAATGAGTCAAATACTAAGCATTTTAAAAGGCTGGACACAGTGGCCTAAGAGGTGCAGGGAGTAGGTAAGTGAGGAAAGCCCATGTCTCCTACCTGAATTTTAAGGACTGCGGATACACAGCTGATTATTTAAGAGAAGAAGAAATTCTGCACTGAAGTTAAACGTTTTATAATGCAGGGATACTATAGAAACAAGTAGAGAAGTTGGATAGCGGAATCTTGATATATATGAAATCCAGTTTTTCAGGATATATACTAACGCATGTTATAGCGTGAAAAGTGAAAAGACCTAAGTGAATATATTCCTATTCTTCCTGTCATGTTGAAAACATCAAGTCATCCAAGTTATGTTTTTTTTTTTTTTTCTTTTTAAAGTAAAGGCAGATAGATATCCAGTAGGATCGGTTACTCCTGCGATGTACACAGAGAACACCTGGCTGTAGGGGCTGAACTAGCATCAGAGAGTGACCAAAAAAAAATCTACTAGTCCGGCTGCTAAAAGGAAGACCACATTCATAGTTTGGATACACATAATATTCATTAGTAGCCTCCAAAGATCAGGTAGCAATCCTTACTGCTTACCCACTTTGTAATTCTCTAAGCATGTGAAAGAGGGAGCTAAGCTGATGTCTATAACAAATCATCGCAAAAGCCATCATTTTCTTTTATCACTTGGCTTTGGTAAGTATCATTCTCGGCTATCTGGCTTTTAAGACGTTGAAAAATAGCATCATGAAACATGTTGAGAGAGTTGACGTAAAGTGCTGTAGGCACAAAAATATTGCAGTGTGAAGTTATGAATATTCTAAATAACTAGATACAGTGATCCTAGAATATAGACGTGCGTTACGCATTCCTTAATGATGATTTCTGTGAGAAAGGCCCTTAGGGAGCTTCACTGTTGCAAAAGTATCATAAGGTAGACATAACTGAGTGATACAGGGAAATCATTCCAATGTCCTATAAAGTCAATACACATTAAAAGTACTGTAGTTACTATCAAGAGTTTTTCACTCTTCCTAATTGTGTGTGCTCCACTTTATAGAGTTGACAGATGCAGGGCTGCGTTCTGACTTTTTATGGTATTGGAAGGGACGGGATGCTACACTAAAACGCCCTCTCGGGAATACCCTTCTCAGGTCCTGAGTTTCTTTTGTTTGGTTTGATGTGCATGGTGGGAATTGATTCCGAGGGCTTGCACATGATTAGCAAGAGCTCCGCTTGTTTTCTTTGTTTTTAATTATGTAATTCTTTCTTCCTCAGAAAATGTGGGTATTTGAAAAAAAGGTGGCATTTGAGGGAAAGTTTTGTTAGACTATAGCCATAACTATGGTTCTGAAACTTTTTATAGTGACTTTGAGGCTATTGACCCTACTAGAAGCATGTCTTATCATGAGAGCTCTATGCTCCTTTGCTCTTCTGGAAACCAACACACACTGCTCTACCCCTGGGATAAAATATGATGTCAGTCTGAAAAACGTGCTAGATTAAAATCTGAATGATGGATCGACTGAATGCTATACCAAATCAGTTACTAGAATATTTTGAGATATTCTGTGATAGTTAAGGGTTATAAGTATTAGTTAAATGTATTATTTATATAATCACTTTAAAGAGATCCGTTTTCCAACTATCAATGACATTTAAACAAGACAGTCATTATCTTTATAATCACTTTAAAGTGATCCTTTTCCCAACTATCAATGACATATAAACAAGACAATCATTTTCTTTATAAGCATAGAAAACAGAACATCATTAAAATGTTAGTATAAAGATGGAAGATACTGTCACTGAACAATTAATCTTATTTTGTATAAATGTTTATGTTATCAAATGACCCCCTAACAACCATCAAAGTTGACTAGTGTAAAGTATGTCTGTATTTCTTGTGTTTCCTAACAATGTCATCCCTGAGCTCAGTCTGATGGTTGTCTCCAAGCATCCACATCTGCATTGGTCAGTTGCTGGCTGAATCAGTCACAGCAGGTTCCTGACAGCAAGTGCCTCTTGGCAATAACAAACCTGTCAGGTTTGGTGTCTTCAGACAGAATGGATTCCTAGGTGGAGATGTCCCTGGATGGCCCTTACTTCAGTCTCTGCTCTATTTTTTTGTCTCTGTTCTTCCTTTGGACAGAACATTTCTGGGTTAATAACTTTGAGATGGGTGTATAGCCCCATTCCTTGACCAGGGACTGTGCCTATCTAGTGGAGGTGGTCCCTATACGTTCTGTCTCCCCTTTTCTGCACATTTCTGCTAAAGTCATCCTCATTGAGTCCTGGGAGGGGTAAATGGGAAGTGAGATATCATGTGTGATGTAAACACATGGAATGAATAATAAAGAAAAAAATTGAAATGGCATAAGTCACAATTTTCCTATTATTTGTGTACTACAACTTTGATTTACTAGCACCACAAATACATGGATAAGATAAAATCCATATCAGGCTAATAGTCAACAGCAGGAACCTAAGATAAAACTACATGCAGTGTTTGTTGCCAGCTGCCTCTGTGCAGAGGAGGATATAGCATTAACTTCAGTCCCCTCACCTCCCTGATCCTGGACTACGGCTCCCTGATGTAGGGTGATTTTGAACTCCATTAGTCTTGTAAGCTCAGGCTGGAGAGGATTCATTTTCATGCAAGGCCTGCAACTGGTTGCTAATAAAACTCTACTCTGACAAATAAATGGCCTGTAATATAACTTGCTTCAGGGCAGTGAAATCTCAGGCACTCAAACATGATCTGTTGCAAAGCAATATGCAATGTACTTCCCCCAGCGATTACAGAAAATGCTGCTCAATCCCTTTACTTGTCCAAATTTCTATATTAGTGAAGCAAAAACTATAGATCATCTGCCAGAGGATGGCAATATTCTTTTGTGATGATTTATACTTTCAAATAAGATAGTTATTAAACCTAATGCAACGACCCTGTTAGAGCAGCGTAAACAAAATTTGTGGTATTTTTATTAAGTGACATGATGAAAACTGAATCAAGGAAAATCCAGAATCCTCATTAGCAAGCCAAAATATAAAATATTCTACCCCCTTCCTTGTTGTTTTACATGTAAAATAAAGAAAGAACTATCATCAAAGCAAGTGGTATTTAGGTACAATTTTTATTATAATAGATCAATGTATTAAAAATAGGATAGCACTGTTTGAAGCAGGAGCAGATGATTATGCCAAGGGTACATGAAAGAATACATAAGGTTAACTTACCATATTTCCTCTTATCTTTCTGTCAGTGATGCTGTGAGGAAAAAATCAGATAATGTTCAGAAATTGTATCAAACTTATGAAGCAATTCAGAAAATGGTGAGCATTGTTTCCACTAAATAGAATATATACACTTAATACCTGGAATTTTTTATAATTTCCATACCATTACAAAACCAGGAACATTCCATATAATCATAATTTATTTCAGGGCATTTACTGTGTCCCAAGTTGTAAACAATAGAGTTCATCTTTCTTCTTGATAAATATGTTAGAAGTGATCAACTGATAACCATTATTGACCAGTTTTTCTCTTCTTCAAATCATTACGGTTTTCATGGTCCCATGAAGTTTGACAAGGAAGTAGTCATTCGATTTATAATTATGGAATCTATTATTTCATTTTCTGGCATGTTGATAAAGAAAGGTCAAGTCAATGGTCAGTAGATATATCATCAGCAATGCAGTGCTTCACAAAATAAATATAGGAATAAGAGCTTGCTGCGGGGACATGCCCGTATTACTAACAGTTTTGATGCTGAAAGATAGAAGAATTGGGGTGAATTTGAGGCTAACATATATTCTGTATCCACAGAAGAATATCTTAGCTCTATAAAAACGTGGAAATAATATAAAGAATCAACAAGGGCTTGCGTCTCCTGTGGATCCCACAGATCGTATCTTCCTAACCTCCCTCAACTCATAATTTTATCACAACTCCCATCTCCAGAAGGCATCTTCTAGTAACCCACAGGATAAGCCTGCCAGAAAACCCGTTAGGCTTCATGAACACTACCACCTACAGGAGATTTTTCTCTTCTCCTTAAAAACACAAACTCCAGAAAAACCAATACCCCAGGCTCTTCCCTAGCTCTACAGCAGAATGGTTGTGGAAGCCTTACGTACTCCCAATTCCCAGCTTCCAACTCCTGTGGGTCCTGCAGAGCTTCCCCTTCTAACCTTGCTCACCCACTCTCAATTGTTGTTTTGTCCCAGCCCTGAGACCCAGCCAGTCCTGCCAGGGTAAGATGTAGGCTGATATGGACCCAGACCTCTTCCCAGGCTCATTCCCAATTCTGTAGCAGAAAACCTGCTGTGGTCTTCCTTTCTGCTCTCACTTAATCCCCACTGGATCACAAAGGTATCTTCCATCCTTCTTTCCCCCAATCCATTTCAGTATCTTAGCTTCCAATACCAGTAGCCATTCCCTGTGAGAACAACGTCTGGGCAGGCCAGGAAAATGGGAAAGCTACCTGAAGACTTCACCCACTCATCTCTCCTCCAAATCCAGTCCCCAAGACTCATCCTTAACTCAACAATAGAAATTCTGCTGCAGCTTTCCTTGCCCCTCTGCCTTTATCTCCTGTGAATCCCACAGACTTTCCTTTCCAAGCATCCCTACCCCCTCTTGTTTTATCTCAGCCCCCAACTTCAACAATACTCCACACTATTCTGCTGACTAGTCCTGCCAGGGAAACAGGAAGGCTGTCTGTCTGTCTGTCTGTCTGTTTGTTTGTTTATTTGTTTCTCCTTCTGTTCCTCTAGATCCAATTTCCTGTTTTCATTCCAAGTGCTATAGCAAATGGTCTGGGATGAGCTCACCTCACTGTCTTCCCCTATTCTAAGAAGATAAAAGAAATAAATCCTAGTTGAACATTCTTCTCTCCTACCTCCTGTGAAAGCCTTTAAATCCCTGGACTATTTCTATTCTTAAGTTTCAGGTCTAATACCCAGAAACACATTTTATCTGGAACTCCAAGTGGCTACGCTCTTAGGTGCAAAGAAAGTTTCCTACCAGGCAGCACACAACCCTCCCACTCTCTGAAAATCCATAGAGAAAACAGAAAACAAGGATCAAAATACCCACCCAAAAAAGACAAATCTAGAAATTATCACTTAGACTTACAATCATCCCATACCAGATGCCTAGAAACCAGTGGAAAAACACAGTCAACAAAAGCCATGGCAATATGTCTTTACAAGATGCCCAAATATCCTACCACAGTGGATCCTACATATTCCACAATGCCTAAAAGACAAGAAAAAAAGAAAACCTTAAAACTACTTGCATGAAGAGAAGAGATTCTTAAAGATGAAATCAATAAAACCCTTAAAGAAATACAGGAAAACACAAATAGTGGAGGGAAATGAAAAAAATTGTTCAAGATCAGAAAAACTGAAATAGAACCAAAAAGGAAGAAAAATGAATGAAAGAATAGTTCTTTTTGTTTCCACTTGGTTGATTTCACCCCTGAGTTTTGAGTATTTCCTGCCATCTACTCCTCTTGGGTGAATTTGCTTCCTTTTGTTCTAGAGCTTTTAGTTGTGCTGTCAAGCTACTAGTGTATGCTCTCTCTAGTTTCTCTTTGGAGCCACTCAGAGATATGAGTTTTCCTCTCAGGAATGCTTTCATTGTGTCCTATAAGTTTGGGTATGTTGTGGCTTCATTTTCATTAAACTCTAAAAAGTCTTTAATTTTTTTCTTTATTTCTTCCTTGACAAAGGTATCATTGAGGAGAGTATTGTTCAGTTTCCAAGTGAATGTTGGCTTTATATTATTTATGTTGTTATTGAAGATCAGCCTTAGACCATGGTGGTCTGATAGTGTGCATGGGACAATTTCAATATTTTTGAATCTGTTGAGACCTGTTTTGTGACCAATTATATGGTCAGTTTTGGAGAAGGTACCATGAGGTGCTGAGAAGAAGTTATATCCTTTTGTTTTAGGATAAAATGTTCTGTTGATATCTGTTAAATCCATTTGTTTCATAACTTCTGTTAGTTTCTCTGTGTCTTTGTTAGTTTCTGTTTCCAGGATCTGTCCATTGATGAGAGTGGGGTGTTGTAGTCTCCCACTGTTATTGTGTGAGGATCAATGTGTGCTTTAAGCTTTACTAAAGTTTCTTTAATGAATGTGGCTGCCTTTGCATTTGGAGCATAGAAATTCAGGATTGAGAGTTCATCTTGGAAGATTTTACCTTTGATGAGTATGAAGTGCCCCTCCTTGTATTATTTGATAACTTTGGGTTTGAAGTTGAGTTTATTCGATATTAGAATGGCTATTCCAGCTTGTTTCTTCAGACCATTTGCTTGAAAAATTGTTTTACAGCCTTTTGCTCTGAGGTAGTGTCTTTTCCCCTGAGATGAGTTTCCTGTAAGCAGCAAAATGTTGGGTCCTGTTTGTGGAGCCAATCTGTTAGTCTATACCTTTTTATTAGGGAATTGAGTCCATTGATATTAAGAGATATTAAGGAAAAGTAATTGTTGCTTCCTGTCATTTTTGTTTTTAGAGTTGGCATCCTGTTCTTGTGGCTGTCTTCTTTTAGATTTCTTGAAGGATTAGTTTCTTGCTTTTTCTAAGGCGTGTTTTCCATCCTTGTACTGGTGTTTTTCTGTTATTATCCTTTGAAGGGCTGGATTCATTGAAAGATATTGTGTGAATTTGGTTTTNTCATGGAATACTTTGGTTTCTCCATTGATGGTAATTGAGAGTTTAACTTGGTATAGTAGCCTGGGCTGGCATATGTGTTCTCTTATGGTCTGTATAACATCTGTCCAGGATCTTCTGGCTTTCATAGTCTCTGGTGAGAAGTCTGGAATGCCTTTGTATGTTACTTGACCTGGGCATGTCTGAGTTCTTGGCAGTCAAGCTCCTTTGAGACACTCAAATTCTAGTATGACCCAGCTCTTGTTATCCTGGGATCCTGTTGTCCTAAGATCCTGGACATGTTACAGTGCATGGAAGTGGTGTCTCCTTTGAGTACTGTGGAGTTGTCTGGTCTGTTTGAAACCAAGGTAAACTTGAACTGATTAAAAGGAACCTGAGCCTCTGGTCAGGAAAGGCTCTGATGTCCTTGTTCCTGCTGTCACACGCCTGCCACTGTTGGATTGGAGCAGCTGTTGTGTTCCACTCACCAATGATCCTAAGATCACTTGGGCAGTAGGCTAGAAACCACAGGGGTGTATGTCGAATCTGCATCCTAGGTGACCAGGTGCTGGTGCAGACCTGAAGGGATTTGTGCCCCTGGTCATGCCAGTTCTCTGCTTCCCTAGTGCTATCTCAGGTCCCTTGTGTGATTGGATTGGAGCAGAAGTTGTGATCCACTCACCAATGATCCTAAGATAGCTTGGGCAGCCCACTAGAGACCGTGGCGGTGTCCACCAAGCTCGCGTCCTAGGTGTCCTGGTGCTGGTGCAGACTGGAAGGTGCTTGTGCTCCTGGTCAGGCCCATTCTCTGCTGCCCTAGTGCTGTCTCAGGTCCCATGCACAGTTGGATTGGAGCAGATGTTGTATTCCACTCACCAGTGTTCCTAAGATTGTGTTGACAGACCTCTATGGACTGTGGGGGTGTCCGCCATTTCCGCACCATAGGTGACCCAGTACTGGCACAGACCAGAAGCGATTTGTCCAGTTTCTTTAACTATTAAACTCTAATACATTCATCTGTTTACTGGTTTTATTAGAATTACATGATCCTCTTATGTGTGTAAGTAGAATCCAGAGGGCTTTCATTAATTTTTTTAGCTTCTGAAAATTAAGATGATAGAGTGACTTAAGGCCGTGTAATCTTAGATTCAATAAATATTTTTGGAGCAGTGCTTAATTGTGGCAAGGGTGCTGTTTATATCTGCCCCATCTTCTTTTTCTCGTAGGTCTGATCACATCATTCACTCAAATAAACACTCTTCTGGTTCTAGGTAAGACATAGTTCAATTTTAAAAAAATTTTCTAAAATCAACTGATGAGTTTATAACACACACACACACACACACACAACACACAAACACACACACACACACACACACACACACAAACATGTCTTAGGCTCATTTCTCTCATTGCTTGTGTTTTCCTGGTAAGTTTTAGGATTGAGACTTCTGACTAGAAGGCACTGCTAAGTCACTATGAAGCCAGTGTCAGTGTTTGGTCATTGTTAGGTTATTCCTAGGTAATTGCTACTTTGACGGTTTCATTAAATCAATTTAAAATTTCCATAATGAAGTAGCTGCTTTACTTTGCTGTTTCCTTGTGTGCTTTTGTGAAATGTTCACCTAGTCAGGTTTAGAATGAATATCATTTCCTTGACACTCTTTAATCATCTAAACACTTGATTCTGGAAGCCTTTATTCATGCTCTCCGTAAAACAGTTTATTCAAATGAGTTCTCTTAGCATTGATGTTTCTTTATTCTCAGAGGTAGTTTGTAAGCTCTTACATGGACCTGTAAAATATCTTTTTATCAAAACACATAAAAGACCTTTGAAGGAAGAAGTAGAAAGGGGAAATTTCCATTAATAAAATTATACTAAAAGAATGAAGTGTGAAGCAATTTTCATGCAAAAGGTATATACATATATATGAAAGAACTCACATGATATGTACTCACTGATAAGTGGATATTAGCCCAGAAACTTAGTATACCTAAGATACAATTTTTAAAACACATGAAACTCAAGAAGAACAAGGACCAAAGTGGGGAAACATCACCCCTTCTTAGAATCTCCTGGGAATATATCCAGAAGATGTTCCAACTGGTAATAAGAACACATGTTCCACTATATTCAGAGCAGCCTTATTTATAATAGCCAGAAGCTGGAAAGAACCCAGATGTCCCTCAACAGAGGAATGGATACAGAAAATGTGGTACATTTACACAATGGAGTACTACTCAGCTATTAAAAACAATGAATTTATGAAATTCCCAGGCAAATGGATGGATCTGGAGGGTATCATCCTGAGTGAGGTAACCCAATCACAAAAGAACTCACATGATATGCACTCACTGATAAGTGGATATTTTCCCAGAAACTTAGAATACCAAAGATACCATTTGCTAAACACATGAAACTCAAGAAGAAGGAAGACGAAAGTGTGGATTCTTCACCCCTTCTTAGAATTGGAAACAAAACACCCATAGAAGGAGTTACAGAGACAAAGTTTGGAGCTGAGATGAAAAGATGGACCATCCAGAGACTCCCCCACCCAGGGGTCCATCCCATAATCAGCCACCAAACCCAGACACTATTGCATACTCCCGCAAGATTTTGATGAAGGGACCCTGATATAGGTGTCTCTTGAGAAGCTATGCCAGTGCCTGGCAAATACAGAAGTGGATGCTCACAGTCATCTATAGAATGGAACACAGGGCTCCCAAGGGAGGAGCTAGAGAAATTACCCAAGGAGCTGAAGGGGTCTGCAACCCTATGGGTAGAACAACAATATGAACTCACCGGTATCCCCAGAGCTCATGTCTCTAGCTACATATGTAGCAGAAGATGGCCTAGTTGGCCATCTTTGGGAAGAGAGGCCCCTTGGTCTTGCAGACTTTATATGCCCCAGGAATGGGAACACCAGGACCAAGAAGTGGGAGTGATTGGGTAGGGGAGCGGGGAGGAGAGGTTATAGGGACTTTTGGAATGGCACTTGAAATGTAAATGAAGTAAATACCTAATAAAAATTTGGGAAAAAAAATTCTTAACATCTATGTCCCAAATACAGGAGCACACAATTTTGTAAAAGTAGCACTACTTTATCTTAAATCAGCAGTGTTCCACTGTTGGTTTGCAGAGAACAATTAATAAACAGTTCCTTATAACACAAAGTACACTGTCAATGGACAAAAAGGCAGCCTACAAAATGTGAGAATTCTACCCACTCCATGTCCAACATAGGAATAATATCCAAAAGGTATAAAGGACTCAATAAATTAGATATCAAAAACTAAGTAATCCAATTAAAATGGGGGAAGATATCAAAACAGAGAATTATTGATAGAGGAATATCAAATGGGTGAAAAATACTTAAAGAAATGTTCAACATCCTTAAGCCATCAGGAAAATGGAAATCAAAACTATTTTGAGATTACTCCTGTCAGAATGAGTATGATTAGCAGAGGTAACACAAATGATAGTTCATGCTGGTGAGGAGGTGGAGCAAGAGGGACACTCCTCCATTTCTGGTGGGTGTGTAAACTTGTACAACCACTATGTAAATCAATATGGCACTTTCTCAAAATGTTGAGAATCAATCTACCTAAAGATCCAGCTCTACTACTCTTGGTTACATACCCAAAGAGGACTTCATCCGACCACAAGGACACTTGTTCAGTCGTGCTCATTTGAGGCTCCTTTTATGATAGCCAAAAACTACCAACAGCCTAGTTCTCCCTCAACCAAAGAATGGGTAAGAAAAATGTGGCACATTAACACAGTAGACAGTATAGAGTTCCATTTAGCCATCTCTTGTCACCAAAGGATGCTTCTAGTACCAGAAATGGGTTGAATTCAATTGAGTTGTTAGCCAAAGGACTCCATGGAAATCCCCCAAACATCCAAGGCTTTCCTTAAAACAGTAGGTTGCTCTCCACAAACTTAGCTCAGAGACCCATTGCTGAGAAACACGCTCACACAACTCATTCAACATGAAGAAATCAAGCTGTGTCTGCATGGAGCCTTCAGTCCTATGTTCTAGTGTCTTTCATATAAAAGGGTACTCTAATAGGTACCAACAGAGGAATGTAGAGACCAACCCAACTGTGAATTTTTGGTCTATTATCTTTCCTGCACATAAGATATGCAAGGGCAATGATGGCATAGAACTTGTGGGAAGAACCAAGCAATGTCTGTTTAGACTTAAGGCCTATCTCATGGGATTGAACCCATAAAACACTACCTGGGTGACCAAGAACTAAAGGCTAAATATTCCAGTGACCTATGGTAAAAGTAAACACTACTAGTTTAAAAAATAATGTATTAATAAAATGGCTTCTAGTGATCTATACTCATTGATCAGTGCCTTATTAAGTTATCATCAGAGAAGTTGATGTCCCCCTGCAGCAGACAGAAACAGATGCAAAGATCCACAACCAGATATTATGCAGAAAATGACTTTGGAACATACAACTCTAAATAGGACGTTGCTATCAAATCCCTCTTCTGTAACTCAGGAAACCCATAGAAGAGGAAATGGAAAGATTGTAAGATCCAAATGGGACAGAAGACACTAGGAAAAGAGTTCTTTAACTCAATTAAGCAAGGTTCATCTTAACTCACAGAGACTAAAGCAGCAAGCATGGGACCTACATAATTTCTGTACCAGGTAATATGTATATGTATTGTAGCTTTTAATTTAGATTAAAACAACTGAATTCTGCATATGAAAACAAGTGTCTCTCCCCTTCTTTTAGCTTCTCTTGTACTCGTTTCCATGGGTTGGGTTGACTTATCCTTCCTAGACATGATGTGTTTACTATCTTATATTTTATTTTGTCGCATTTGGTTGTTATTTCTTAGAAGCCTATTCTTTTTAATAAGAAACAGTAAGGGAGTGAATGCAGAATAGAGGGGAGGAAAACTGGGAGGAGTAGAGGGGAAACTCTCATCAGGGTACCTTGAATGAGAAAAGAATCAATTTTCAATTAAAGAAAAAAAATTCAACTAGAAGGGCCCATGGTTAAGGAGCCATTCTCAACCTTCCTAGCATTGTGACCTCTTTATATAGTTACTCATGTTGTGATAAACCCAGCCATAAATTCTTCCATTACTATGTCATAACTGTAATTCTAATGCTGTTATGAATCTTAATGTGAATATCTGATATGTAGGATAACTTGGACACCAAAGAGGTTACAACCCACAAGTTGAGAACCACTGGTATAGGCATTTATCTTGGAAATATAAAGTTATGAAAGAAAACTCATACAAATGAAGGCAGGGAAGGAACTCTAATGCTATATCATAAATATCACTCAATGATCATTCGATGCCCTGTTGTCCTCAACTGTCATAAGAGAAGGCCATTCACAGTCTTTATGGGTTTTTCAGATATAAGTATTTTTTGTTACTTGTCAGCTATAATTGTTAATTTTAAGTGTTAAAATGACTAGACAATGATTTCCCCAGTCATCTGGGAAAATATTATTTTTCACATGTTTGCTAGGCTATTTTTTATACTTATTGGTTTTAGTTTTTGAGATTAGAATGTAATCAAATTATTTCAGGGATTCAAACTCTCCCGAATACCCCTTTTTGCTCTCTTTGAAATTAACTCAAGGTGAATACATATGTGTACATACACATCTATATATTCATTAATACATAAATGCAACTTGCTCAGTCTCTTTAATATTTCTTTATGTTTATTTTCAGTGCTGACCATGAAAGCATTTCTTAACAGATTAATATACCCATATTCCAAATAATGAGATTTAACAATGCACTGTAGAAATGATGGTAGTTCTACAAATTATATCAACATATAACACTTCAAATTTGTCCTAGTTTTGTAAATTCCCAATGATGTTAGGACAATGATGAAATTGCTAATCAGCATGCTTTTAGAGAAGACATCATATGATATATTGCAGTTGAAAAGAGTCCTCTCCACTGCACTTTTGGGTGTACATTTTTATATACATTGGTTATCTGACTAGAACAAAAGGAAGGAATTTTGAGTTATTCTTTGCCTTAGCTAAAACATGGTTCTTCTTGGTCTTCAGGATTCTTCATTATCAGGCCTTCCAAAGATATCACTGACTTGCATCAAGACTTTCAAGCTAAACATCATAAGATTTTTAAGACATTTTCGTCATTTGAACCAATTCCTCTTAGTCAATACATCTTTCTACCCATCTGCTTCATCATCACATTTGTGTCTCATTTTTCTCTGAAGAGACCTAATAGAGAAACAACTGGATAATGATTGATACACTGTTGTGTTCATCCAATTGATTTTGTTGAAAAATATTATCAAATACTCAGCAGTTGGTTTGTATGTATATGGATTCAGAATTATGCACATAACTACAAGGAGAGTTCTAATTGGAGCATGTCTTCCTGTCAATGTAATCACTTTCAGTAGTGACAAATGAATGATGTTCTTTCCTTCATTTTCATTTGATGACAGTATGGCAATGGCCCAAGTTCCTTACAGGAAGCAGTTATAAAGGAAAATGGTTGAAATCAGTAATTTGTGGCTTACCACACTTTACACACACACACTTTGAATGGCTATACTGATAATCTTCATTTGTTGAGCAATAAGTCTTTTATATTCTTAGTTATCTAAATATAAAATGATTGAGTATGTGGAGCAGCACTTTTGCCATTACATGAATGGAAATACCATTTTCACAGTAAAAGCAAAACAGTTCCACAAGCATGCATGTGAATCATTAGCTAGTCCTAACATGTTTTTGTCACTAGGTGCACTGTGCCCTCAAGCATGCATTATTGGTATATTACCAAACCTCACAATTAGCAGCTTTTGAATCAGTGAAACAGCCTAGATTTGGAAGTAGTAGCTTGCAAATTTTTTTAGGTTTAAATGGCAATTTTTATTTGAAAATGAGCTTGTAGCACTGTGTCATAGTTGCTAAAATACATATAAGGATATATAACCTATGAGTCCATGGGCCTTATGTGGCCATTTGAGGTAAAGGATAGCTATAAATGTGGCTCAATACAAAATGACTTAAAACATTATGGGAATTTTAATACAGTTTTTAGTTTAATTTTCCATACATGAAGTCCCTATGCTTTAAGAAGATCAACAACAGAAGTCTAGGATCCTTTAAGAATTCTGGTAAGGGTGGAATGTAAATAATCAACTGTGAAATCATGTCAACTGCTATGACTTTGAGCAGAATACTTAAATGTAGGCTTCTGTTTATTCTCAATCATACCAGAAGAGTTGAATGAATCAGTCTTTTAATGGTCTTAATAATCTAGCATCTTTCCTAGCTTGCCTTTTATCATACAGTAAATACTGACTTTTATTCTCCCTTTACTTCATACTCAAGTTGGAGAAGAAAAAAAAATTCATCCCAAAACTGACAGGTGTAACTGTATATATTTATCTCATGCAAGATCACATTTAATGTTTACTCTAAATTTTGTAACATGAAGTTAACTAACAAATAAATTATTTCATTTGCTCATCTAAAATGTGTGGTTTTAACCTTACCAAGTGAAATGATGGCTTCCAAGAGTTCTCCTGCATAATTTGAATGAGATAGCACTTTAAGATATTCTGCCTCTCAAATAAATATTCATTTGTTGCAATGTATGAGAAGCATCTAGTTATGTTTAACAGCTTTTATTAAGAGCATTAAATTGTCCCAAACCTAATGACTAACATTCATTCAAGACATCTCTGAGAAGTAAACATAAGTCCCCATTCATTGAATGTCTCACAAGTCACAGAACACAAAAGTAAAATGAACTAACTGCAGCTGCTGCTCTGGGCTCTGACTTTATCTATTACATGAAAGTTATCTTTTTTATTCTTAGCACAGTTGACACCCTGAAGAATGCAAATGTTCTTTGACGGCACAGCACACTCTCTGCACACTTCTGCTATGTAAATATGGAAACACTGGGAAAGGGATTCAGAATGGACTTTTAGCTCCTCAAGCAGATGCTTAGTGATCCCTGGATACGTGATATTTAGCTTCATTGTTAAGACTTTCCCTAAGGCTGCACACAAAAAACTCAATATTGAATATTACAAAAAGTGTCTTGGGAAGAAACATTTAAAAAAAATCTCAGGAATAATCTGTAAAAATATTCAAATCATCTTTTTCAACGATGTCAGAATTTTTGTTAAGTAAAAGAAAAAAGTATTAGTGGGCAAGATTTGATGACGATGATGATGTTGATGACTATTATGATGATTATTGTTATTATTATTATTATTATTATTTTCTGTATTATAAAAACCTGGAAGAACATACGGAACAGATATAGACTAGGGATAAGCTCTACAGGATGGTACATGTGGGTGCTTTGATAGTATAGAGATGGGGATAGTTTTAAAAAGATCAGAGCTACTTAGAGTCATTTCTTTTTTATTTTCTCTTTACATTATAAAGACCAAACAAAATGGCAAATGTTGACCACATAGTCAAAATGTATTCTTGTGAAGAATATGGTATTGTTAAAGTAAGTAATTTCATTTAGAAAATACAACATAAAACAGTGAAGGGGGCATCATTATTGTGACATGATAAATTTATATTTAGATGTGTTTTATAATAAAAAAATCAATAACATCTCTTAAACCTTCATACATACACGGAAAAAATATAACAATTGCTGAAAGCCACAAGGATTTAATTAGAACAGTTTTTGAGTGAATTTTCTATGAATATGAACTGTTGAACCATCATATCAGTATAACCATCTAAAATATAAATGCAGGTAACTGTACCAGTATCAAGTAAATAGTTTTGATTTATTTAAAAATAATATATTATGGCTGGGAAGAACTTAAAGAAATTTTCACCATTCTTAGTTTTCACAGATATAAAAATTATTTTGAAATTTCATCTTATACCAGTCAGAATGGTGAAGAGCTACAAAACAAATGACAAGGCAAGCTAGTAAGGGAGTAAAGGGAATATTCATCCATTGCTATTGGGATTCAATCTTGTACAACTAGTATGAAAATCAAGTGGCAGTGCCTCAGGAAGCTGGGAATAGATATGCCTAAAAATCTATAAATACTACTCTTTTTTGTTTCATTGAGACAGGGTTTCTCTGTATAGCCCTGGCTTGTCCTGGAACTCACTTTGTAGACCAGGCTGGCCTCGAACCCAGAAACCTGCCTGCCTCTGCCTCCCAAGTGCTGGGATTAAATATAAATACCACTCTTAATATTTACCCAAAGGATACTTCATTCTACCACAGAGACACTTGCTTAACCACATGTATTGTTGCTCTATTTATAATAGTTAGGAATTGGAAACCTCGTACATATCTATTAACAGAAGAATGCATAAAGAAAATTTGGTACATTTACATAATGAGTTATTGTTCAACCATTAAAAAATGAAATTCTGAATTTTGCAGGTAAATAGATTTACCTGAAAAAAAAAAAAAAAAACCCTCATCCTGAGTAAGGTAACTCAGAACTCAAAACAGAAACATTACAGTTGTGGAGAAAAGCTTGTGGGAGTAACAACCAGTATCTGAGTGGATTTAAAACCTACTTGTGAGATGGTAGTTATCCCTAACATTGCTGAGTATGGATAGGCCAGAGACTTAGGCACAATCCAAATACCACTGTTATGTCAAAGAAACAGCAATCACATAGCTCTTAAAAGCATTCTTCTACACTCATAGATCAGTATGTTGTTCAGCTATCATCAAATAACCTCCCTCCTGCAGTAGATGAAAACAAAAATGAATACCTACAGTAGGACAATGTGAAGAACATGAGAACTTTGGAAATTTCAGTCCATATATGAAATCCCTCCCTAGGGAACTCAGCAGAAAGAAGAGGCAGAAAGATTGCAAGTGGCAGAAGTGATGGAGGCCACCAAGGAAATAAGGCCTCCCTTACACAGTAGGACTGAGCACATATGAACTCACAGAGACTGTGGCAGTGGGTCCAGGACCTGCACAGGTCCACACCAATTGGGGTATCTATGTAAACCACCACAAATGTCTGATTTAAAAAAAAAAAGACTCTGGAATCATATAATTTGGTATTGACTTGGAAGCTTTATCTTAACTGGTTAGCTCACATAGTGCTATAAAGTGCTATGCATGTTACCAGAGAAGAAAAGTCACTACCAGTCTTGTCCAGTTGTTGCCTTTCTGGGAAGAAATCTCTCTGCTACAATAGTTGTACGAATTCAATGAGAGTAACTATCCACTTTCTGATAGGATATAAGGCCTACTTGAAAAGACGGAACCTGTGCATAGCACCATCATTGGCTACAAAGACCTGTGACTTTATAGATCAGGGACCCTAGTGGAGAACCTACATTTTGTAGCCAATTAATGTCACATATTGCTAAACTAACTGAATTCTTATTATACCCATAGATCATTGCATCTCTCAGAACAAGTAGAGAATCTTCCTTTTGCAGAAGATGATGATTAACATAGAGACCTACTCTCTATCACCCCTCATGATACAGAGAAACGTGACTGTGGAGTCTTAGCTCTTAATGGGACATGGACACCATATCCCTTCCTGCCAAGGCTCATAATTCATTTTAGAAGAGAGTCAGGAAAGATTGAAAGAGGCTTGGCAGTGGATGATTATAAGGAAACAATAATTTTTGGACAAAATAGTTTGTTTGCACATATGAACTTCACAGTAGTTTGCAACATCATTCACAAGATTTGGCCCAAGCCATTAGAAAAATCACATTATGGAGGGGCAATGTGAAAACGGAAGTCCAATAATGGCTGATAATTTATAGCTTCTGGTGGTGGGAAGGTTAGCTTCTTTAGGATATGGCCCATGGTCAGGCTAAGATGCTACAGTAGGTGGCCACATACCTATAAATGTACAACGAGCACGATTGGGACTGCGTTTTGTAAAAATGAAGACATGAAGTTGGCTGGGTTTGGAATAATGTGTGAATGGAAGAAGCAAATGTGTGAGATAAGAATATGGTGTATAATATTTTCACAGAATTACTAAATTCATAGAATTATTAAATTCATGGAATTACTAAAAATATAAAACAAAAATAAAGAACAGTTAATACAAAAAACCGTTAACACTGGGATGGACAGCATGTGCTTACAGGGCTTCAGAGAACATTTAGCAAGATAACTGGCTTAACAAAGTCCCAGAGACAGCATTCTCTACTGAAATCAAACACTTGTCCAGTTTAATTTCAAACTTGACCTTTTTACATTCAGTATAAGCAGCACCTTTAATCTTGGTACATGGTGAAAATCCCAAAGCTACCAGTCAAATCCTGGTCCAGATTGCCCCTTGCCTTCATAGACAGCATGTGATGCCATTACATATTAAGTCTCCTGTCATCTTCAGTGAAGTACAGAATTGTATCTGTAGTCACTGAAGTGTGCAGTATTACTTAAATTAAATCTTCATTTCTTATAAATGAGCTATAGAAAAAAAAAAAAAAAACATGAGCTGAACTAGAAATACGGGCACTCATGTCAATTTTATTTTAAAAATAAAAACCATCTTGCAATGTACAAAATATAGCAAAGTCTTGACAGCCATCAAATTCCACTGTGAATATTTTATTATGTTTCCTATATTTCTGATAACCTCATCCTACTTAGAGTTCTCCACATATGCATATTCATCATGAACCTATTTTCTGAGATTTCTATGTAATAATAGTATATTTTATGACTTCATGAATAATAACTTGAACCAAATTATACTTTTATGTAGCTATTTCAAACTTGTACACTTTTTGATTTTCTCTGCTGCATTTAATTTTATTGTATTTAACTAAAATTTAAAATACAAAGCACCAAGTGTTTTCACCATAATAGGCATGTTCAAGTTCAGAAATATGTATTGATATGAAAATGATATATCCTGCCTGTAAATTTGCATTTCTAGTTATTCTGTGAAAAATATCTCATAGTTATTTTTCATTTACAGCATTTTCATCAATATATTTTTATTTCCAGTTACAGTACTAATGTTTTGTGTTTATGAAGCACTCATTGAATTAAGGCTATTGATTATTCTATTCTACATATTCCTGAAGTACTTTGGTTAACATCGTATCTTCTTATTTCCTGTATTAATAATTCCCCCAAATCAAAGAAAGGACCTTTGCATTACTGAGTTAACAATTATAAGTCATTTTCTTATTTTTACATTAGGAAGCTTATTGTTTTGTTGCTTTGATGGGTGTTAAAGAAGCTTTTGGCTAGTTGGGCAACAAGCAGGTTGTACTGATCTTAGAGTGGTGACACATCAGACCTTGACCATAGCAACAGACTGACTTTGTTCCTGCTATTGCTCTTACTATATACTAATAGCTAGTCTTTAAATTCCCAACCTGAAATACCAGTCACCATGTTCAATACTCTAATCTAGGTATTGGCAAAACACACACACACACACACACACACACACACACACACACACACATGTATATATATATTTGTGAAAGTAACTTAAAATTAGGATTGTATTATCTTATATATTTATAAATATTTTCCTTAAAATATGAAATTCTGAACATGTATAGAAAATCTTTACTAGGTGACTATGATCAAATAGGTGTCTAATTATTTAAAATAAGTAGCATAAGTACTAATTAGTTCAAATCCAGAAAGTGATTAGAAATACAGAAAGTCAGAAAAAAAAGAAGAAATATATATCTATACCAGTATTTACTGGAATGAAAAGGTTAGAAATGTACAACACATACAGACACCAAGCAGTGTGAAACTCAGGAGAGTCATTAAGTCATTTTCTTAGTAAAGCATACTGGGCCAGGCTTCCAACAGCCTGTGTTCAAAGTCAGCCCTTGCCTCTGACTGAAGACATTATCAACAAAACAGCTCTGCTTCTAACAGCCCCAACATGTGTCAACCTATATGCACACTCTTTCCATCCTATTTTATTACATATCCTCCATTGGCAAAGAAATAACAACTATGCCCTTGCATGACATGTAACCCTGTCTGTCTTCTGTGGAGAGCCCTGAAGAAGTAGTCGATATATGAAGTCGGATCTTGCAGAGGCTAACACCAAAGCTGGGCTACAGAGCAAGCTTACACAAGGGGTAATCAGAGCCACAGTACCATGTGGACTTTTTAAATACATGAAGGAAAGAAGAGTCAAATCAAGGAATACAAGAGAAATACTAATATAAAATACCATGATAAGAACAGAAAACAAACAGAAACAGTGTTCTCAGGGAAAGAACATTGCATCTCAAAAGGGTCAAAAGCAAGGATTTATGTGAAGGTTAGTGTCCAGAAGAAGGAAGTACATGTACTAGGCTAGTTCTGGACAGAAATACCCTAGTCATGAGATAATATCTATATCTTATATCTTTAGAAGTTGGGTCACACATTGAAACTTCTATGAATAAATAAACTCTTAACAATCCTCACTCTAGTGACTAGTCAGAGATTATTCCTCAAATGACCACTTTTGTTGCTCTTTGGTCATTTCAGGTTAACTGTCTGTTATTCAGTATATACTTTTGCAGTAGTATACTACAAAGTGTACATAATTCAATACACAAACACAACAGACATTATTCTACTGTCTTGTTGTACCCATTCACACTTTCATAAGTAAAACGCAAGTTTCGGTGTAAGGTGCTTACTTTACACTCAAAATGAATCCTAATCCCATTCATTGCTCTAGTAACAAAGATGAATGAAAATGAATCCTAATCCCATTCATTGCTCTAGTAACAAAGATTAACACAATGATAGGAGTAAAGAATTTATCTTACTGGGATTTCACAAAAATTGACGAGTCTAGTGATTGACATTCATATAAAGCATCCTAATATGTGCATAAGATATGACCTACTTAATAACAATTTAGTTGAGAGATATAATGGACATCATAACAAAAGATTTCAAGCACAGATAATACAGCCTCCCAACATCAATAGTATTCTTTGTAAACTAATAATTCATTGTTTTTAATGATATGGCAAATATTATCACAAACCTCATTCATCAATGTTGGGGAGTTTGCATTTTTTCTTATTGTTATGACAAAAACCATTTAAGAAAGGATAATTGACTTGGTTGCATCTTAGGAGCTACATAGATCATCACTCTGGGAAGGTCACAGTATGGAAGAACGAGGTGTCTATAATCAAAATCTTATCTGTTTCTCTTTCTCTTTGTTACAACTTCAATCATTGCCCAAGAAATTTCCCTGATCCTACACATGGTGTCTTCCTCCTTGTTAAATGTCTCTGGAAATATCAGCACCAAAATGATGAGAGAGTCTTCTAGGTGACTCTAAATCTCATCAAGTTAACCATGAGGATTAATAACCACAGGGTTGAGCCAGATAAAATAACTTTTTTATTAGAATACTTGTTCAGTGATTTGTGTAGAGACACTCCATTTTTGCAAATCCCAATTTTTTAAGTTTGGTGAAAACATACAATGTTAAAAGAGCAGACCCACAAAAATCAGCAGGTAAAATTGTGTTTACAGGGGAGGATGTATCTCCTTTGACAGACCTTGCATAAAAATCTATTACCAGTTCCATAACTAGAAATTTTACAGAATGAAAATAGAGCCATTCAAGTGTATTAGGCTTGGAGGGGAAAGGTAAAAGAAAAGAATGAGAAAAGGGGAAAACTGGTAAAATTTATGGATGTGCAAACACAATGCCCCCAAAAGTTGAAAATTATAAATTCTATAATCTACTCATCTGTACATACCTATATCCACCATTTATCTAACATCAACCTATTTATTACCTAATTATATATCCTTATAACTATCCTTCTGCTTATCATCTCTTTATCCTCTTTGCATCTGCACTTATCTATTCAGAGAATCTGCATTAGTATTCTTCATGAGGGTTTCTGCAAAGGCATTACCAGTTTATTTGTTTCTGAGCATCAAGGTGTGGCATCACCTAACAAAGAGTAGATTCTCATCTCTTTGTTGGTCAACTTTTTATAAATTATAATTTTATCGGTTATTAATTTCACATATTAGTTTGTTTCATTATTATAGTTCTACATGATACGAACTTTTACTTTGTATGCTTTTACTTGTTAGGTTCTTGAAATTTAATATGTAAATAATTTATATTATAAATTATTTAACTTTTGTGAGCAGATTTAAGTAACTTTGTCAATGTCGTAAGTCATATCAAAATACTATAAAATAATATTGATCTCCCTCTAGGACCCTTTCTTCCCTCAATCAAAGAGATCAGTTTCTTAAAAATCTACTAAGAACAGCATCAACACTCAAATGTTACAGGTCACCCAAAGATGCTACATTTCATTCACTCATGTTCAGTTGGTCTTACAATTTAGTCTGTATGTAAGAGAAAATTATTTTCAAATGAAAATGCTAAATATGTGTGCTAGTCTCACTTCTGTTGCTGTGAGAAAATATCCTGACCAAAACCAATTTTGAGGCAAAAAAGATTTTTTTTTTCACTTACAAGCCTACACGACATTCCTGCATTTCAGAGCAGGCAAAACCAGCATTCAGATCACAATTCAAACATACAGTCCCGTCATAGACACAATCAAGAGAAAAAGAACAAAACATTGCCTGCTTATGCTGTTAATTCTTATATAGCTCAGAGCTCAAGTCATGGGATTGTGGCTACCCCATGTTCAACATCTGTCCTCCTACATCAATTAACAATCTGAACCACTTTCCACAGACATGCCTACAGTCCTACCAGATCTAAGTAATTCCTCAGTAGACTAACAGGCCAGGTGATTCTCCGTTGTGGCAACTTGACAATTAAAGCTAATCATCACACTATGCCTGTTAAAATCCACTTTTCTAAGGCTTTCATTTGGGAACAGCTAAGCAAACAGGAAAAGAAAAAGTAACAGATGGCCAACATTTCAACCTACACATTCAAAATGATAGTGTTTCTATACTATAATAATTAAAGGTTCAAAATAATAGTGTTGCTATACTATAATAATTAAAGATCTTAAATGGAAAATATGAATGTGGTGATATTACAATAAATTAACATCATAGCCAATGACCTAAATATGTACTTTGATTTAAAAAGGTTATCACTTTGAATCTAGTAACTGTCTGTCTGTCTGTCTGTCTGTCTGTCTGTCTTTCTGTCTGTCTATCTTTCCATACTGTTTACTATATCTTTACCGTTTTAGGTATTTCATTAAGTAAACTGTCAGTCTTTTGATTTTCATTCTGTGGAGTTTTACTACCATACCAGATTTGAGGAATTTTTTTCCTCTCAGCACTAACTCTAAGCTCCACAGTACACATGCTTTAAGTGTAAAGCAGACTGCATTCATGGTGTTTCCATCCCTGTGAATGTCAATTCCATTGGACACATTTCTTTTCTTAAAGTAGTATACAGGAGGTTGGCAAAAAAAAAACTCAGGGATTAAAACAATCTAACTACTGATACCTGGATTCTTGAATTTTCCAACATAGGATGCTCACAGTTGAGTACCTGAAACCAGATTGTTGGACAAGAATCTCGAAAGGACCATCAATCATTGTATGAAGATGTGTGAAAAATGAGCAACTGTTTCTATCATGGATCCTTTACCTCCCACAGCCTCCATTTAAATGAGACTAGTAAGGTTATTTAATGCATTGAATGCTATCAGAATTAAGTGAGATTATTTAATTTTTTTATATTGTCATCAAATTTACTTCAATTAACACTTTTCAGAAAAGGGGAAAGTCTATATTTGCCATGGGAAAAAAAATCTTCGAACAGTGGAGACATCATATCCAATTCTTTGTGTCATCTGAAAAATATATGAGCTTATTTTCAGACATCACACAGAAAACATAAATCAAAAGATTTTTAGGTGAAATCAGCAAGCAGTGTATTTATAAAACAGTGGAGACAAAGGAACAAAGAATTCTGGCTTTTCAACACATCTGGATGGGATTAAGTGTACAAAATGCTTTTAAAAAATAAATATAACTGATTTAATGTTAGAAAGTATTTAGGATGAGCAGGAAAACACAATTATAGAATGTTAAGAAACTCTCTGAAGGCTGAGTGAGGAAATATATACACATAGATCATGGATTCAATTTATATTTGAATATAAATGTAGTTAGACCTACTATCCACTGGCTAGTATTTGCAAAGTATTGTTCACTAAGATTCAAGAAATAAAATTCACTTTTGGAATAAATGTAATGTATGTAATATAATAAATATAAATGTAATGTATGTAATATAATAAATGTAAGTGCAATACATGAATGTAAATGAGTTGTTCTCATCAGAACAATGCACCAGAGAAGATAAATCCTCAGACATAGTCAGGCTGAAACTGAAAGTGTCAGAGCCAAGCAACATTACACAGATCAGTTCTTTCCAGCAGTTTTGTGAACTTCATTTTTGATTAAAGGAAAGGCTACTTTTTTCAAATAATCCATGCATCACCTGAAGTAACCAAGAAAGGAAAGTGTTCAGATATCCAGCAAAGTTTCAAAACGTCAAAGTTTGTAAAATAATGGCTTTCATGTGATTTCTCAGCTATATCTATAGCATTTAGCCATAACTGAATCTTTTTATTAGCAAACAGTTTTGTTTTTTGTAATCAGCGTCAAAGTTTGTAAAATAATGGCTTTCATGTGATTTCTCAGCTACATCTATAGCATTTAGCCATAACTGAATCTTTTTATTAGCAAACAGTTTTGTTTTTTTATTAATTTATTTATTTATTCAATTTACATGTAGGTCACGGCCACCACCTCCTCTCAGGGCCACCCTAACAAGTTCTTTCCCCATTGCCCCCTCCCTTCTCCTCAGAAACATAAAAGGCCCCCTTGGGTACTCGACTGCCCTGAGACATCAAGTCGAAGCAGGACTAAGCACATCTCTGCCACTAACAATTTTAAATATGGTTATGGTAAGATATTGTTGTGTTTAAACCTGCACCTCGCTAAAAGTCACACATCACTGTTATTTTAATATTTTAATTGTAGAAGGAGACCTCTGGAGATTTTAAAATTCTACCTGGTTTCAACCAAATCATCTGAACCAAGCCACTATCATCATGCTTGTTCCATTAATTATTGTTCATTTCTCACTCTTGACCTGTGTTCCTCTTATGATTTAACACTAAATCATATATTCTATTGATATATTCTTGTGATTTATTAATTATATTTCTTCACTTTTGTTATAACAAAATCAAAATCATGATTTCTAATTCAAAGAATGGGATTTGAATGAATAGGAACTAGTTCTAAAATTTATAGTTTTCACACATGAAGATAATGAAACACTGCAATGGGTAGCTTGTAGGTCTCTGATAATTCTGGATGGGACTTAATCTAAACTTAAGCTTTAGACCATGCCTCTTGCTAATCACTTATTAGCCAATCTATAAACATGTATTAAAAATAATGCAATATAAAATTAATTCAAACAAATCAGTGGCCTTTCTCTACACAAAGGATAAACAGGATGAGAAAGAAATTAGGGAAACAACACCCTTCAAAATAGTCACAAAAAAAAAAAAAATACCTTGGTGTGATTCTAACTAAGGAAGTACAAGATATGTATGACAAGAACTTCAAGTCTCTGAAGAAAAAAATTGAAGATCTCAGAAGATGGAAAGATCTCCCATGCTCATGCATTNGCAGGATAAATATAGTAAAAATGGATATCCTGCCGAAAGCAATCTACAGATTCAATGCAATCCTCATCAAAATTCCAACTCAGTTCATCACTGAATTAGAAAGGGCAATTTGCAAATTCATCTGGAATAACAAAAAATCTAGGAGAGCAAAAACTACTCTCACAATAAAAGAACCTCTGGTAGAATCACCATGCCTGACCTCAAGCTGTATTACAGAGCAATTGTGATTAAAAACTGCATGGTACTGGTACAGCCACAGACAGATCAATGGAATAGAATTGAAGACCCAGAAATGAACTCACATACCTATGGTTACTTGATCTTTGACAAGGGAGCTAAAACCATCCAGTGGAAAAAAAGACAGCATTTTCAACAAATGGTGCTGGCACAACTGTCAATTATCATTTAGAAGAATGCGAATTGATCCATTCTTATCTTCTTGTACAAAGCTCAAGTCTAAGTGGATCAAAGAACTCCACATAAAACCAGACACATTGAAATTGATAGAGGAGAAAGTGGGGAAAAGCCTCAAAGATATGGGAACAGGTAAAAAATTCCTAAACAGAACAGCAATGGCATGGGCTGTAAGATCAAGAATCAACAAATAGGACCTTATAAAATTGCAAAGCTTCTATAAGGCAAGAGATACTGTCAATAAGACAAAAAGGCCAGCAACAGATTGGGAAAGAATTTTTACCAATCCTAAATCTGATAGGTGACTAATATCCAATATATACAAAGAGTTCAAGAAGCTGAACTCCAGAAATTCAAATAACCCCATTAAAAATGGGGTACAGAGCTAAACAAAGAATTCTCAACTGACGAATACCGAATGGCACCTGAAAAAAAAATGTTAAACAGTCTTAATCATCAGAGAAATGCAAATCAAACCAACCCTGAGATTCTACCTCACACCAGTCAGAATGACTAGGATCAAAAATGCAGGTGACAGCAGATGCTGGCAAGGATGTGGAGAAAGAGGAACACTCCTCCATTTCTAGTAGCATTGCAAGCTTGTACAACCCCTCTGGAAATCAGTCTGGCGAATCCTTGAAAACTGGACATAGTACTACCGGAAGATCCAGCAATACCTCTCCTGGACTTATACCCAGAAGATGTTCCAACTGGTAATAAGGACACATGCTCCACTATGTTCATAGCAGCCCTATTTATAATAGCCAGAAGCTGGAAAGAACCCAGATATCCCTCAATAGAAGAATGGATTACAGAAAATGTGGTACATTTACACAATGGAGTACTACACAGCTATTAAAAACAATGAATTTATGAAATTCTTAGGTAAATGAATGTATTTGGAGGATATCATCCTGAGTGAGGTAACCCAATCACAAAAGAAGTCACTTGATATGCACTCACTGATAAGTGGATATTAGCCCAGAAACCTAGAATACCCAAGATACAATTTCCAAAACACAAGAAAATCAAGAAGGAAGACCAATGCCTGGATTCTTCATTCCTCCCTAAAATAGGGAATAAAATAGCCATGGAAGGAGTTGCAGAGACAAAGTTTGGAGCTAAGAGGAAAGGATGTACCATCCAGGGACTGCCCCACCCTGGAGTCCATCCCATGATCAGGCACCAAACTCAGACACTATTGCATATACCAGCAAGATTTTGCTGAAAAGACCCTGATATAGCTGTCTCCTGTGAGGCTATGCCAGTGCCTGGCAAATANAGAAGTGGATGCTCACAGTCTTCTATAGGATGGAACACAGGATCCCCAATGTAGGAACTAGAGAAATTACCCAAGGAGGTGAAGGTGGAACAACAATATGAACTAATTAGTACCTCCAGAGCTCGCATCTCTAGCTGCATATGTAGCAGAAAATATCCTAGTTGGCCATCATTGGGAAGAGAGGCCCCTTGGTCTTGTAAACTTTATATGTCCCATAGAGGGGAACAACAGGGCCAAGAAGTGGGAGTGAGTGGGTAGGGAAGCAGGGTGAGGGGGCATATAGCAGACTTTTGGGATAGCATTGGAAATGTAAATGAAGAAAATATCTAATAAAATAATTTTTTAAAAAAGAAAATTTGAGGTTTAGATCTTATATAAAAATTAGTTTAGTGAATTCCACAGAAGAAGAAACTCCATCCCACCCCTGAGCAAGGCTTCCCACATACTGAAAAGACACTGTATAATAAAAAGAAAAAAATTTTTACATTAAGAAAAATTTTACTTAAGTTTTTTACCAGACATGTTTTAAAAATACCCCCCATAAGACATGTTTAGAAAATATCATAGCAACTATTTGTTTCAATACTTTTGTCTATAGTATAAAATTATTAAATATATAGATCAGTGATCTATAGCCCTCGTTAAACAGGAGTATTATAAACTTCTGATACCCCTACCTTACCACAGAGCTACTCAATGGGAAGATTTGGGGTGAGGACATTGATATTTTTGCCCCTTCTGGTGATTTTAATGTGTAGACATCACTGAGAACCACTGGCATGAAGACTTGAACAGACCTAGGGATACAAAGTTGTTACGCATCAGCCAGAACAAATGACAGTGATATCAATTAATTATGCCTGTGGCTTTGAATTTCCCTATTGTAAGAACTGAATTCTGACCATTCTGACCATTCTGACCATTCATGACCATTCTGACCATTAAGACTGGACATGATACTTGTCTACCTGAAGTTCTCTTTCTTAAAGTTGTTTGGATTACTGTGAAAGAAAGTTTCTGCATCTTGGTGGACTCCTTCGTGTGACACTATATGACTGTTTTGAGATTACAGATTTAGAGAGCCAAAATTGCTATTTAGAGAAATGCAGCTCTTTTCAATAGATACATATGATCACCGGGTATGATGGTGCAATCCCAGCACTTGGGAGGCAGAGGCAGGTGGATTTCTCAGTTCGAGGCCAGCCTGGTCTACAAAGTGAGTTCCAGGACAGCCAGGGCTATGCAGATAAACCCTGTCTTGAAAAAACAAACAAAAACAAACAAACAAACAAAAACAAATATGATCTCATTTCCATGGAAAGTATTTTATCGAGTGAAGTAGAGTTGCTAAAACAATACTGTTTTTTCCAGAAATAAGTAGTTGTACTCTCGGTTTATATTATGGCAGATAATCCAGGAAATGCTAAACTGTACTCAAGAATATATGGAAGAATTACAATGTAAAAAAAGAAAACAACATCAAAGTAGTTGATTTACACATAAGTGCATCAATAATCATATGACATAAAAACAAATTGGTAAGAAAATTTAGTCATAAAAATTTTTAACCATCCAATTACTTTAAAGATACATTTAAAAACATAATAAGGAGGAACAGCTCATATAGAGTCTAAATGAGAATATAAATAATGGGTAACACATATAATACAGAAACAGCAACAACAACAAAAAAGAATCATGAGGAGTGTTAAAGAACTATTTATTCTAGCTTGCCCATATAAAACAAACAAAACCCTGGTACTTTATTTACAAGCAGTAAACCTAGATTAGCCAGTCGTGTTCTATGCTATTCTCTCCTTTATCCCAATCATTGTCCCCTGTTACTCACTGTTTGAGCCTCAACTGGGCTGTTTGTGCTCCATCATCCTGTTGTCAGGGTGACTTCTGGCCACATGCTCATTCTCCATCCAGTCTCATGGCAGCCTCCTCCTCTCTCCATCTTCTCTTTCTTCCTCCTCCTATCTCCATCTTCTCTTTTTTCCTCCTCCTCTCTCCATCTTCTCTTTCTTTCTCCCCTATGGTCTCTTAAGACCCTTCATTTGCTTCTCAGTCCCACCTTCCTCTCTCCACTGCACAATCATAAGATCAATCCACTTATTAACCAATAGTTTTAGTCAAGGAGCAAGGTTTACACAACAGAGGTAGATATACATGTGGATGCAACCAGATCTCAGGGTTCAGATTTTAGCATTTCTGTTCATTGCTACAGACTGACCCCTAACAATAAGAATGAAAAATACAAGTAAAATAACAAAACATATAGAGAAAGAAAATACTGTGTCTAAAATGTATCTGTACATATCTACTGCAAGTCTGACTTCATTTTATTTTACATAGAGGATAAACAATGAAAGGCAATCTATTTATTAGCATTTGTAGATCAGTCTTCTTTGTAGCATGATAAAATTACCATTTGTCATTTATTTTAAAACTAACAAGAAACTTCCCAAGAAAGATGAATAGCATATGGCTCTATCCACCCCCCCTTCTCCCCGCCAAACTTTTTTAGATGTGATAAATAACATTTTTAAGATTCAGGGTTTTATACTAAAGTTCTGTAGTTTGGCCTGGGGACATTTTGATAGATAGCTCAGATCATATGCTGTAAGAGAACAATGCATCTATTCAATCTTGATGGATTCACAGTTGCCTTTTATTTATTTTTCTCCTTTCAGCATGTCAATGCAGCATGTCAGTGTAGAAGAGAAAAAAAACATTGCATCCAGTTCTGCAGTAAATGGCAGCTAATGTTTTCTCGTGTCAGAGATTGTATTGACCTAACCAAAACATCTCGAGGTGATCAATTTCACATTCCACTTCCTTAATTGGCTCAGTTGGTGAGGTTGCAGTAGAAGGGAATCTGAAGGAAATGAAAAGGAACTTAATGTATCAGAAATGCCGAAGAAGGCCACTGTAGCCCAAGTACCTAAGAATCTCAGAACTTTTAGAACTGAAAAATATGTATTAATCTTCTTTGGTAATTTATTACTATGTTTGAACATAAATCATACTGCTGATCGATCCTCAAAAAAACAGATCAGTGGATCTTTCAGGAGCTGACTAAGCCTTCCAATGTTGTACAAATTCATTAAAGACAGGAGGTAGCCAAGCTCCTTCTCCTTATTATTTTTGTTATTGCTGTTGTTTGTTGTTGCTGATGGTGTGTTTGTTTGCTTCCCATGGAGGGCCACTGTGAAAGGAAAGTTCAGCCTTCATGGCAACATATTGGTTGAGAATGAACCCTTAACAAATATTCACCTGCCTGGCCTTTGGCCCTGAATCCCGCCTCTTCCACAGCTGTGAGAAATTGCTGCTGTTTGTAATTTCTATTGTTTCAGTTATTTTGTGAATAACTTGTGAATTGTTACTTCTTTTTAGGCACGTTATTTGGCATTAAAAGTTAAAATACAGGGCTAAATGTGTAAGAGCACTGCCTGTTCTTTCAGAGGACTTGTGGTGGATTCTCAATACCCACATGGCCACTTATAACTATCTGTAACTCTAGTTCCTGGGGAACCAAAGCATCTTCTAGCTTCCAGTTGTGCCCAAACAACCCACACACTGCACCATTAACCCAGACACAAAGTAAAATAAAATAAAAACATAGCTACCTGTCAGCAGGTGGTAAATGAAATAAAGTAGTTTTAATAGTATATCAGAAAAGTATGTAGATGAATGGTGGAATCACAGGGGAGATAATACTTAAATTTAATAGGATGGAAAAGGTAAAAACAATTATATAAAGAAACTATGTGAATACTATTCTGTAAAATTATTAGACAGTCTCCAGACTGAAAACTGAGAATGAAATTGAAGGAGCTAGGTGAGAATGAAGGTGAAGAAGGAGGAGGTGATTGGGAAGTGATGACAATGTCTAGAAATGTCAAATGACAAAGTGATGGAGCAGGTTTGTCATGCAACTCTCTGCATACCACAGCAGAGAAAGGAGAGCATTGGAATTACCAGCATGAGAGCAGTAACTGAAATTTGCTGTTCATTTAAGTGAATATGGTAAAAACGAAAATAATAAGTTAAGCTCAAGAAAGTTATCAATGTTTTCCAGAAAACTGAGACTTTACATAACATCAAAATTAAATAGTTTCTAGCATGGGCTTTAAATCGGACTGATAATAAAACAACAGAATGAGTTTGAAATAAATGCCATAATTTTATTTTTGAATAAAATTGTAGCCAGATACTTATGTATATTTTAAAAGTGTGTGTGTGTGTGTGTGTGTGTGTGTGTGTGTGTGTGTGTGTGTGTGCAGGTATAAGACAGAGTGATGATTAGGTGATAATGAGTAAGCAAGTCCAAGAAACACATAGAAAGTCCACTGAATGCCAATAGCACAGATACTAAATTAAGCAGGGTGATTACAATATGATATAATAAGCAAACAATTGAAAGCATAATGTAAAAATTGAAAACCATCATCAGTCTGAAACTTTTGACAGAATCTAGCATTATATCTTCAGAGTCAATGAAAGGAGTGAAGTTTATTGAAGATATCCATGCCCCTTATATTTGAGAAATTATCTCTTAATTCTAAACATTTTTGAGAAATACTGTATTTAAATCATTTCCTTTTTCCTCTCCCACCTCAGGCTCCTCATGACTTGTTCTTCTTTTCTTATTGTCGATAGGAGTGTGCGTGTGTGTGTGTGTTTGTGTGGGTGGGTGGGTGTGTACGCGTGTGTGTGCGTGTGTGTGCGCGTGTGTGTGTGTGTGCGTGTGTGTGCGTGTGTGCATGTGTGTGTGCGTGCGTGTGTGCGTGCATGTGTGTGTATGTGCGTGTGTGTGCGTGTGTGTGTGTGTGTGTAAGACATATATACATATTTATATATGTGTGTATAAAGCCTGATGCATTCAATAGTAATATTCATGTGTTTAAGTGTCTATGGAGGAACACTTGGGATTGGATAACTTATCGAAGGCTCATCCTTGGAGAAGACTGATTTTTCTCTTTCTCAGCTGCCACTGATCGCCTTCACCACACAGCAAATTCTAATAGCTAAGGAGGGTGCTGCTAAAAGCCTAAAACGCAGAACGCTATAGTAATTTGAAACTACCACTCTTTGAAATAACATTAATATGATATGATGACAATATAAATTTTAGCAAACTGGTATTAGAATAAATTAAATGTACCTCTAAAATTTATTATGAGCATACATCAAAACTTTGAGAAGAGCAAACACAGCTATAGAATGCTGTGGTGTCCCAAACCTGGGGACTTAACACTTGCCTAAATCAATCCTGTGTTACCAGCAACTTTTCATTTGATGCGTATTATGAAATATTTTATATCTATTGTCAGTTGTAATAGATATAAAAATCCAAGAAGTGTTTGACTCCTTTTCAAAATCTTTAAAATATTTACTTCAGATAAGAAGCCAATATTGAAAATTTTGCAAATATCTGGAAAACCACAAATAATCAACGTTGAAAAAATGTTAGTTGATTTATTTATTGAAGGCCACACATCCACTTAGAGAGGAATAAAGTACATGGTTAGAGATTTCTTTTTCTGACAATGGACTATGTCCTTTGGAATATGAAATGAATGAATGATAGACTATGAAACATGATTCAAAAGAGAAAAAGAGTTTTCCATATGAACGCTAGTACCACATATGTGAGTGTTTGAGATACTTCTATATGTGGGTTTATTTTTACCTGTGGATTTTGTGAATAATCTAAAGATTTCCAGTTTAAAAGGAGTTCTAAATGTTTAAGCCCATTTTTATTTATTTCTACCTCAGATGATGCATAAACAGAAGACACTATCTAGGTAAAATGTGGCCACTGGAATTAATCAACCTCTTAAAGAAATGTAAAATTAAGAATAGGTGTGCTTAGAGACAGAAGCCTAGCATGGCTGCACTCTGAGAGGCCCAACAAGCAACTGAAAGAGTCAGATGCAGATACTAGCACCAAACCAATGGACAAAAGCAAGGAACCTCTGAGGCTGAATTAAGGAAAGGATGGAAGAAGCTGAGGGGGAGAGCAACCCCATAGGAGGGCCAGCAATCTCAACTGATCTGGACTCCAGAGCTCTCTCAGACACTGAGCCACCAACCAGGCAGTGTACAGCAGCTGATATGAGTTCCCTGACACATATACAACAAACGACTGCTTGGTCTGGCATCAGTGATAGAGGATGCACCCAACCCTAGTGAGACATGAGGCCCCAGGGAGTGGGGAGGTCGGGTGAGGTGGGGGTGGAAGGGTGGGGACATCTTCTTGGAGACCAAGTGAGGAGGAGGTAAGGGATGAGGAGCGGTTGGGGACAGACTGGTAAGGGTATGATGACTTTACTGTAAAAATGGATTAAAAAATAAAAAAAAGAGTATAGTCTAATCTTTGCTTACCTGCCATATCATAAATAGCGAAGCATGTGAAAATAAAACAATATTAGTTCTCCATTAAAGGTGTTCATCTGAGTCTATGATGTGAGACCATGATCTGTACTGGGAGTGATTACTTCCAAGGGACTTTTGACAGTATTGGCAGTCAGCAATCTAGTGTAAACTGAGGAAGGAGATGTTGTGTGAAATATCTGATCTATTTAACTGCTTGTTGCATTGAAAAAGTAGCTTTCAGACAATGCCTAACCCAAAGTCACTGTATATTAGAAAATAGCAATTTTCACCATTTTAAGTATAAATAAGACAATTTCCATTCCATTGTGTGAAGGCAAGTAAACGTTATCCATCTGCCACAAACAGTGAAGTACAGTGAAATGTTACCATTAGTGAATTAACCAAACTAAGCTAGGACACACTCAACATACGTGCATACCAAAATCACTTTAGAAAAACAGGCCCGTGGAGTTATTGAGCATAGCAGACTAACAAGTGATATAATCCTTTACCAAGATCATACATTGGGAATACCACTCGGGTACAGTGGCATCCACCAACTACAAATGCGTCATAAGACCATCTTCTTTTTGACATTGACAGATAAGGAATGCCCTGCTTGAAGTTTTCCGTTTAAATTATCATGCTGGAGCCTGACTTGTACCTTGAATCAGCATTTCTAGCCTGAAGCGGATCTCTGGAAGTGTTCCCAGTATCTTATCTAACAGGTAACTCTCTCTACATTTGTGTCTGCTTCAAAGTGTACAAAGTAAAGATGGGCATTTCAGTTCAGGGCTGTTTTGATCCTTGGTACCCTCCTATCGTATCCCTCTTCCTAGGACTGTTCGCAAAGAAAGGATAGAATTATTGGAGGGGTTTTTTTGTTATTTTTTTTAAGACAGCTTATCACCATATGGCTTGCGTGGCCTGGGACTTGCTTTACAGGTGAGTCTAACTCAAAGAGATTGGCCTGCCACTGCCTCAAGTGCTTGGATTCAATCAGGCAACACTATACCTAATTTGGAAAAGGATTCCTTGCATGTTTGGTGTAGGCCACAGGGAATGGTAGAACTCCTGTGTCTTTGCCTCCTCTGCCTGAGACTCCAAGTAGTTTAGCTCCTTGGGTATCATGCAACGGGGTTGTAAGCTACTTACCAGGGCCAGAGAAACACTACTTCAAGTTACCTTCTTGTGGATTTCTGCCAGAGATAGAAACCTATATGCGCATGAAAAATATAGTTTTCAGCATTCCCTATGTTAGGTATAGGAAACAGCAGCATACAGGCTGGAGTGATATTAAAAGTATGCAGCAGAATGGAAATTAAGCTCATCAGCAGATTTCTGCTTCTTAGAATGGTGTGGTCTTCCAAGTCCATCTTAGAACCATTCCCAGCAATAAGAGACAGTGTACTTAGATTCGAGAGTCTTTGTGACCTAGCCCCAAGTTATTCTGATTTGTTGATAAAGATGCCTACAGCCTATAGCCTATAGGTGGTACTTGAGGTTCTGGGAATTGGAGTCAGAGAAGACCACAAGGAGGAGGGAAAAGTGAAGAAAGAAAAACATTGCAGTGCATTAAGGGTCAATAAAGCATGGCAATGAGGGCTAGACAATCGGAGTTAAGAGCAGCACAGGTGAGACTTAGAAAGTTATAACTTGAGGTTATTGATAAAAATATATTGTAATAGCATAGAGAATAGATATCTGTCCAGCTTTAATTCTGATTAGGGATTATTATAAATAATAAAAGTTGTGTGTCTTTTATCCAGGAACTGAATGATCAAAGGCTGCATAGAATCTCCAGGTTGGGATTAAATATTTTTAACAACAGTTCTTGTAGGTTTTACATTCTACTTAAGAAGTTCTTGCCTACCTATATGTCTTGAAAGGTATTGTTTGTGTCTTTTCAAACTGTCAGTGTTTCAGATTTTAAATCTCTGATCCATTTTGATTTGATTTTGTACAAGATTTAAGCTAATAAAATGTAATTTTATTTCCTGCAAATAAAAATCCAATTTAGGCAGCACATTTTGATATATATATGCTATCTTATTTCCTCTATTCTACTATATTGGTCTACCTCTGTATGTATATGCTGATGTTAGGCAGTTTTTATCACTATGGCCCTATGAAGATAAATTGAGGTTTGCTATTGTAATCCTTCCTGTATTGTTCATATTTCTTGGGATTGCTTGGGTTATTCAAGGTCTCCTGTGCTTCCATACAAATTCTTGATATTTATATGAGTACACTGTAGCTGTCTTCAGACACACCAGAAGAGGGCATCAGACCCCATTATAGATGGTTGGGAGGTACCATGTGGTTACTGCGACTTGCACTCAAGACCTCCAGAAGAACAGCCAGTGTTCTTAGCCACTGAGCCATATCAAAACGACCCTTAGATTCCACCTTACACCAATCAGAATGACCAAGGTAAAATCCTCATGTTGGAGAGGATGTGAAGAAAGAGGAACACTCCTCCATTGCTGTTGGGATTGCAAACTGGAACAACCACTCTGGAAATCAATCTGGAGGTTCTTCAGAAAATTGGAAATAGTTCTACCCGAAGACCTAGCTATACCACACTTGGGAATATACCCAAAAGATGCCCCACCATGCCACAGGGACATTTGCTCCACTATGTTCATAGTGGCCTTATTTGTGATGGCCAGGAGATGGAAACAACCCAGATGTGTCATGACAGAAGAATGGATACAGAAAATGTGGTTCATTTACAATGGAATATTACTCAACTGTTAAGAACAAGGACATGCAGGCAAATGGAAGTAACTAGAAAATATCATCCTGATGGAGGTAACTCAGATCCAAAGAGACATGCATGGTATGTACTCACTAATATGTGGATATTAGCAAAAAAAAAAAAAGTACAGAATACCAAAGACAAAGATACAGTTCACAGAACTCAAAAAAGTCAACAAGCTGAAGGGCCCAAGTGAGGATACCTCAGTCCCACTTGGGAGAGAGAAGAAAGCTATCACACATGGGGAGGGAGGGAGGGAGGACCCAGGAGAGAAAGTGGTAGGGGGAGTGGGAAGAAGAGGGGAACCGATCTGGTATTGGGTGAGGCAAAAGGAGGTGAGGGAAAAGGAGGTGAGGGCCAGCAGAAAGAATGGAAACAGGCAACCTCGGGAGATAGGAGGTTGGGGGAACACTCCAGAAAGCGCCAGAGACCTGTGAGGTGAGAGACCTTAGATATAATACCCAACAGTAGGGAGAGGGAACTTATAGAGCCCACCTTCAGCAGCAAGACAGGACATCAAGTGAGGGATGGAGTTGCCATCCTACAGTCACAACTCTGACCCAGAATTGTTCCTGTCGGAAAGAATTACAGGGGTGGAAATGGAGAGGAACCTGAGGAAAAGAAGGCCCAGTAACAGGCCCAAAATGGGATCCAGCATAAGGAGAGGTCCCAAGGCCTGACACTATTACTGAAGCTATGGAGCGCTCACAAAAAAGGACCTATCATGACTGCCCTCTGAAAGATCCAACAAGCATCTGAAAGAGTCAGATGCAGATATTTCCATCCAACCAATGGACAGAAGCAGCTGACCCTTGTTGAATTAGGGAAGGCTGAAAGAAGCTGAGGAGAAGGATGATCCTGTAGGAGAACCAGCAATCTTAATTAATCTGGACCCCCAAGATCTCTCAGATGCTAGAATACCAACCAGGAAGCATACACCAGCTGATATGAGGTCCCCAACACACATAAAACCGAGGACTGCTGGTTCTGTGTTCATTCAGAGATGATGCACCTAACCCTCAAGAGACTGGAGGCTCCAGCAAGTTTAGATATCAGGTGGGGTGGGCATCCACGTGGAGACAGGTGAGTGAGGAGGAGGTATGGGATGTGGAACAGTGGGCGGATAGATGGGGAGAGTAAAATATAGAGTGTAAAAAATAAATTCGTTAATAAAAAAAAATCTTGAGGAATAAGCCTGGGAATATTGATAGGCACTTCATTTATTCTGCAAATTTATTTTGATAATATGGCTATTTTTCTAGAATTTATTCTACCTTTCTAGGAACATGGTATATTTTTCCATACTTTTTCTTCTGTGATTTCTTTTAAAAAAATCTTCAAATCTTCATTTTACTGGCGTTTCACTGGTTTTCCCAGCTCAGGAGCTCTGGGTTTAAGGTATGTCTTTATACATCAGAGATCCTGCTTAGAAGTAGATCGTCCCACTTCAATTGAGCAACAATCCCTCAGAGGTGTGTCTGTCTATTTTTTGAGTTCAAGTTAATTACATTATGTAGTCAGGTTGATAGCCAAGAACAGCTACTACAGCCAAGTTTAGAGTAAATGGTCTCAGTTATGCTCCATTTAATTTAATAAAATGTTGGCTATGGGTTTCTTTTATACAGTATTATTATTTTGAGGTATTTTCAATCATACATGAATAAATGCAATGCATATATGTCTATGTGCTTGTGTGTCTCTCTGTGTGTGTGTGCATTTGAATGTATGTGTGTATGTGTGTGTTTGTCTATATTTGTGTGTGCTTTAGAAAGAATGGCTTTTACAATGATTCATAAAAAGATTTTAAATACTTATTGGAATTTTATGAGAAAAACGAACTTTTTTTAATGGAATCTTTTGTTAATTATACTTCTTAATTACAATTTTTCATTCAAGAGTGATGACTGTACAAGATGTTCTTAAAAAAACAATCAAGGTCCTTGAATGGAGTAATATATTCAGTTCAGAATGACTGAAGAATGATTGTTAGCACAGTTATTACAACATAAAAAGCTAAATCAAAAGCAAATCACATTCTAGCTTATGCTCATTCAGATACAGACAGCATGGTTAGTTGGTTTGTTTACTTTTATTTAGTTTTTTAAATTAAAATAGATTCTTTATTCATAAAAATACATCCTGACCAAAGTTTTTACTTCCTCCATTCCTCCTCGTAGCTCTACCCCATGCCACTTTTCCTCCAGATCCACTCCCCCTCCATTTCCCTTAAAGTGATAACAACCACACAAGACAAGAAAGAATTAACAAAAGGCAAAAGCCCTCATATTGAGGCTGGAAAAGGTGACTTAGTAGGAAGAAAAGTGTTGAAAGAGCAGGCAAAAGGGTCTGAGACATACCTGTTCCCACTGATAGTAGTACCACAAAACACCACACCATAACATGTATGCAGAGGACCTGGTGATGACCCATGCAGGCCCAGAGCTTGCTGTTTCAGTCCATGTGAATGCTTGTGACCCCTGATGAGTTGAGTTGATGTGTCATATTCTCCTATACTCCTCCTTTACCTCTGACTCCTGTAATCTTTCCTCCCTGTCTTGCATGAGACTTCACAGAGGACTGAGGAGAGGGACAAAATGGAGTCCATCAAATAAAACTCTCTCTCCACATAATGTCTGTTTTAAAGAATCTAATTAACTCTCAGTATATGAAACTGTTTATTTTTATTGACGATCGGTTCAAAGGAATAATTATGCTTTAGGCTTCAGTGTGGTGTTGCAAATACATATGCCAGTTTATTTTTAAAGGTTAAATTTGAATCCTTCCAGGAAAATTCTGAGAGTCCATAAATCGCTGAATATCTAATGAAATATGATAAGTTATTAAGATTTTATTTTTATTAAGATGGTTGAATTAAGGAAGACACATTGTAAAAAACAAACCCATTATATCAGTAATGAACAAGATATTACTTGAATTCTTCAATTCACAGATAGAACATATTCTGAGATTTTACGTTACATATGACTGTATTGTTTAAATATTAAGTAATTTGTTTAGGATTATAGTGAAGAAAAGTCAGTGCTACTAAACACAGAACACAGAGCTATAAAAGCAGAATGGAAATGCAGGATGCTGAACATTAGAATTTAAATTAGAGTCAGTCTGATTAAAGACTAGACCTCTTCTGGCATTCATTTCCCCAGCTCACCTGCATTTACCAGATTTATTTGGAGGTGAATAAATACACCTATACAATTCAATAAGTATAAATTTAGGATGATATTTTGGTGATTTATTGAATGAAAAATAGAATTATAGCCAGAAAAGGTAACAGTTTTCTTGTTCTGAAGGGACAAGGTGGAGAAATTCCAATTTAATACTTGCAATAAGCGTGAAATTCATGGGATCAGAAGAAATAAGAAATGCATTCTATACATTTTATAATAAAACTTACTTTTTTTCTCCTAAATTTATTAGAAAGAGGAAGTTTTCCCAAATACACTAGGTATTTGAGATGGCATTTATAAACCACTGGAGACACCACAGCCAACACCTGTGTTGTCTATCACAGGATATCCTCTTAAGCATATTCAATGATAGGAGGCTGCAACAATGATTCTATGAACTGTAAGTGACTAATATGTTATGAGTCCCCTGTTTTCAAGAGAATTTTCTAAGACAAATATCCTAATAATCTTAACATTAATTAATATAATAGTGGTAGGAGGCTGAGAAGCCTTCTCTATGCCTGCCAGACAAACAAGGACAGAATTTCTCAGAACCAATGTAATGCTAGGTGTGATTGATGGATCTTCTCTTACTTTGGCCCCAAAGATAAGGTTTCCCCCAAGGAAGCTGGCCAGTGAGACTATACCTCACTCATGCAAACACATGAAGAGAATGCAAAAATGATTTTGGGATATAAACATAATGAAATTCATTCCGAAGATCATCAAAGTTAGTGTGAAAAATGAGCAGAGGCAAGTTATACCTTTAAAGAGAAAGTAACATTTCATTTCACAACACACACAGATCGAGACAGACATGCATACATAAAATACACACATGAACACACACACATGCACACACATACTCACATTATATAGATGACCCATATTTCTTAAAATCAAAAAGCAATGTGACTGTGGTTTAAGAGAATGAGGAAGAACCAAGAAATTCCACAGTTTCCTGTGATCTTTTGTAAAAGGTCCAAGCAACCTATTGAACTTTTGTCACTATTTCAGTTTGTGCATTGAAAGGGCTAAGATTGGTTCCATCTTAATACAACATTTCTTTCATCTCCTTTGTCATCTTGTCAGGGTTGGATTTGGTACTGAAGACACCTTTCATCATGAAGATCTGTTTGATCCTTGCTAAGTGCATTGGTCAGGCTATTGACTCTTCACAGAAGACATCTGTCCCATAAACAAGGGGAAATAGAAGTCTCAAAAACATCCCTGAAATCGCACATCTCTATTACCTAATTCTCCTCTTTATGATAATAGTCATTAAAACAAGGATTATCTGATGCTTTATTTTACTGTTGGTTTCCATTTCCTTCATCAGTCTATGATGCTGGACATTGTTCATGTATTTGTTGTTGTCCAGCGACACATCCAAACATTAGGAGGCAACTAAGACCTTTGGATGCTCTGATAAACACTTCATTATACTCTTCGCGAATTTTTTTTCTGTGACAAAGAAAATTATAAATTGATCAAATAATCATCACCTAGTAATGTATAATTATATTTATGTTAATAAAAGAGGCTTTGGAAGGAGTATTCCTAACATGGATGTTAAATTGTATAACAAATTTATTTTCTGTAAAATTTGTTTATAACTGTGCTACAACTTGTTTTCTGTGTTCAGAAGCACACTGGGTAAATCACAATTTGTTGATCATACACTGTTGTTAAAATTCTACAAATTATCACTCTTCATCTCTCAGCATCTCAAGTTCAAAGTTCCTCTCAAGAAAGGTTGATATTTGGACTGAGGACTTGCATATAGATACACAGTCATGTTATTATATTGAAATTTATTTGAATTAATTCATAAATAGATACAATTTTACATATTGATTTTATATATATAGATATGTATATAATTTAGTGTTAATAAAATTAAATTTATATTTATCCATGGCAAAAGCTGAAAAAATCTTTTTTATAACTTTCAAATGTATACAGGAATATTACTGCTACCAACAATAAATCTGCTCCAATGCCCTACTCTTTATGGCCTTGACCCTACCTACATATTTGATGTGACATATTAAATCCACAGCTACAGTCACAGGATTGAAAGAAAAATGCACATATCCTTTTTTGGAACTAGGTAAAGTGGTAATGGGTTCACTTCTATTTCTTTCATCATATAGAGATTTTTGTAGCTCCAACATACCATTCTTGGTTGTATAATTCATGACTGTGGAATTCATGTCACAGTCCTGACATGCACATATATATATCATATATATATATATGATTTTTCTGGAGCCTTTAGTGACACCTACACTATAGAGTTCTCTGTACTGAGATACCTGGCAGAAAGGCCATAACTTGTCTCCTCAGTCTAGGTTTAATAGTACATTTGTTTGAACATTGAACATTTGTTTTTGAAAGCCAATGCAAAAATATATTAAAATTACTCAAACTCCCATTAAACTGGTTAAATTCTCAAACTAATAAAAGGTTCATAAATTGTAGACAGTCAAATTATAAAAGTATAAGATATCCCATTATTAAAACTATGCTCTTCTAGCATACTCTTCTCCATTTTATTCGATTCAAAAGATACACCTAAATGATACTTACTAAGGCCTAGTTGAATTTTCAACATTCAAAATTAATAACATGTTACAATTACTATTGACTTTAGTCCACATCTCTCCAGTTATTTATCTCTATATGTGAGACACAACATTGTGAGTAAATAAATGGTGTATTCTTCTAATGCTTGTGCTTCACCTCATATGGCTTTGGAGGTGGATGGGAAAAGGGTAACTCATTTATCAAAAGATATTTCACTAGAAAAACAAAGCATCATAATTTTTTAAGAGATAGAATTTAATCATCTCTTTTTGAAATCATGTCTTTTGATATCATAATATGATTATATTTCTCCTTTGCTTTGCTACTCTCAAATGTTCCCATATACCTGTCCTTGCTCTCTTAAATATTCATGGACATTTCCAACCCAATGCACACAGACACACACACACACACACATACACACACACACACACACACTCATCTATATCTATCTATCTCTATCTCTATCTCTATCTCTATCTCTATCTCTATCTCTATCTCTATCTCTATCTATACCTGAACACATAATTAAACTTTTTCAATCTGTGTAATGGATTAGTCACTTCACTTCTTATTTTTAACATATGTCAAATGAACTTGCATAGACTGGTTACATTGAAAAAGAAAAATGAAGGAAGATTATAAAATTCTAGAATCTAGTTGGTGTTTAAAACTGTAAAAACTGTTTTGATCTTAGCAATTAGAAAGAAAGAAAGAAAGAAAGAAAGAAAGAAAGAAAGAAAGAAAGAAAGAAAGAAAAAGAAAGAAAGAAAGAAAGAAAGAAAGAGAAAGAAAAAGAAAGAAAGAAAGAAAGAAAGAAAAAGAAAGAAAGAAAGAAAGAAAGAAAGAAAGAAAGAAAAAGAAAGAAAAAGAAAGAAAGAAAGAAAGAAAGAAAGAAAAAGAAAGAAA
>NC_034611.1:44794609-44810417 GCF_900095145.1 Mus pahari
GGAGGGAAGGAGGGAGGGAGGGAGGGAAAAAGAGAAAGAAAAAGAGAGGGGAGGGAGGGAGAGAAGGAGACAGGGAGGAAGGGAAGAAGGGAGGGAGGGAGGGAGGGAGGATCACTGACCTACCATCTTGATAATCTATTTCTTGTTCTGTAATGAACTAATCACTGTGTTTCATACAGGTTTGCTCTCCTAACATACATTTCTCTTTTATACTCAACCCAACTCTTACAACTTAGAGATTCCTTTTAGAGCATCCTTCATTTTTTTTAACATTTAACATTAATAGGTCTCTTTATTATATGGCTCTAAGTTGAATTATTGTCAGTATATTGCTCAAGTTCAATGTAAAGTACTTTTTTAAAGTAACACTTTTGTATAATTAAATTAATTTTTGGACTAAATAAAATGCCTAAAAGAGACCAAACAGAAAAATGGCATTGATGAATTTTAAGTTCAGGAACACTCCCTGCCTCCCTATTTAATAGTGTTACCTTGCCTGGTAACATCCTGTGTGGTGACACCTTGTGTGGCTACCAATCCTTGATATTTTTAACTGAAATCATTTGCTTTCTTTTGTTATTATCATAAGAAAATCTACATTTAGTACAAATTATATCAAACAAATCTAAATTTGATTGTCTTGTGCATTCACCATATAAATGAAAATGAAATGGTGAACATAAGGTGAAATTTATACATAGTAGAGTAACAGTTCTGAAAAAGATAGAAATGTCATTTGTCATCGATGTTAAACCTGGGGAACAGAAGCCAGCACAGCGTGAGTAATGTTCCCTGACTTCACTTACAGAAGTCAACTCTCAGAAAGGGAGAGTAAAATGTTGGTTACCATAGACTGTAGAGAGGAATGAGTAATGGAGGGACACTGATCACCGGGCAAACAATTCTCTATTAGACAAGAATGATAAGCTCCTTGGATCTGTTTCACAGGATGGAGATACAAAATCGAGAATGAGCCATACACTCTGGTATACGGACATGCCTTACTATGTTCCTCATAAAATGAGTGTGTATGGTCTTTTAAATAACTATATTTGATCAGGTCACAGCATAATAGTATAGCAAAACATCACAATGCATTTTATACATGCATAACTCATATAAAAATTATCCAGCATTAAAACACTTTTTAAACTAATGAGAAATATGACTGAGGGAAAGTCAAGTAAATGAAGGAGTCAAGAGAAGTGAATATTTATTCTTATCTCTTGATTTCATGAAATCTTTTTATTTTTCTTCTTTAGTATTAACTTCTTTTCCCATATCCTTATTCAGATGGCTATATTCAGATGCAGGTAAGTACTCTAAGAACGTGACTTTGAATAAACTTTCAGATCTCAAAACCTGTGTGATATGTCTAATCTTATCAAAACACTGATGGTTAGACTAATGTTCATTCAATATTCGCTGTTCTATTTTGCCTTCAGTTTATTAAATTGTTATTTTTTTTCTCCCTGACACTCTACATTATTATTCACAATACTAGGTTCAATTTCCTAACATACTTATGAAGATATCAAGGTTTATTTTTCAAAACAATTAGCTATGAATCACCACAGTGCTGCCGAAGATCACAGGTGACAGAAAGATTAATCAGTAATGGTAGCCCATATCCAAGTTTACTGTTGTGCTATTTCACTCACATACAATTCAATGGGCTTGTGTATGTAAAAGTGCAGACATTTATAACACAGGAATTTATCAAAGAAAATTAGGAACATCAGTAAATTTTTGAGGCTTTGAAGACATTGTCTCTCAATAGATACTAAAGGACTAGGACAGCTTGTTATTAGGAAATAATAGCAAAATCAATGACAGAGCATTGGCTTCTGTTGGTTCTGTGGTTTCTGTTCGTTGTGTGGTTTCTTGGGTTTTGCTTATCTGTGGAGTGCTATTCTGCCTTCCACACCATCCCACCCAAAGCTTATACTCCAGCTTTTCTCAATGCCAATGCCTCCCTCTACACAGTCAGTTCTCCAGAAAGCCAGTTGTAGATCTGAAATCCGATGGGCCTGATGGTAGAGTAATTGCAAAGCATTTCCCATTTCTGTGGAACAGCCAATTTCATGATACTATAGCTTTTGTAATATTTTCCTCATCTCTTACATGCTGTCCTCTAAGCCTTGGGTATAGGGGTTACGTTGTATAAGTTTTCACCAAGCAAGGTTCCCTGTGGATCAGGTATCCTCTTCATTTTGACCAGCTGTATTTTTGTGTAATGTTCTCTGATGCCACAAAGAAAAATTTTTTGATAAAGGATAATCAAAAGGTGAAAACCTTTTAAATTGCCCGCTTGCTTAAAAGGATATCAATAGTCCTACCCAGTTGTGATACATGTGAACTATAAAATGGCTGTCAAGGAAAAGACATCCCTAAAGGTATTCACATCTTAGTCGTAACCAACAATTTTCTAGGGCTTCAGCCCTACTCAATAGTAGGGAAATCATACCTGGTATTGGAAACTTAGCCAACATGTGGGCAAAAGAGTATACTTGCAATTTTATTAGACCAGAATAATTCCTAATTGTATTCTACCCACAGATAAGTGTGGCTATTATCGTTTATCAAAAAAAGCATTATATATTAAGATTTGCAGTTTGAAAATAAGTGCAAAATACATAATGTGTTGGGTTGTTTTGCTTAATATAATGAAATAAAATGTTACTTTTACATTAATTTATTACACAAAATACTTTCATTTAGAAAGATCAAGGCAGTATGCTAACTTGACAATATTTATATGGTGTGAAAGTGCTGAAATTTTGAATAAAATTACTATTTTGATCTTATACTCTCAGGTCAGCTGTTATGTTTTACAAAGATGAAGCATTCTTGGTGCTCAGTTTGTAGTGATTGCAGCCAGGCTAGTAACTTGTTATACTGTAGACGATTCTAATTTGAAGAATTCTGCATTCCAGGGTATGGAACAACCAACACATATGGGTTCTAAAGTTATAATGGGAAAAATCACCTTCATCATGCAAGAAGATATACAACATAATCCGAAAGGGAAATGCCTACTGTCTTAACACTTAACATGCAAACTACTGAAATTAATCTTATTTTTATTTCTGAAAGACACCAAGGCATCAATGGAGTCAAAAACTAAACAGTAAATAGAATGATTGAGCTTTGCTACAATTTTCACTGAGGGATGAAGACTCACTGGAGTGAGATTTAGAGCGACAGAAGAAGAATATTCTTCACAAGTAGAAGATTTAAAGGGTGAGGCTTGAGATAGGGCTTTACTCTTGTAGTCCAGTTTGGCCTGGAACTTACTTTGTAGACCAGGCTGACCTTGAGTTTATGATCTGGGGTGGATATAATTATAGACATGAGGCACCCTGAGCAAATAATATTTTTAATGTTATTAATTACTTAAATTGATGGGGCTGAAGAGATGGCTCAGTGGCTAAGAGTACTAACTGCTCTTCCAGATGTCTTGAGTTCAGTTTTTAGCAACCACATTGTGGGTCAAAACCATCCCAATGTGATCTGTTGTCCTCTTCTGCCATGCAGGTGCTTATAAGGATAGAGAACTAATATACATAAAATAAATAAATTTAAAACAATGACAAGTCTCAAACAAATGGAACTCATTCACCACGTTGATTTCTTTAAAAATAAAAGAAAAAGAAAAAGAATGACATGCATAAGTGAATGCTAAGTGGTATTATTTTTTTCCTGACTTCATGTCCCAGCTGGTGATGCTGTCTCACAGCAGCTATGAGAAGTGCTATTTCTTTCTCATATTTCCTATGCAGGAATCAGTTGTAGACATACTACTGCACTGTGACTGGTAATTGACTCTGAATCTATACCCAAGCATGTGCATTACAAAGGGATCACAGCAAATCACACCATCAAGAGAAGTCAATCTGAAAGAGAAAAGTCAATGGTATATACATGTATGTCATCTTCCAACCCTAGTGACAGACAATAGTGTCTTATCACAAGGATATTAATAACATATTTCTCTGAAGGCAAATAACTCTTGAAATAGCTATATTTCTTTAAAATACTCATGATTTTGCAACTCTGTCTCTACATTTATGTAAGTTTTCTTTTCAAAATTTAAAGCATATTGTTTTCAACTTCACACTTTCTAGATTCAATGTCTATATCCTAATAATTCATGTTTTTGTATGTTTTGCCTCTCTCTGAGTCTTTAATCCTATGTATTACTAACTCATACCATGCTGCTTGGTTTTAGTTGGTAGTCTGGTTATTTTTATGTCAACTTGACATAACCTATAGTTATCTGAGAGGAGGGAACCCCACCTGAGAAAATGCTTTAATAATACTGGGTTGTAGGCAAGCCTATATAACTTTTTATTAGTTATTGATTGAAGTGGAAGACCTAACCCATTGTGGGTAGGCCATCATGAGGAGCAAGGCAGTCACCAATACTCCATCTTGAATTCTGTATCAGTTCTTGCTTACAGGTACTTTGCCTATTGAGTTCATACTATGACTTTCTTTGATTATGAACAATGATGTTGAAGACCAAGTGGAACAAACTCTTCTCACTGTAAGTTGTGTTGGAGTATAACGGTTCATTAGATCAAAAGAAATACTAACTAAAACAGTAACTAGTGACCGGTATAAATTCAATGCATTGATCTGACAAGCCAATTTAGACTTATTAGTAAGAATTCTCTGAAAATAATTCTAAAATAATCCTCTATGCCACATATAGAAATTAGCTACCATATTTGTATTAATCCTGGTGTACAATTTAATTGGTACACCACAGTGTACTTTAAACAGTACTGAGAGACAAAAAAATCAATTCTGTAATCTATTTCTCCCCTGCCCACACTTTTTTTTTTGGTCTGATGTCCCCATTTATTCCAAACTTGTACAGAATAGTGTTAATAGCAACTGTTTAGCATGGTTACACTTTAAATTTCTCACTTATTTGAATACACATGCTCTTGTTTATTTTTATTATATATAATGTAATATGTATCCTGAGTATTAAGCACGAACTTTCAAACTTTCAAAAGGGAGTACCTTCACCCACTAAGTTATTTAGCCAGCTCCATATCCTCTTTTTTGTTTGTTTGTTTTTTTGTTTTTGTTTTTGTTTTTGTTTTTGTTTTTGTTTTTCGAGACAGNGTTTCTCTGTATAGCCCAGGCTGTCCTGGAACTCACTTTGTAGNCCAGACTGGCCTCAAACTCAGAAATCTGCCTACCTCTGCCTCCTGAGTGCTGGGATTAAAGGTGTGCGCCACTATGTCCGGCCATGTCCTCTTTTTAAATTTCAAATAAAACTGGATTTTTTTCTTTATTCTTTAATCCATTTTTACAGTCCAGTCTTCATTCCCCCTCCTGGTCTGCTCCCCATTCCTTAATTCCTCTCCCCCATCCCACTCCTGCCATCTCCAAGCTGATGTTTCCACCCCATCACCCCCACCCTACCAGGCCTGCACAGTCCTTGGGGCCTAAAGTCTCTCCAGGGTTAGGTGCATCTTCTCTCACTGAGGCCAGACCAGGCAGTCCTCTGCTGTATATGTATCAGGGGCCTCATATCAGCCTGTGTATGCTGCCTGGTTAGTGGCTTAGTGACTAAGAGATCTCAGGGGTCCAGGTCAATTGAGACTGCTGCTGTTCCCATGGGGCTGTCCTCCTCCTTAGCTTCTTTTAACTTTTCTCTAATTCAACCACAGGGCTCCCAGGCTTCTGTCCATTGGTTGAGTGCTAGTATCTGCATCTGATTTTCAGCTGCTTGTTGGGCCTCTCAGTGAGCAGCCATGCTAAGTTCCTGTCTGTAAGTACACCATAGCATCAGGAACAATCTCAAGGCCCCAGGCCTCCCATTGAGCTGGATCCTAATTTGGGCCTATCACTGGACCTCCTTTCTCTCATGCCCATCTCCATTTTGCCCCTATAGTTTCTTCAGACATGAACAATTCTGGGTCACTGTGGTGCTCGTCTAACTGGCAATCTGTATGTTGAAAAATGAAAATAGATCCTTATGTGTCATCTTGCACAACATTCAAGTCCAAGTGGATCAATGACCTCAACATAAAACCAGATACACTCAAATTAATAGAAGAGAAAGTGGGAAAGAGCCTCAAACTTTTTGCACAGAGGGAAATTCCCTAAACAGAACTCCAATAGCTCAGGATCTAAAATCAAGAAGGGATAAATGGGATCTCATGAAACTGGACAGCTTCTGTAAGGCAAAGAACATGCTCAATAGAACAAGTCTGCAATCTACAGATTGGGAAAACATCTTTACTAACTCCACATCCAATAGATGGCAAATATCCAAAATATATAAAGAACCTCAAGAAGCTACCCACCAAAATGCCAAGCAACCCAATTTAAAAATGGGATATAGAACTAAACAGGGAATTCACAATGTAGGAATCTCACAGGGCTGAGAAGCACTTAAAGAAATGTTCAGAATGACCCTGAGGTTCTACCAGACACTAATCAGAATGGCTAAGATCAAAAACTCAGATGACAGCACATGCTGGTGAATATGTGGAAAAAGAGGAACACTTCTCTGTTGCTCATCGGATTGCAAACTGGTACAAACACTCTGGAAATCATTCTGGAGGAGCCTCAGAAAGTTGGAAATAGATCTACCTGAAGATTTGGTTATACCACTCTTATGTCCCACCATGATACAGGGGCACATGTTCCACTATGTTCATAGCGGTCTTATTTGTGATAGTCAGAAGCTGGAAGCAACCCGGATGTCCCACAGTGGAAGAATGAATAGAGAAAATGTGGTACATTTACACAGTAAATCATTACCCAGCTATTAAGAACACAGACATCATGAGTTTTGTAGACAAATGGAAGTAACTAGAAAATATCATCCTGAGTGAGGTAACTCAGACCCAAAAGGACACATATGTTATGTACTCACTAAGAAGTAGACATTAGCCAAAACAAAATACAGATTACCCAGGACACAATCCACAGGACTAAGAAGGTTATCAAGCCAAAGGACCCAAGTGAGGATGCCTCAATCCTGCCTGGTGGTTGGGGGAGTAGAAAGCAGTTATAGAGTGGGAGAGGGACAGAAGAATCTGGGTGAGAGAGGGGACAAGGAGGAGAAGGGAGAATATGATTAGGTATTGGGGGCAGCAGAATATGAAAAGCAGAAAGAATGGAGACAGGCAACCTCAGGAGGTAGGAAGTGAGGGTCCCTCTAAAATATATCAGAGACCTAGGAGGTGAAAGACTCTCAAACTCAAAGGGAGGGACCTTAGATGAAGTGCTCTACAGTGTTGAGAGAGAATTTGTGGATTCCACCTCCGTGGATCAATAGGACAACAAGTTAAGGGATGGGTTGCCATCCCATATTCAAAAGCTCTGTAATCTATTTCAATCTATACTATTCCTAGTTATGCTTATTAAGTGACAAGACCCAACTATATAACTTTATCACAAAATAGTGGATAAAAGTTAATATGAGTGCTTCTGTCTGTTAACAAAATGGAGGAGCTGACTCCTACTTCGTTACTAGCTATACTTGAATATTTATGTATCCCTTCATAGATACATATAGATATCTACTCTGCTTTATAGAGTTGTCATGTATAATTCACTGTTTTCTATTTTCCACATAACTCATAATTTTTGCTTTATAAATAATCATACCCTATTGACCACTTGGGTAGCTAAAACTAATGAAAAAAGCATATTCATGCACTTCCACACATCTACACACAGACAAAATCATGAAGGGGCAAATTATAATGTGTTGAAGTTTGGTCTGTTGCTATGTATTGTAATGCTAGATACTGCCCCCAAGGTCTGGTTGCCCTCATATATAATGAGATCCTCCCCTACACCAAATGATGCTATGTAACTTTGCCTCTTAATTGAAATCTATTGGTTGATAAAGATGCCGACTGACTACAGCTGGGCAGAAGAAAGTCAGGTGGGACTTTGTTTCCAGGGCTTGGTGTCTGAGGCAGAGACCATAAGGAGAAAAGCAAAGACGTAAAGAAAGAAGATGTCTTGGGGTAAAGGATCATGAGAACTGGCCATGAGGGTTGACCAATCTGAATAAAAATGGCCCAGATGGAAAATAGCGAGTCATACCTTGGGGTTATTGATAGGGGAATAGACAAAGTAGCTTAGAGGGCTGAAACCTGACCAGGGTTAGTGCTGTTAAAGCTTATTATAAATATAAAGGTCTTATGTCTTTTATCTGGGAGCTTAATGATAAACAGTAAAGTGGAAACCCCCAATTAAATTTTTTTACTACAACAAATATGTCTGCCTTACCAAAACAAATTTAAAATAATTAATGTTTTATTTTTGATGAAGATGATTTAGAACACTAGCTGAGTAAATAGTCATCGCTCAGAGTGAAGGAATCCCTGAGTGGATGTGTGTTCTTAACCGAACCATGTCAAGAGCCTCAAGATTCCAGAGCCATGGGAATAGCAAAGTCATCTCTAGGTCAGGCTTAGAGGAGTGATAAAGCCTTCACTTGGTCCATGTCCAGATGCTGACAGGTGTAGAATGAGGCAACCATGGCTTCCTTCTCTCATTGATTTACAACCAAAGACTGCTCCTTTACAGAGATAGCTCTACCAAGTCTATTCCTCCTGCATTTTCAGATAATTACCCTATCTTATGGTGCAGCTATATATAATAACCCTGCCTCCTCCATTAAGAGGAATAAAATAAGTATGCTGAGTTTCTAGGCCTATACTGGTGTGTCTCCATCTGAATTTGCTAGAAGCCAGCTTTTCTACGCATGTGATTGTATGTCTCTCCTTTCTTCATGTCTAGTTACTCCAGTTAGCTCAATCTCTAAGCCATACAAATATTTGGCATATCATTATCTATATAAGTTCAAGGTAAGAGTACCATATGATCATAAGCTGTGGCAATCAGGAATCTATCTGCATATAGATACAAAGGTTTCAGCTCAGGCTAGGTGAGTAGGTCATATTAATGTAATAAAAGGATAGGTGGTCCAGGTGTAATGGATCAGTTCTGTGACCCAAGAAATCATGGCTGTGAAGCAGGGATTCTTGAATTTGAGGGCCATGACACCCTTCTCAAAAACAAGAAAAAAAAAACAACAACAAAACAAACAAACAAAAAAAACCAATTTCAATCTTGTGTTTAATCTGGATAATAGAAAAACAAAACTTCTGATCTAAAATGTTGTACTTCCCACAAAATATTCTAGGACAATGGTGGTATAAAGCTTTTAGGAGTAAGCAACTAATGTCTGGTTTGACTTAAGGTCTAGTCCACTGAGATGTAAACTATCCTCTAGACTAGTATGAGTAAACAAGAACCAGATATTATATAGCTCAGAGACCTAAGGTAAAACCAAACACTCTTTGTCTCAAGAAAAAGAAAAAGTAGTGACCAAGTGACTCCTAATGACACTCAACTCTACTAATAGACCAGCACCTTATTCAGCTATCATCAGAGAAGCTTCCTCCTGTAGCAGTTGGGAACAAACACAGAGACCACCAGACATTACATAGAGAAAGAGACCTTGGGACATGCAGCTCTAGATGAGAGTCTCTGTCAGTCCCTCCACACAGAGCTCAGAGAACACTGTGGAAAAGGAAGTGGAAAGAGCTTAACAGTCAGAGGGGAGAGAGGATCCCAGCAGAGCCACACCCTTTAAATCAACTGAGCAAACTTCATATGAACTCCCTGAGGCAGCAAGCAGAGGGCTGAAAAAGCTCAGCCCCAGATCTTCTGAATACATATTATGGTTTTCAGTTTAGTATTTATGATCCATGTGCCCTCTTTTGCACTCTTTTTCTTGTGTTGGTTTTTGTCTTGCTCAATGTTGATGTGATAGCTTTTGTTTTATTTTATTATATTTTATTTTTACGTTTTATCTCTTAGAACTTTGTTCTTTCCTAATGAGAGAAGAGAGTTGATTCATTAGGAAGGGAGGTAGGGAGGAACTAGGAGGAGTAGAGGGCAGTGAAGCTATAACCAGGATATATGTTGTATGAAAAAAAAAAAAACTCTATTTCAGTAAAAGGTAAAAATTAAAAGAACAAAAAAAAATTAAAGAAAAAAGAAAATGGCAACTAAAGTAAACTACAATGGGATTTTTCATTCCATTGTACCAACTAAAGTCATTTTCTTTGTTCTGAAGAATTTTAAAATATTAAAAAAAAAAATAGGAAATTGATCAAAATTGATGTCATTTAGAAAGATGTTATAGGTAAGATAGCAAAACGTTGGGAAACACTAAAAATAAGCTAAGATATTATACCCAAAATATAGCTACACTGTTTACTTTATTCAATGATGTGACCAAATACTTGGAAAGAAGTGATTCCGAGGAGGGATTTGTTTCAGCTTACAGTTTCAGGGAACTGTCTGTCCGGGCAGGGAAGACAAGTCAGGGTTCAACAACACAGAAGGGTGTGAGTAGGCGTCACGTATCGGAGTACCTGGAAAAGACAAGGAGGAATTATGATGCTTAAATGGACTTTTCCTTTCTCCATTTGTACATTCAAGTTTCCTAGGCATGGGCTGCTGCCACCCACATTCTGGCCAGGTCATTTCGCCACAGCTAACCATCTCTGGCAAACCACCATAGACAGACACCTAGAGGTGCACCTTGTCAGTGATCTAAGGCATTCCTCTATTCCAACAAGCAGCGGGTAAAAACATTATTATCAGAAACTAAAACCAAATTTATCTTACTTTAAAGGATATATTTATCACACAATATGTGTGCAGTAAACAGTAATTAATAAACAGAAATACAGTATTTACGTGGCAGCTTGATGATTAAATCAAATGCCTTTGATTATGATTGACATTACATCAGTTTTATCCATTAAGAAGATATATAAATTAAAAAAGTAGAGAAAACATTTCACATGAAGTATTAATATACTGTAAAACATCAAATTATATAGAAAGAAATAATAATTTACTGTAAAAAATAAATACAGTATTTCTGATTTTTCAAAGTCTTTTTCATATACTTGTTCACGCGTATCATTTGTTATTTTAGATTTAAGCTCTGGAATACATCTATTCACACACATAAATGACAAAAACGTAGCTCAAACTGTGAGCTCAAGAGACAAGATGACAGGCACATACAGAACTAAAACTTTCCTGGCAAAAGTTTTTTCTCTGTAGTATTCTATACTCTGGATCTGCTCCAAATTTAAACATGTTAAGTAGTACATTATCTAGACATTATAAAAACTTGCCCTTGTGCTACAAATATAAAAAAGTTATCCCCAAAGAAAAAATATTAAAATACTCTGTCAGATATTTACAAGTGAAACGAACCAAAAGGAAAAGAAAAGAAAAGCATTTTACTTTCATCATGATTAATCACTATTTGTTTGACATTGAAGAATTTGTTTTACAAATAGGCAACCATGTATAATAACTTGGGAGAGTATGTTTGCATATAAAATAAGTGTTTAATTGAGACAAGACTAAAAATATTCATAGAAATAATTATTTTTTAGAAGTATCTGACTTTAATTTAATCTGAATCATACAAGATAATCATACTTCTTTTAGTATGACAATTCACATATGAAAAAATATGTTATGAGGCATGGACAAACCCTTTTCTATCAGCAGTCGCTACATATATGTCTTTCTACCCTGAGGCTTGAAGGATTGGGAAAGGTACAATGATCATTGTAAATACAATATATGTTAAAAATGCACATGTTAAAAGTTGTCATATCACCACTACTAATCATATATATCAAATATTCTATATCTATGTTTATCACCAATCTGTTCCCATAGCAAGCAAATGGAATCAAAACCTATCAACAAATGTATTGGGGGGGTGAGTGGGACATATATACAATGGGATTTTAGTCAATATGAAAATATAGAAATGTGTAACATTTATTAGGAACATGGTTGAATAGTGTGAGAAAATAGTGTGTTAAGTGGGATATGCTAATGTTAGAAAAATGGTGCATTTTCTCATTTATGTGTACATACTAATTTCAAGTATTCGTATGTGTTCGTTTATGTGGGATTAAGTTTGTGTAGAGATTAGGAAATCAAAAGAAGACCAATGAAAGAAGAAAAAGAGGTTTTAAGGAAGGAATTGTGGGCACTAAGTTATAGAACACATGTGATAGGAAAGTGAAAAGAATACCAGAGACAGACGTATACAGACGATGTCTAGGTATTGAAAGAGGGATGTAGGGGAGAGAGATAGTTGGAGCAATTAACCAAAAAATGCACAAAATGCTTTAGAGAAGACAATTATATTAAGCCCTAATTAAAACCTGAAGAAAAATTTTAAAAAGTCAGCACAGTATTATACTAAAGTCCATGGCATAAGGATAGCCAGAAATAAAAATTTCGACTTCTTGGATAAATCAGTCTACATGTAATTTTTGACAATCATTATTTAGACGCATGCTTACAATATTTTTTTAAAGTCAATTGTCAAATGTGTTGGTAAAAATAGGAAATATACATTGTTATGGTTTTCCCCACAATGACTATCAGAACAGGGCTCAAGGAAATTTCAGTTGTCCTTAGCTTGTTTATGGTGATCACAGTAAATGAATTTGTGCTTTAATTCCTTGTGTTAGTCTTTATGTCTACAGTGGTATGGCTAAGCTTTTCTATTTAGACATATAGTTTTATTAATAACATGTCTTAACATAGCAATCTAAATGTATGTGTGAGCGTGTTTAGTGCCTTCACTACTTACTAGATTTTAAGTTCCTTACAAAAGAATACTTTATTTATTTTGATTTATAAAATTCAACTTAGTTCTTATTACAAGAACCATATTCAAACAAAAGTTTATTAAACCTAATTACCTAGAATTTTGAAAAAAGAATATAGATTTTTCTTAAAAATTAATCAATTTTCTATTTATTGGATATTTTGTTTAAATACATTTTAAATGTTTTCCCCTTTCCTGGTTTCCCCTCTGCAAACCCCATCCCATCCCCTGTCACCTGCTCCTATGAGGCTGCTCCCCAATCCACCCACCCATTCCTGCCTCACCACCCTACTATTCCTCTACACTTGGGCATCAAACATTCACAGGACCAAGGCCTCCCATTGATGCCAGAAAGACCATCCTCTGCTACACATGAAGCTGGAGCCATGGGTCCTCCATGTGTACTCTTTGGTTGGTAGTTTAGTCCCTGGGAGCTCTGGGGGTCTGGTTGTTCTTCCTATGGGGTTGTGCTTCAGTATTACCTCACAAGGCTGATGTACAGATGAAGAGTGATTCTTAATACATGAAGGACAAATGTTGATACATAGCTTGCAATAGAACTCTATTGTCCTTCAGTGCCAGTATGAAAAGAATAGTACTCTGTTCATTGTACCTTAGGAAATCCATAAGAAAATACAAATTTTGTAAAGTAATTAATTCAAACTTAAGTATGAATGAGAAGTAGGCATTTTCACTTCAGGTGCAACCATTGAAACATTTTTTAAGCAAGAGGTAGACAACAGATATGAAGATGATAGGAAAACACGAACTTCTAGACAAGAGACTGGCATTTTCCAACAATGTAGTCAGCTTGTATGTCTGTTGTCTTATGAGAAAGATTGTACTAGTATTTCAAAATGCAAGAGACAATATTCAGCAAGGAGTTGGAAATTTACAATTTCATCAATATTTCAATAACAATTAATCAATTAATAAAGATTGCTTATAAGTACCCACAGACAGGCTGAATACTAAAATGAACATAAAATTATCCAATTTATGTTATGTATTAGAATTAAATGTTCCTTAGATGGCTCAATATTAATTGGTTCTTAAAATAAAACACTTGTGGCCGGGTAGCTCATAACAATAAAACATAATTTTCGAGGATCAAGAGAATGAGAAGTCCAAAATCAACCATCCAGTAGATGTGGTGCCTGTGAAGGTTCTCTGAAAAGGAAATATGGATGTGTAGGTTTCAGGAATAATTAATAAATTAAGCATCATATGCACAAACCAAGTAAAATAAGAAAAAAATCATATCATTTTCCAAATACTTCTTTCTAAATATTTATTTAATTCTCTGTGAACAGATGAGTAGCAAATTACAGTTAATGATTGATTTATTTATAAAAATATATATTAAGCACTTACTCTTCATGAATATTTTATAGATGAGAATAAGGCCAGGATACGCTACCATAGAATTCACAGTAGAGTAGGTAAATGGCATTTTATAAGTCAATGAATAGCTAATATAAATATCACTAGCGAAAAATTCTATAGAAACATGACAAAGACTGTTAAGATAATAAATAAAAGCATATTTAAAAACAATGATTTGATATCCAAAAAATATTTTCAAAAATAATAATCTCAGCATGTAAGGTTATTACATGGATATAGAGTTGTGAAATAATTACAGGAATAGCAATTTAAATAGCAAAGACATAGAGAAGAACTCACCTCAGATTTAAGAATAAGGAGGCAAAGTTTGACAAAATAAAGTAATTAATAAGAAAGAAATGTGAATGGTTTTGGCAAAGTAGCCAAGTTTGGGCACAAACCTTCTTCCATGTAAGGGTAAGTGTCTTATATGATGATAAATAAATATTATCATCATATTTAAAAATAAAAAACTATCTATCAGTGTAAAGCACAGTAATTGGTTAAGTATAATAATGGAGGCTGAGGAACAAATAATCAGGATATTTTTAGGGATTGATGATAGCCTCTTGGACATGACATATAGTAACTATATTTGAGAGTTACTATACTTGGAAAGAGTGTGATTACATTAGATGTTTTAAGGGGGAATGGATTGAGAAAGTCTCATTGGGATATTTAACTAGAGTTTTTTGTTTTTTTTTAAATTGTCTCCTTTTTTTTATTAGATATTTTCTTTATTTACTTTTCAAATGCTATCCCAAAAGTTCCCTATACCCTCCCCCAAAGTCAAGTGTATAAATGTGGAGCTTTGTTGATGAGGAATTGAAACTGGAGTTTAAATGTCTCCAATTATGGAATGAAGTTTTTTACCCTAAAGACTCAGAATTCTGTACCTTATTTAAGTCATCTGAGAGATAATGTAGACAAAGAGGAAAAGGTACAATGATATTCCCAAGAATATAAAATCCATCTTTGGGAAGAAAGGTTAGGGGGAAGAGATGGAAAAATAGCCATGCAATAAAATGACTGGCCAGATATTGTAGGTCCCAAAAGCCAAAAGAATATAGTAGGAAGCTTCTCAAGATGGTGCAATATACAGTGATAACTGCCTGTTGCCAGTTTCAAAAGATGTCTTATATGAAAATGGATTAGAATGGGATTGGCAGACAAATTCTAGTAGTTTTATGAGAGCCAGAGGGATAATTGTGAATGATGTGAAGCAAGCATATCTAGTAGAGTCAATAATCCATTATCTATTTTGTAAGAGATAGCAGGAGACTAAACAAATAGGTAAATATAAAGGCAAAACAATTTTTGGTTTTATAATGAGAGAGATAATGTACTATATAATGATCTAAGAAATAAAACCATATTTTAAATGCAAGATTCCTGACATTTAATTCACTTAAAAGATATTTTTTTTCTTAGAATTAGTATCTGGAAGTATAATTGATTTTTTCCCAAATTTTATTAGGTATTTATTTCATTTACATTTTAAATGCTATCCCCAAGTTCCCCTATAAGCTCCCCTACCCACCCACTCCCCCTTCTTGGCCCTGGTGTTCCCTGTACTGGGGCATATAAAGTTTGCAAGACCAAGTGGCCTCTCTTCCCATTGATGGCTGACTAGACCATCTTCTGCTACATATGTGGCTAGAGACCTGAACTCTGGGGGTGCTGGTTAGTTCATATTGTTGCTCC
>NC_034611.1:44812017-44854279 GCF_900095145.1 Mus pahari
TGATGATGCTTTGGATTTCCTCAGGATCTGTTGTTATTTCTCCCTTTTCATTTCTGATTTTGTTAATGGGCATGTTACAGTGCATGGAAGTGGTGTCTCCTTTAAGGTCTGTGGAGTTGTCTGGTCTGTTTGAAACCAAGGTAAGCCTGAACTGATTAAAAGGAACCTGAGCCTCTGGTCAGAAAAGGCTCTGGTATCCTTGTTCCTGCTGTCATAGGCCCTTCACTATTGGATTGGGGAAGCTGTTGTGTTCCAATCACCAGTGATCCTAAGATCGCTTGGGCAGTCTGCTAGGGACCGTGGGGGTGTCCGCCGAATCCGCGCCCTAGGTGACCTGGTGCTGGTGCAGACTGGAAGGGGTTTGTGCCCCTGTTCAGGCTGGTTCTCTACTGCCCTAGTGCTGTCTCAGGTCCCATGCGCAATTGGATTGGAGCAGATGTTGTGTTCCACTCTCCAGTGTTCCTAAGATTTCATGGGCAGTCCTCTAGGGACCGTCTAAAAGATATTTTAATGTATATAAAAAAGACGAAAGTGATAGAAGTATGATCAGTGCCAGTAAAGGAGAAAATTTAAAAAAAAAAAGAGCTTTCAATGTTTTAAATGTTGATGGAAATGTACAGTAGAAATCGCTGAACAGTAACAAAATAAATCTTATCAAAATTATTTTCTGAAAGTTATTTATAATTTAGATAATTGAACAGATGTTTTGATTTAAATATAAAACCTATTGTTCAAGGATTAATCTAAGTATTTTAAAAAATTAACCTTTATCAAATTATCATTATTAGCCACAGGTGGTACACATATATTTAGATCCTTATTCTTCAATGTTTCATCTTTAAAAAGACCTCTTTTCCTTATCATCATGTGCTGGACAATTGAATATAGTGAAAAAATTCAACAAACTTAACAAGCTTAAAGAGATGCTATATTATTCAGCAGCAACTATAATATCCAAGTCAGCTTGAAAAGGTCTATAAAGATGAGGAACAAAAATTACAAACAATTGAAAAGCAAATAAATAAATAAATAAATAAATAAATAAATAAATAAATAAATGTTGCAGCATGCAGTTTTTATTTTGTACTATGTTAGAACTCATTTTAGGATGGCACTGCCATGTTATTTGACAATAAACAGCTGATCAAAAAGCAGATAAATTGTACATTTATTTCAAAAAACAAAACAAATACAGAATGAGTACCTATAAAATTAAGTTTCCAGATTATCACTGGAAATCAACACCAAAACATAAAAGAAGGTTCTGTCTCAAATCTGTGGGTGGGACAAACAAAATCAATCAAATATCACTCCAGAAAGTTTAGAATACTTCCATGGTTAGATCTTGCACTTTTATTGTTTGTTGTCTATACCCTGCTAATGGAAATTATATTTTAATTAATTGTTGGATGACTTGAGATATGGTAGGTTCCTTTGTCATAAAATAGTTTATGAATGCAATGTGGCAAAAAAAACATTAACACACATTTCTAATGCATCCTTGACTTCACTGTAAATAACGCTAAATAAAATTGTAGTCATTTTGTAAAACTTTTCCTGAATGTAATATTTGAACAATTTATGTTTCAAATATTTAACAGTGCCCATCTCCTCAGTCAAGTTCAGACATATTAATCTAAACACCTATAAGAACTTCTACTTAAACATTTCATCATGCCTGATCTTTCATGCTTATGAAAACTGAATTTGCAACTTTTGTGAACTTAACTAATTTTTCTTGACAGTCACCTTGCTCTTTGGAAAGGTGTGTATCCATATTACTAGATCCTTTAACCATTGCATGTCATTTGTAATGTCCATCCCATCACTTCCCGACAATTCCTTCCAACTGTTGCAGACAATGTTGTACTAAAGACATTATAATGTTCTATCTAGAGAACTCTTCAGGATTGAAGGATGTAGCTGCTAGAATGACTGCCAGATCAAAGTCACCCACTGTGAACTCTCTTACATATTGAAAAGATTCTTGGAATCCATTTCCCCTTTCGGGGAGGAGCCTTCATCTAGCAAATGCTGAACACTTTCACTCCAAGCAAAAGCCACCAGGAATGGCCACCTATCACAGCTACTTCTATTTTTATGCTGAGTTGTAGCTCTGATTTGCTTTCCTATTCCATTTCATTCTATTGCTGCTCCACAGTTGCTGTTCTTATTTTAATTCTCAATATCACTGCTTACTACATCCTTAAATGTTGATTCCCATTTCAGTGTTACTTTCTTTGGAAAGTCAGTCTGCAATGTCTGCCAATTCAATTACCAGGCTAAACTTTACATACATTGAATTCTTCCAAGTGGAGTTTCCTCCTGTATAACATATGGTCTCTTACCGAGATAGCTGCTGCTTTTTACCTGTAAGAAAGCAAATGCCCTAGTTAGAGTCAGTGTTGCTGTGACGAAACATCATAACCCCCTTGGCAAGGAATGTGTTTATTTGGTTTATACTGCTAGGTAACAGTCCACCAGTGAGAGAAACGAGGACAGAAGATCAAACCGGGCAGCAACTCTTACAGAGGCTATGGAGTAGTGCCACTTACTGGCTTACTCCACATGACTTGCCCAACCTGCTTTCTTATCACTAGTACTTGTACAGATGTGGCCCCACCCACACTGGGCTAAGCCTCCCACAAAATAACTAAGAAAATGCTGTCCAGGCTTGCCTATAGACTGATCTTATAGATGAACTTTCTCAATTCAGGCTCCTTCCTTTCTGAGGACTCTAGCTTGTATGAGGTTGGCATAAAACTAGACAGGACAGAAATCCTTTGACAACTTCAATTTAGCACAACTTTAACAGCACAAGTAATTATCCATAACCCAGAAAACTTAAAACCAACACAAATTCTAAGGACTGTTGCCTGCAGAGTACTCTGTTAACATTTATGGACAGACATGAAAGTGAAGTATAGAGAGATGGATTGATGTGGTTTTGGTTATTGTTTTGTTACCGCTGTTTTGTTTTTGTTTTTCTTACTTGAAATAATTGACTACACGTGCTCAACTTGGTTTTAGTTTGCATGACCTTTCAGGTAGTGCCCTACCTCTCTAACATAGGCTCTAGTATTCTGGTCTCATTGCAAAGTATATTTCAAGGTGATTTTACATCCTTCTTTCAATTCACTGACTCTCGTCTGTTCTTCTCTGTTACTTGTTTTCAGAAGTTGTCCACTCAGTTCACAAATTTAAATAGAAAACTACGATGTAACTAAACAAATGGTAAGAATTCTAATTTAGAAGACTGTCAGATTAGAGATTATTACCAAACATAACTTAGAGAAGTCTTTCCCCCCCTACTTTTACTATTCATGTTTCTAAATAAAGGAAACATGAAAAGTTGTTCAATGATTATATCAAATAAGAAAGATGAATTGGAAATTACAAAGTCAGACAAATGAAAGTGCTTGGCACAGCAAAGAGCACTAATCAACACAGGAGAGCTAGTTCATCATTATCATTATCTTTAAGTACAGAATTTTCAATCTCAGCAAGTTCATACCTTTTCAGGGGTCATAATATCAATTAAGCTTCAGTCATATGGTAATTTTCTTGGAGCATTTTGTTGGCCCAGTTAGGGTCATTTCAGTTATGGTAATATCACAAAACACATTATGTCTTTCTTAAGTCTTAACTTAAAAGTATTCATTAACAATGTCTATTATGTCATAAAGCACAGTGATTACATTTTTGTATTTAAATATCCAAGTATTATATGTGTTACAAAGTGATTGCAATGATTACTCCTTCCAGTGACTGAATGATTGAAACCAGTATAATTCATTATACATCTTCATTTTTTTTTTAAATTTTGTTTCTTGGTTAGGATTCTTTTTTAGACAGGATCTCTTGAAGGTCAGGTTGGCCCCAAACTATATAGCTAAAGTTGGCTTTGAAACCAAAGTCTTAAGCCTTTGAAACCAAATACTTGAAGGGACAGTTTTTCAACTAACAAATCTTTGGATTATGAAACAGTCCACCATACTTTGAATCATGCTAACAAGGTTTGTTCTCTCTGTGTGTATGTAAATGTATATATGTATGCATATATACACTTGGGTATTTGTGTATGCATGTCAGAGCATCCGTGTGAAGATAAGTTCTCTTCTAATTCCATTTGATAATTTTGTAAGCTTTTGAGAATTTCATATAAGTTTTGATCATATTCTCCTTCCCTCCCCCAAGTGCTTCCCAGATCTACTCTTCCTTCCCCTCTCACTCAATAGCAGTCAAAACCAATTTAGTCTGTCCAAATATTATTTTAGGTATGTCTTCAACTGGATTGTGATCCACTTATCGTGGAGCTCCATTTCCACTAAGAATTACCGTTCTCTCTCTGTCTAGGGATGAAACTTTGTGTCCAGCTTCCCTCTCCATGCTGAGATTTGGTATGACTTTGTTTTGCTCAAGTCTTATGCATCATATAACAACTGCTCTGTGTTCATATATGTAGCTGCACTCCTATGTTCAGAAGGTACCTTTTCCCTTGTAATCCACCAACACCCATAGCCCTTACATTCTTTCTTCCCTCCTTTTTCACTATGATCCCTGAACCATTGAAGAAAGGGTACAATATCTATGTTCTACTTAGGCCTAAATATTCTGTACACTGTTATACTCTACCTTCGACCAGTTTGGGCTTTCTGCATAGATCATTATCTATTATTAACTGATTATTAGTAGAGCAATGATGAACATGGCTTACCAAGTATCTCTGTATTTGTATTATACTGAGTTCTTTTGATATATTCCCAGTTTTAAAGGTTCTTCTGAAACACAATCTAATATTACTGAGATTTTAAAGTAAATATTGTTTACGAATACAATTCCTTACCAGGATATAATTTTATAATATTCAGATATGTAATATCATATATTCATTATATTGTAATAATGCTAGCTTTCTACCAAAACAAGATGAAATGAACATATACCTACTGAGTTATATAAATGTATATTATTATATATTCCAGACCATATAGATGATTCTTGGGCTAGAGAAGTCATGGAGAAGCTATAGAATAGAGGATTTTGGTTTCTGACAATATTTTTCAATATCATAACTTTGCTGAGAGGAGGTTCTACTGGAGTATAGAGTGTAGAGTGTAAGTGTACAAAGTGGTTTGACATCCCCCTACAAGGAACAATTTTGAGATTAAATTATAAATAGTACAAGTTTGAGACATTCTAGAGTACTTATAAGAGAAAACAAATTTAAAATACCCAGGGCATTTTGAGTAATAGACTTTTAAAACAGTTATTTGTTTGTTTCTAAGACATAAGAAATAATCATCATGTAACTCTTTCTGTGAATTTAGCTAACTTGACAGCACAATCGGGACTGGATGGAGAATAATGTAAAGATATGCTTAAATCCAGATAAGTTGCAGACTGATGGAAGACATAGAGCCATGCAGAAAATGAGCTCAATCAAAAATTTTCTAAATTTACATAAATTATGAAAATTTCTCTCTTACACACACACACACACACACACACACACACATAAACCATGTAACATAAACACACAGCAATAAATAAGTCAATGTCATACCACATCACTCATGGCATAGGAGTCTTCACTTTGTAGATGTATTATTTTACATTCACACAGGACAAAGTCTCCTAATGATAAATATCAGAAAACATATTCCTACTCTTAAAGGACATCTAATAATCTGTGTACAAAGGTGACATTATTACAAAATTATTACACAATATTTTCCCATAATATTTAGTGTATTTATTTTCTCAATTATAAAGTACAACTACTAATACATTCTGTGATCATTGGCAAGTTTGCGTTTAATATATGTAGATATTCATTGCTTGCTAAAGCTTTAGGTCTTCAATAAACCTTCCAAAAGCTGATACCCAGTGGGACAAGAAATAAAAGGCTCATAATTGTTCATTGCACATATTTGAACAATCACCATGATTTTATAAATGATAAGAATAAATGTTCCAATGTACACTTTGACAAAATTTAAGTAAGTATTTTAGACAAGAAGAAATCTTTACCTTTCAGTGAATTAAAGAGCTTGCTTTAGCACACCTTTAGCAGAATGTCCTAAATGATTTTATAAAAAATAATGAGAAACCTGAAGAATAATGTACACAAACCTGCTAAGTCTTCAAATAAAACATAAATAATAATAATAACTACCATATAAGTATTGTTTACTTTCATTTTAATAAGACTCATCTGCCTAAGGGAGCTGTACTGTAAGGAGGCAGCCAAAGTCAACATGTTGAGCGAGCTGTGCCATGGAATTTTCATGACTTTCTCATAAATCTGGACAAATATGAGATAGAATCTTCTGTGCTGCCTGTGTATGCTTTTTTCACCCTGATTTACTTCTGCAGTGAGCCTCTGGATATTTTTATTTTCAACAGTTCCCAGATCCCTCAGACAACATCACTACTGGGCTTTCCCACTAAGTGCTGCAGGTGGGGGAAACAAATCTTTGTGTTGGGTGCATTGACTGCATCACAGTCGCTCAGCTCGTCCACTTCTCTATTTCTCTTCTATTTTTTTCCTCAGGAATACTTTCTGAAGCAACATACACTCCCCTAGGTCATTGCCAAGCATCTGCCTGGTCACTGCTAAAAAACTTAACTGCTTGTACTTAACTTTTGCCAAAAAATCCCTGATTTTTTACAGCCCCCACCAGCTCTGTAGTGTACTATACTGAAGTGGGAAAAATGGCTTTGTCATTCTCTACTACGTTTTTAATTTTGTTTTATTTCCTATCAGGGAATAATACAGTAGATCTGCCAAGTACCCAGAAGTAGTGAAACTACATTTCCTATATTGACAAATAAATCTTTCCAACCAAAGATGCTTCCCAAAGCATAGTCATGGGTTTATTGGTAGTTAAATAAGATGTAAAGCACTGTTGGATGTGTAATGGGATCCCTAAATTAGAAGGATTTAATTGACATAATAACATGTAGCAGTCATGTTTAGCTAGGTAGGGCCTTTTTCCTGATTGGTTCTTCTGTACGTCTTCAGAAACAAATCATATAAACTTTGACATTTAGAAAAATACTACACTTGCTTTGTTCAGCATTACAGATGCTCATATAAAGGAAGATATCAGAAGATTAACTGGACTTTCAATTTTAAAATATGAAAACTATACTAACGTTCAACTTTGGCCCAGCTTATGTATTAATGAGCTATAGGCAGGAGTCAGAATACACAAAACAGTGACGTAGGATGTTATCTGATACCCAGGCTTTGCATCACTTTCAAACCCTATTGTAATCAGAGGACTGATCTGTTAGCTGCCTAGTCTTTTCATGTCTAACATGTCATATAGTGAAGCTCAGGAGACTTTAGCAGCATCTCAAATTTAGCAGTTCTTTACAGTTCTACTCCCCTACTCAAAATTCTCAAAGTTGAGCATCCCTCCTAGGAACACAGTTTGTTTATTGGGACAGTCTTATGAACTGACTTGTCTCTTTCAAGATACGTTTCTTCCTGGTCTCTTCAGATTGTTTCATTTCTAAGCTTAGAGACGGTCTCCGAGAGGTTCTAAAGATAGCCTGTTTCTTAGACATTTTTCCTATTAAACTAAGAGTGAATATGTCTTCTAGACTGTTGATAGTTCCCTTAGTTTATAATGGAAAGGTAGAAAACATAAAGTCACACATAAATTTGATTCAGAGATTATAAAATCAAGTAGAAATGATACCCTTCTGCCTGAATTCATATATATTTTCACGCCAAGGCAGAAGGAAGATCGTGGATGAGTTGAAATGTCAATTCAATTGGGGAAAGTGATGGAAAAGTATAATTACTGAAATTTCACATAGCAAAAACTGAGCTGCAGGTTATTACATACAGCCCTTATTTAAAATTGATAGCAGCCAAGAGAAACGTTTGCATTTTTAAAATTACTTTAATTGGCTCCTTTCACACCAGGAAGTCAATGTTTGTTAAATTATTAAGAAAAGACATCATATAATGATATGGGTCAAGTTCTATTATAAAATATCTTTACAATGAGAAGTTCAGTACAGCCAGTATGTTTTGAAAGTACAAGTTTAATGAATGATAATCCATTGGGCGGTCTTAAAATAATAAAAACAAGAGATAGGTATTTCAGTATAGCAAAGACTTTCTTAGCGGCCTACTAAAAATTCTCACCTTTTCTTGTTTTCATTTATTTTTTATTAACCTCTGTTCATATACACAAGTGTAATGTGGGAAATGACCCTTAAATAGAATGCACTTACTTCAGAAAAGTTTCCCTAATCATATTCTCTTATTGTTTCATTAATTAAATCATGTTTTCTGGTAGTAACCCAGTGGCATCACCTCTCCAATTTTACAGGAAAAAAACCTACAGCCGAAGAACTTGCTCCTGTCTCCATGGCTTAAGCAGCAGTCCTGATATTTTATGTTATTATACATTTGCTGTTATGAAAACGAAATCAAAGATCAAACATAAATTTTAATTACTAAGTACATTAAAAGCTAAGTCACCTGAAATTGACATAATGTATTTTATGTGAGTGAAAGTGTACATACAACATCTGCAAAAAGAAAACAATTTCTTTCACTGATTGTAGGCCAGAAAGGCATATTGTATCCACTAGGGTTGGAGATAGAAGCAGTTGTGATCTGCTGATGTGAGGGTTGGCACCCAAACACAGATCATCTGCAATAGAAGCAAGCACTCTTAGCTACCAAGCCGTCTCTCCAGCTGCTTGATACAGATCTTCCAACGATTTATATTGCCTTGTTTGTGAATAAAGGTAAAGAATGCACTTGCATTATCAAGGAAGAATTGGTGACTGCTCACTATACTCAGAAAGAAAGTTTAGGGGCATCTAGACATTAAAGATGCATTCATGCACCCATCTCAAGGGGAGGCTCCACAGCCTGATACTATTACTGATGCTACGGTCTTCCTATAGACAGGAGCCTAGCACGGCTGTCCTCTGAGAGGCCCAACAAGCAGCTGACTGAGACAGACGCAGATACCTACACCCAACCAATGGACTGAAGCCGTGGAACCATGTGGTTGAATTAGGGAAAGCCTGGAAGAAGCTGAGGAGGAGAACAACCACATAGGAAGATTAGCAGTCTCAACTAACCCGGATCTCTGAGATCTCTCAGACACCAGCAACCAGACAGTGTACACTATCAGAGGACTGCCTGGTCTGGCCTCAGTGAGAGAAGATGCACTTAACAATTGAGAGACTTTAGCCCCCCCAAGGAATGGGGAGGCTTATAGGGGGTGTGTGGCAGATGTGGGTGTATGGGGACATCCTCTTGGAGATGAGGGAGGAGGAACTGGATGAGGAACTCTTGGAAGGCAGAATGGGAATGGGAAAACGACTGAACTGCAAAAATAGATTAAAGATAATAAAAATAGCACTTTTTTTCCTTCACCTTTAGTTGTAGGACTGCTCAAATTTCCTTATATGTCTCAAAAAGGGGAGGGTTCACTTTGCATTTTTATATAATAATTAACCACTCTTCTTTTTCATCATATCTCTTTACAGCATCCCCTTAAATGTCATAGTCATCAATTTCCTTTTAGTTTTTGAGGCGCCTAAATGTGTACAAATGATACATTAAGCAAATTACTAGATTTATTCTGTGGGTATCACATTCAATGCACTAACACTGATAGTTCAAAGAACAGAGTTTCTCCATTAAGCTTCCACCTAGTTGTGGGATGAGTAATTACATTCTCTTTACCAGTAACTGATTGGTAGTCCAGTTCCAAATATCTCTTCAAAAACTCTGTGTGGAGCAACTATTACCATTTATATAACAGATATACCTGTGTTTCTCAACAGGTAGATCTGAAGTATAAATGTGAGTTTTGGGGCAAAGTGAAGGAATAAGGCTTGGCAGAGGAAGAACAGGACTTCACTGAAGCTACACAAGATGGCTGTTATTTACATGAGCAGTGACTGACCCTTCAGGGGTTACACCAACTTGTGCTATCAGGCAGGTGTCTATAATCTTATATATCAATCAATGCTTAAAAGGGGCCTGATTCCTGGACAGGTGACCTTTATTGGCTGAGGACAATTCTCAGTAAATCATTAAATGGATAGCTGTGACTTGTCAGCAATCTTTTATCTTGTATAATAATAACTTCATCAGTTTTGGAGAATAATCTGGGTTTAACTAAGTATTGACTAACAGGGCACAGTTAAATTAATTAGTCAAGTTGCTAGTGTTCAAAATCTTAACAGCTATACTCCTGAGCACATGACTAAACCTATCCTAAGGATCACTTTGATTCCTCCTCCAAGATTTGAAGAGACAAAATACTTAGATAAAATAAATAAATAAATAATATTTAAAAAAAAAAAAAAAACTAACAGATAACGTAGTAAGAAGGATGGAAACACATAAGAAGTAATAGAAAGAAGTAAAAAATGTTAATTAAGAGCTTGGTTATAGGAGAGTCAGTAATTTTACATTAAAAAATATAGGGACACAGTTAACTAACATTCAAATCACCAGTTTACACATATCCTAAGGTGTAGCTTCTAATTCTTTTGCTATAATTTCCCATCCCTGGAGCCTGTGAGAGAGACAAGGTTCCATGAGATCCAAGCTCTGTTCCTGGAAGAGTAGGAGAAATGATATAGCAGAGATGGAAAAACCAACCAAACTTAAATTTTGGTAGATGATCAATAAAGTAATAAGTTGAGGTCTGAAGAAATAGATGAAAGGATGCCCATGCTTACAAAAATAATGAAATTGGATTACTATTAAATTAATGAAGATGCTGCAGCTGAAATTATTATATTGCATAAACCAAATATTATATGTGAAGCTACCAAAAAGGAATCCAGACAGTAATTCAAAATTAAGTTTCTATTATTCTGTATTTCAAATACATTTTCTCTTTTGAGATAATTTGAGAATAATTAGATGAATCAAAAGAGTTTGCAAACCAGAGAATTTCCCACATAACTACACTTCATTTCTTCTACCCTTATTGTATTAGTACGGTGTCTTTATTATAATTACTGAATTGGTGTGTATGAGTTATTTATTATTATTATTATTATTATTATTATTGCTATGGTCTTACTTTTCCCTGCAAATTTTTCTTCCAATATTTCTAGGGAGCTATTGCAATTTACTTGGTTCTGATGAATCCAGTTTTTTTTCTGTGTACCATAGAGTTTTATTTTCCCAGTGATAATATTGATCACATTTCATAAATATTCCCTACTAGGATTTTTCTCATTTGAGACAGGAAAAGAAAGCCATAAAGCTCTGTTCTCTTGTCATCATATCAAAATGAAGCAGTGTTTCGGCTTTCTCCAAGTTGAAGTTAGTCTTCTCTCAATCATAAATTCTAGACTTTGTTCTTTGAAAGTCACTAGAACTGCACACTTGGAACCGGGGAACAATGAATTACCTCAATGCAGTTGTAGGTAGAGTATTTATATAGTTTGCCAGTCTTTAAACTTCATGGGAAATTTGAATCCTCGAACCAGTGATGAATTTATACTCATAGAACTTGGGCAGACCCATGCAAACCCTGGGTTTGTTGCCTCTTTAGTTTCTGTGAGTCATAAAAGCCCTACTTAGCTGATTCAGTGGGCCATATTCTCCTGGTGACCTCCATCCTCTTTGACTCCTACAATCTTTCCTCAAATCTCTTTCACAGGGTTTCCTGATCTTCAAGTGAAGTGGAAGCCGTTAGAGACCTCCAATTTATATTCTTTATGCACAATATCAAGCTATGAGTATATGTACCACCTGCTCCCTTCTCCTATCAGAGGATCCTCGCTGCTGAAAACCAAACAAGGTACTGAACTAACATTATAGCAGAATATTATTCGATATCAAATAATTGATTTTTTTTCTTTCTTTTTGCCAGCAATGTTTTATTCTACCCCAGGTCTCTGAGGCCAACTAGACACTACAGGACTTGGGCTTTCTCTCATATCATGGGCCTCAAATTAACTCAAATATTGCTTGGCTACTCCCACAAGTTGTGATTGATAGAGAGTAGGCTCCCTGGATTTAATGGAGGAAGAAATAGAGATGTTTTATTTGACGATGAAAAGTCCTGAAAATCAGAAATGGGGTGGTTACACAACATTGTGCATATAATATGTAGCAGAGGATGGCCTAGTCGGCCATCAATGGGAGGAGAGGCCCTTGATCTTGTGAAGATCATATGCCCCAGTAGAGGGGAATGCCAGGGCCAGGAAGCAGGAGTGGGTGGGTTGGGGAGCAGGGCGGGGGGACGGTATAGGGGACTTTTGGAGAGGAAACTAGGAGAAGGGTTGGCATTTGAAATGTAAATGAAGAAAATATCTAATAATAAATAAGTAGATAAATAAATAAATAAAAACATTGTGGATATAGTTAAAACAACTAAGTTGTTGAGGAGTTTTAATCCAGGAACATGACTTTTCTGGGAAGGAATCACATCCGAAGACCTTCTAGATCTGTGAGATCTGGCTAAAAATACACACCTTTAATACCCCTGGCTGGAATACAAATATGCCCTTAGTACACACCTTCAATCCAAAACAATGAAATAAGGTTAGTTTGTAGAAAGAAACAGCAATGTTTAGAAGTGACATTTAATTGAGGGGCAGAAAAAGTGATGAATCAGAGAAAATTTTGACAGAATGAGTCAGAGATCGTATACACCCAAGTCTTACAAAAATAGACAGGAAAGAGAGACTACTTAAGAGAAGTGCAGAGTAACTTGGGTTGCAGCCAGAAAATTAGTAGGAGCCTAGAGATTATAACCCATTGTCAGAGGTAGTTTGAGGCCAAGCAGAGCAATTCAATCAGAAACAGAGGGAAGCCAGATTGAAGTGGTGAGCCAGAGCAGCTGAGTTGACCCAACTAGCTAGAATTCAGAAAGAACTAGAAAGGGTACACTTACTCAGTGGATAAGCCTCTAAGATGACAATTATATCTGGCAAATAAAAGTTCCTTTTCCATTGAGCTGACACTTAAAGATAATAAATTGAACTGTGATTATTTTATTGGAGCACAAAAAAGATGTGAGCACAAAACTGATAGTAAAATTTCCACTTTTAATACATATTAATATTAATATTTCTGCTCCCTAAGGTTCTGATAGATATTGCATAAGAAAATACATGGAAAGTATTAAAATAAGGCCTTGAGGCCGGGCAAGATGTGTCACTGATGCAATGATGACAACTCTCTCACAAAGGTGACTACTGCTTTCTGGTTGAACATAACATCAATTCCAAGGGAGGTAATTCACGTCTGGTACTATAAACCTGGTTAAAGATCCGTGGTTGGGGAGGACTTAGGTCCTAACAGAGAAGCTGCAGTTTTGTTTTTGTTTGGTTTTTGTTTGTTTATGCTAAACAGGCATGATAATGCCTGTTAAATTCTCTTCCAAATAACTGAATTTTGTGTCTATAGACAATTCCTACTGTCCACTTCAGTAAGAGAAGTTTCTTTTCACATGGGTCAGTAGTGACTGGAAAGTCCCCATAACTAACTGCACTCAGGAGGCAGAGGCAGGTGGATTTCTGAGTTCGAAGCCAGCCTGGTCTACAAAGTGAGTTCCAAGACAGCCAGGGCTATAAAGAGGAACCCTGTCCACCACCCCCCAAAATAAAAATGACTGTTGAATTCCAACCTTTAAATAAAACAGCTATATTCCCCTCTTCAAGCTTCAGCAAACATCACAGAAGCAGGAAGACTGTAAGAGATGAAGGACATGAGGGAGACAATGTGAAATGCTGAACTTAAGACATGACATGGCTGTTATACTTTTGAAATCACAAAAGCTGTAGATATACACACAAGATCTGCTTGAGACTGGGACTACCAGTACCTTGTGATGGAAGGGAGGGTGCTTCATGGGGTCTCACCTTCCTCTACGGATGCATATGCCTTTAATGGCTCATGGGGGAGAGAGAGATTTTCTTCAGGAATCTAGCCACATAGCTATGCTCATGTTCACAAACCCTTGCTCGTGATTCTCTAAGCAGCCCTAATGAAACTTCCTGAGTGACAAGGAGGAGGAAGAGAAGGGGGAGAGGAGGAAGAGGAGGAGGAAGAGGAGGAGGAAGAGGAGGCGGGGAGGAGGAGGAAGAGGAGGAGGAGGAGGAGGAGGAAGTGGGAAAGGGAGAAAGACATGAAAGTAGTTGGGAAGAAAAAGGGGATAAGCAATATTGAAGGGGTGACAAAAGAGAGTATGTGGTAGGCTGTTGACCATAAAGATTCAATTGTCATGATTGAAATGTATTATGACTGTGTATGTAAATGACAAAATGAAATCCATTATATATTATGTAACTAATTCATGCTAACCAAAAAAAAAAAAAAAAAAAAAAAAAAAAAAAAAAAAAAAAAAAAAAAAAAACAGAAAGAAGCCTATATTTTGAAAGTTCTCTTACTAAAAAGTCACAATAAAAACACAACTACATTCAGAATTTCTTAAAGGATAATTGTTCTAAGTGCACTAAAGAAATTAGAAGAATAATCATAGACATTAATTTGATGACCCAAATAGAGTCACCAAATTTGAATATTTTCAACACTAATGCCATCAACTATTACAATCACAGTGTTCTCTCTTCCATTTTAAATTCATGTATTCTCTTACTCTACAAGTGCCTTTCCTTCCCACAAAATTAGCAGAAGTACTGTGCAACCGCAGTAGAAATAGTTTTAAATACATATGTATCCACTCCCTGTACTTCATACTTAACTTCCCACTCTATACTATTTCAGTCTTTTCAGCGCTGTATCAGTAGAAATAACAGACTTTCAGATTTTAAAGAAGTCCTCTGTTTACTGTACAGCACCCAAGCTTCTTTAGACTGATGCTATGATTAAACACTCAAGTTAGAATTGCAAATAAAGGTTACCTGCTGCTCAAAGACAGGTCAAACAGGAGGCCTGTATCACACAGAAAACTCTACAGCTTTGAAATCTGGTAACAGGTTTAAATACTATTTTAAGCTTTGTAAAATGAGCTATATTTTTTTTTATAATTAGCTTTCAGTGCCAGTAGTTATTTCTTCAAAATATACTCAACTTTCTGAGATTTTGACGATGGATGTAAAAATGACTGAAAATGTGTACTTAAAATCAACGTGAAATTAAACTAAAATCCCTTTTTCGTTCTGCTGTTTTGCCTAAGGGTCTGTAGAGTAGGTTCTCATACTAGCGGAATGTCAGGGATTCAGTTTAACAAGAAGCTTGTACTTAGATCAGAAGTGTGTTAATGTATTCAATTAAAGTTTCATTTATTCTCATGAAATGTAGAAATCAAAGAAGCATAATATTTCAATGTATTTTATGATAAAACATATCTACCACCCATTTTACACCATTGTTGTGAGTTATATAACCCAAAATATTTTTTCATTACTGTGAATTATAGACAACTGTAACTGAAAATAAATTTCGAAAGTCATTGTGCATGATTTTCTTTGGACACATTTTATCTTTTATTTTTATATAAAAAGTTTGGTATGCAGTAAAATTGATCATATTCTTTCCCTCTCTCCTAATCATTCTAAGGGAGGTAACCTGAATCCAGAAAAGACAAATATTGCATTGTTCTTGTATATAGATGTTAGTTTTTAAGTTTTAGATGTGGGAATTCTGATCAGAATAACCACAGAAGTTCAGCTAGTAAGGGACCCATGGGGAGAGGATATCTTCCAAGGATGGAGAAACAGAATATAGTGTTATGAAGGAATAAAGGTAACATGGATTGTGTGACATATTAAGTAAATTTATTTTTCAAAAGGAGTATGTTCTTACAATTTTGAAAATAGGAAGAAATAACATTTTGCTTTAAAGAACTTGGAGTAGGTGATTTATTTTCTTATTTAAGTGAAATATATTGTAATTCCTGACAAAATAAATCAAACAAATATATATATGCAAAATATAAAGGTCTATAGACCTTAGATGCAAGAAAGAGCATAATGGTTAGATTCATGGGTATTTTCTATGCCTCATATGTATCAGACCTGATACTGAAGAGGAATGTTAAAACAAGAGAAACATTCAAAGTCTATCTCCAAAAACTTTCCTTTCTGGTCAAGATTGAAAAGAGGAAACAAATAAGGGAGTATTTAGGTAAAGACTGGGCTAAATGGTCCTCCAAATACCCAAGCATACCGGCAAATGCTGAGAGCAGAAAATACACTGGAGATGTCCATGATCGTTGGGTTTGTCAACACATTATGATCTCTACTTGCACCTTATACAGTCAGTGAAGGAGTCAGAACTTAACTTTTTTTCAGATTGTAATTAGCTTCAATCTGTCTGTGGTTCCAGGAGATCCCAGTGATATCGGCTGCAGAGAGGAAACTGAGTGGGAACACTTAGGTTCACACTATAGGCAGCGCAGTACTCTCACATGATCAGAGATTTAGAGGAAGCTGGCTGTATGGCAAATATATAAGCATCCAGGTTATTATAGGGATTTTAAAACTCAGGGCAATCCCAATAGTAACGAAGAAAATACAGCAAACATTGAGTTGATGGAAATGTCACAATTGCTTGACAGAAATTCTGATGCAGTCTTCATCAAATGTTTCAGGAAGAAGTTTAATCACTTTAATCACTAAACCCAAATACAGAAGACTAAGTGTCATCAGTGCTGACATCAGGAAGACAGTAAACAGGAAAAAACAAAAGTTTGACAGACTCCTGGTACTAAAATCAACCAAGCATTGCCATCACTGGGTTTTGTAAAGGCTTCCCAAGAAATTTGATGAAACCGAGTAAATATGGTAAAATATATGGCCATGGATCTGAACTGGATAAGTGTACGTACATGAATAATATGAGCTATTGATAAATAAATAAAGAAATAAATATCAATCTACAGGATAACCAAGCATGTGAAGCTTTGAAAATTGAACAAAGGGGAAAATGTTTAGAAAAACAGAAAGGAAACAATTTCAGTTGTCGCTTTGGTAGGACATCTATTTGAATGACAAATATTCTTTACTATGAATTTTAGAGACCAGATGATATGATACATTTAAAACTGATAAAAGGGTTAGGTAAAGAGAAGGAGGGATGGACCAGGGAGTAAAATCACCCCTAGGACTATGTTCCATCTAGTCACAGTTTATTGGCTCAATAATGGTGCCAAGTATAGAAAAGACCTAAATCAAATCAGAAAGTTTACTTTTATCCCCATAATATTCATGCAACTATTTCATCAGTAACCGTATTTGGCTAGGCAGGCCATTGCTGTAACTCACAGTATTCATAGATGAGTACCAGTAATGACTACTCTTCTTTTCTGGTAGAACGCATAACGTTTTCCAATGTTATGAATACTGGCCATTAAGACTGAAGCTCCAAAGTCAGTAGTGATGCGACAGCTTCATGTTCTAAGACTAATGTATTTCTTTAGCAATAGGTTATCATCATTGTCAAGTTTTTGAGGCTACATAATCTATTGAAGAGATGCTGCTTATGCATATTCATTGCTTTTAGTGGACAATATATAGAAAAGAGAAAGCCTAGATGTCTACCAACTTCTGAATGAATAATGTATATATGATGTATTTATACAATGGGACATTACTCAGCAAGTAACAAAAACAGAATTCTGACATTTTTTTATACACATTTGAAACAAAACAATCATTCTGGTGGATCCTGAATGACAAGGTTCTCATTTGTGAATGTTAGCTTTGAATCTTTGAACATGTGTGTTTCATTTAGAATACCCATAGTAGTCAGAAATTAGTGCAGGACCATGGGAGGTCACTTTCCTTTTTAATATATTTTAATTAAAATTCAATTATATCTCCTCTCCCCTTGATTTACTATACCAACTCTTCCTCAGCGACCCTCCCTTGAAGTCTTACCATGTCTTTCCCCAAATTTCAAGTTGATTTATTTCAATCTTTTCTATTGATTATCACACACACATGCATATACATATATATGGTACATTGTGTGTACAGAGTTTAAAATCTGACTACTCTGCATTAGACAACCCATAAACGTATCCTAAGAGAGGTAAAACCTTCTTCCCTCAGTATTTATTATTTGCCTTTAGTTCTTCCTCTACATATAGAAATCTGAAAATTTCACACCCTTCCTCATTAGCATACCATTAATATTATCCTAACTCTGGTCTTGTTTATGTAGCCATTTCTAGGAGACACATTCCACAACAGAGTTCCTGGTTTTCTGACTCTTACAATCATTCTGCTCATCTTTTGTAATGTTCTCTGTGCTAAGGATGTAGGAGCCTGAATGCTATTCAAATGTGAATAAGTTTGCATCAGGTCTCTTCTAAAGGAAGAGAAAAGAAATACAATGGTATAAGGCACCAAAGTAGAACAAAATAGCACAGCAGGGCTAAATTGAGGTTTAGGGTGAAGTGACAGGATAGAGGAAGGAATAGGGGGTTGGGAAACTAAAGATTCTTGAAAGAGTCCTCTAGAAACTTAACTATTATCCTAGGTTTATATACACCTACAGAACAATTAAGTAGAATGAATGGATGTATGCAGCAGCTACTGGGGGTCGGAGGCAGAGACAATCTCTAGAAAGTCCCAGAGACATGGGACATGGGAGGCTTCTAGGACTCAATAGGGATGACCTTACTGAAATGTCCAGTAAGGGGAGATGGAACCTGAAGAGACCACCTCCAGTAGATAGACAGGGCCTCCAGTGGAGCGAAGGAGTCACGAACCTACTTTTAAAATTTTCAACCCACAGTTGTTCCTGTGAAAAGAAATACAGGGACAAAAATGCAGCAGAGTCTAAAGGAAAGGCCATCCAGTGACTGGCCCAATTTGTGATCAATCTCATGGGTGGATACCAAACCCTAACACTATTATTGAGGCATTATTGTGCTTGCAGACAGGAGTCTAGCATGGCTGTCCTCTAAGAGGCTTTGCCTAACAGCTGACAGACATAGATGCAGATACTTACAGCCAACCATTGAACTGAGGTCAGGACCCCCATGGAAGAGTTAGGGGAAGGAATGAAAGAGCTAAAGAGGATGGCAACCCAAGAGGAAGACCAAAGGGTGTCAACTAACCTGAATTTATGGGAGCTCCCATAGACTCAGCCACCAACCACAGAGCATGAATGCGTTGGTTCATGACCTCCAGCACATATGTAGCAGAGGATGGCCTTGTCTGGCCTCAGAGGGAGAAGATGTACCTAATCCTCTAGAGACTTGATAGCAAGGGGCTGGGGGTGGGGTAGAGCTGTGGAGGGTGGGTGGTGATGGTGTGGGGAGGAACACCCTCTCAGTGGCAAAGGTGGGGTGAAGAATTCTGGGAGGGGCACAACATTTAGAATAAAAATTAATAGAAGAATTTTAAAAACATAAAGTAGCTAAAAGAAAAGGAAAAACCTAATGACCTTTTGCAAAATAAGAATTAAAAAGAGCAAAGAGTTGAAATGGAGTAACCCTATATTGATAAACAGTGCCCCTGCTGACCATCAAACACTAAGGAATAAAACCTTAGTGCCAACCTGGGTTATCTCCTTTGGAGTTGCTGGCCAATGAAGTCATAAAGACTTCCAAACATTACAGACCTTGAGCTTTTGATCCTCTTCTCTCCATGTCTGAGTGCTGGGGTTACAAGAAGGCCTGGTTTATATGTTGGTGAGAATAGAACCTATAACTTTGCTCATGCAAGCAAGTACTCTACCAGATAACATACTTACATTTAGTCTTTCATGTCTCAAAATATACCTCTCAATTACAAAATGTGAATCAGACTTGAGCACACAATTTTAATAACACTCTTAATTCTTTTTTCATTAAGGAATGTAAAATCTCAATATGAAACAGAAAAGGTAACACAATGACATAAAGGTTAATTATAACCAGTGGTTCCATTTTCATTATGTCTGTAGCTTCATTTAGAGATAAATAACTTGCATTTGAGATTTTCGGAATACACATTGGACTGCATTTTCCTTCTAATAAACACATATAAATGTTTGTCACATGAAAAATACATTCATTTACAGAAACAAGGTTGGAGTAAGCTACACAGGATTAGAGAAAGCCATTTTTCAGCCTCTTTGTACAGACATTTAATCTTAGTCTCTGTGATAAGTTTAGCAGAATAATGAATCAGCCATGGAAAGTTCATTATTTTTTCTGATTTATTTGAGCTTACCTTGTGTGTTGACCAAGAGATAAAAAATTGAAGATACCTAGACACTTCTGAGAATAACAATTTCAGTGATATCCAACTCATTGCTTATACATCTATAAAGCTTATCTTAAATGAACAAACAAACACACACTGAAAGTTAGGGTTTTTTTTCTAAGTGTAACATAATGTATGGGGAAAAGGTGAATTGAAATCTTATATGTAGAGTTGATTAGCATGTATCAGTATTTATTGTTTATTGTGAGGTTTTACCAGAATTTATAAAAAGTAGGATAAGAAATATATATATATATATATATACACACACACACACACATATATATATATATGTGTTTAAGAGCTTGTAGTTGTATGTCAATTAACTAGAATATAATCTAACATGATAAGAACATTTGTCTACCAATAAAATTAACCTTTTTCATAGTTATAAAAAATCACTTTTCATTTATATTGCTTGTCTTTGATTAAAGGGTGCTTTGTTTCCTTTGCCTTAATTTTCATATTGAAGTGAGACTCTCTGCTCTTATATTTTGTCCAGAATTGCTTGCCTCTAGGAACTAGAACATTGCCTCTAGTTACATTTCTGACCAAACCAGGTTAGTCAACAGGTTCTCCAGTGCAGGAGTGAGGATTAAAAAGAAAAAAAGACAATTAAACAGTATTGCATCATGACCACAGCCAGTTCGGAGGATGAGGTGGATGTATTTTTTCCCAATCTGCTTTTATACAATTTTAATTACATGCAAGTAATAAGTTCTGTTCCAGGTTAAGGAACAAACAAATGTCTCCAAGGGCTTATCAGGATGACCAAGATATCTGAGCCTACTTCCTCGTCCTAGCCCAATGTCATATTCATGCCTGAAGCCTACTTCTTTGTTCCACCTTAAAATCAGATTCCTGCCTGAGCTTACTTCCCTGTCCAAGCCTAAAATTAGATTCCTGCCTGAGCTTACTTCCTTGTCTTTGACCAAAGTCAGATTCCTACCAAGCATCCACCAAAGTTCTCCACACATTTCTAAGCCTGTCTGATAATTAGTCAGTGTCACACAAAAAATTTGTCACAATGAAAACATCCAAATGTCATCACTGTATCACTGAATTCCATTAGTCAGAAATCAAAGGAAGCAGAGGCTGAATAAGGCTCACTAGTTAAGAGCACTTGTTCTTGAAGATCACCTGAGTTCCACTCTCAGCACATTGATAATTTCAGTTCCAGGGTATCTGATGCTATATTATGACTGCCATAGGTACCCGTGAACATATGATGTGCATATATACATACAAAAAATCAGGAGACACTCATACTCATAAAATAAAATAAATATAGAAAAGGAATAAAAAGAATGGAAGAAGATAGAGGTAGAACAAAATATATGTACACACACACACACAAACACTCAGACACATGCGATCATCATCAGTGGGAAGCGGACTACTCATGTAAGTCTGTAAGTATCATGTAAACAAAGAAATAGTTCCAACTTTGGTGTAAAGGGTCCAGGAACGACTTGTAGTGATGTTTAATGTCATAATATTGTGAGTTAGTAGCAGCTGCTCATATATTGGGAAGATCTAATAAGATGTTACAACTTTCATTTGAAGGTAACAGTTCATTTCTTTTCCAGAAGTCATTTCACAGCAGCTTGTTATTACCACCTAATTAGTTCATTCTTCTTACCTACAAATAGTCTAGTGTACATCTGTAACACATTTTCTGTTGTTGCTGTTGATTTTAACAATCACCTGTTTTCAAAGGTATACTCTATGGCTATGACAATTCTATATTAAATGTCACTATAGAAAACCATGTTTTATACTCTTGAGGCAAGTGAATAATATGGGTTTTTAATAATTCAGTCAAGGCAGTAAGCTTTCATGTGGCAAATGCATGAAAAACTGCTTGCGAAAGCATCATGCCCTTCTGATATCATCAAGCAGACTAGACTCTCCAAAGTCTGTTCTTATAACACATGTAAGGATCAGAAATGTTACATTTCTATCTGCATTTATCCAGTATGGTAAAATTATGTTTCAGAGAACATATGTGGTTTCCCATAAACCAAATATCTTATAGTATCTATAGCCTCAGTATATACCAGGTTTCCAAATGGCACTATTACTTTATATGAAATAAAAAATAAAAGTCAGGGCATGACACTTGTTTGATAATAAATGCATGAAAAGCAAATGACATTTTAATAAATGACCTTCCAAAATGGCATTCCAATAAATGTTTTAAATACTCAGAAATCATACTGAAAAAAATCAACATTTGGTCAATACCATCATGTTCTCAGTTTCTGGGGATTAAAGACTTATTGTTACCTCTACTTTGACAGAAATCCATTCCAATCTGTCAGTAAAATCTGTCATTTATGGTACTGGGAAAATTTGATTTTTCCCATCTCCCACATCTCCCAGGTATTGTTGGCTCTAACATCAATTTTACTATATTTGTATAGTTTTGTTTTATTTATGTTATGTAACCCATTTATTCATATATCTGTAAAGGAAATATAAAAGCATGAAAAAAATAAAAAATAAACCCCTTCATTCTGATGAATTTGACTTTACGAGAATGTGGCATAATTTGTGAGTTAACTGGCAAAAGTTATTTACATTCTAGTTTTAATTTTTCTAAATTTCTATGAATCCGCAGCCCTAAATTTTTTAAAGCACTATTTCTTGAAGAGAATCTATAACAGTTCAGGACACTGGGAATAGATATTTTAACATTATAACATGTAATTTTTTAATGAAAATCTATCTTCTACTTCATACTCTCTAACAACATATATTTTTTAACCAGGAAGAATGAGTCCATACCTCTTTTCATTATCTTTTTCATGTATTTTTCTCATTTTCTCCACTATTCTTTTACCTCCAGCCTTGCTCCTACCAATATTAAAATGCAAACATTAACCCTTCTCCTCTCCTACACAATGTTCCATGGCCCTGCTGGGCCAGTTTTGTCTATTCTCAAAGCCTGTAGTTGCTCCTCAAAGTTTGGCGAGGATGTGGAGAAAGACAAACACTTTTCCATTGCTGGTGGGATTGCAAGCTTGTACAACCACCCTGAAAATCCATCTGGCAGGTCCTTAGAAAACTGGACACAGTACTACTAGAAGATCCAGCGATACCTCTTCTAGGTATATACATACCCAGAAGATGTTCCAACTTGTAATAAGGACACATGCTCCACTATGTTCATAGCTGCCCTATTTATAATAGCCAGAAGCTGGAAAGAACTGCGATGTCCCTTAACAGAGGAATGGATACAGAAAANGTGGTACATTTACACAATGGAGTACTACTCAGCTATTAAAAACAATGAATTTATGAAATTCTTAGGCAAATGGATATATCTGGAGGATATCATCCTGAGTGAGCTGAACCAATCACAAAAGAACTCATATAATATGCACTCACTGATAAGTGGATTTTAGCCCAGAAAACTAGAATGTCCAAGGTACAATCTCCAAAACACAAGGAAATCAAGAATAAGGAAGACCAACTTGTGGATACTTCATTCTTCCCAAAATAGGGAATAAAATACCCATGAAAGAAGTTGCAGATATAAAGTTTGGAGCTAAGACAAAAGGATGGACTATCCAGAGACTTCCCCACCTGGGCGTCCATCCCACAATCAGCCACCAAATGCAGACACCATTGCATATGCCAGCAAGATCTTGCTGAAAGGACACTGATATAGCTATCTCTTGTGAGGCTATGCCAGTGCCTGGCAAATATAGAAGTGGATACCCACAATCATCTATAAGATAGAACACAGAGACCCCAATGAAGGAGCTAGAGAAATTACCTAAGGAACTGAAGGGGTTTCCAACCCAATAGGTGGAACAACAATATGAACTAACCAGTACCCCCAGAGCTCGTGTCTCTAGCTGCATATGTGGCAGAAGATGGCCTAGTCGGCCATCATTGGAAAGAGAGGCCCCTTGGTCTTGCAAACTTTATATGCCCCAGTACAGGGGAATGCCAGGTCCAAGAAGTGGGAGCAGGTGGGTAGGGAAGCAGGGTGGTGGGAGGGTATAGGGGACATTCGGGATAGCATTTAAAATGTAAATGAAGAAAATACCTAATAAAAAAATTGGAAAAAAATAATCACTACATAAGCTGTACTAAGCTTGATAGAGAACATATCCTCCAGAAAGCAAAAGCATGGTCAAGTTGTGCAATGGATTGTGGAGACGCCTTCCCAAAGAGTGAAGGAATCTTCTGTGAAACAAAAAATATAAGAAACACATAAGATGAACTTGCCAGCAAGGCAAGTCATCCCACAGTATCGATCCTCAGCGTTTTGGAGACACTCTTGACAGTTCCAGTGATTCATCTGCTCTTTCTATGTGAATCCCCCTCTGTGCATTTGCTCTATTAGGCTAGAGGAATGCAGATGCCTTAGTTTTCTTCCTTATCAAACACCTGTATACTCTGGTCTTGCAAACTTTATATGTCCCAGTTCTGGGGAACGCCAGGGCCAAGAAGTGGGAGTGGGTGGGTAGGGGAGCAGGGTGCAGGTACGGTATAGGGACTTTCAGGATAGCATTTGAAATGTAAATGAAGAAAGTGTCTAATAAAAAATTTAAAAAAAAAGAACATCTTTCATAGGAAGAACCCCTCACACCGCATCTTCCAATCTCTTTACTAAAAAGTGTCCAAAGATGTTAGAGCTGCCAAACTCAACCTCTACAAAATTCTACAAGATAAACACAAATAATATAACCAGAAAAATACGTGTAAATAAATACCTAGTCCTTGGTTTTACTATAACAAGTAACATCATATTTAATACATATATACAAAATTAATTGAAACAGTATATAATTTTTTGAGATTATAAAATATTGTTAGGACAAGAATTAAACACAGCTACTCAGATTCATAAAGAGTCTAAATTCTATGCTCAAAATGGAATGAAAAATTGAAAGCAATATTTATTTCTTCTAACTGATGCAAATATAAAAGAAATTTCACCTCCTCAAAATTTGTAAATTTTTATGTTGGCTCTACAGTAGAGTCTCTCAGGTGGTATATTAGAGTTCAACAAGGAGTGACGGTTAAAATTAGGGTACTTATGCCAGTAAGGAATATTTATTAGCAATCCCTTGATAAATCAAATTTAGAATGAATAAATTGCTTCACTTATATGGCAATAGGTGAGCAAATAAAGTGAATCTTTGTGATAATTATTAGAAAATATGAAATTTTTGGTTAGTTAAATCCAGGCCAATGAAGATAATCTTTAGGAAATTTGATTCTATTTTGCCTTGAAACCAATGCTTCTTTCAAATTAGGCTCTTCACTGACAAACTCCAAAACCTGCCAATAAAGTTTGTCATGAATTTCATAGAAATAGCATCTTGCAAATCCCCAAATACATGACATCTGTAAAAAGGAGATGATCATTATATAAAATATAAGAATAGTTGTGAATAAAGACAAAAATTATATCTCGTTTTTTATTTCCTATAGCAGAGTTGTCATTTCATGTTTAAAGATGCTCATGTGATTGATATTCCAGTTATTCTGGGAGCAGTATAAAGAGGTCAGTGACCCTGCAAAAAACACATATTAGTATGTGGAGTTTTTCTGTAAGTTAAATTAATACAGTTACTACAGAGGATGGAAATGCAAGTTGTTTAGAAACAAGAAATAGGTTTAGAGGCACTAGAAAAAAATAACCTTTATTCTTAAAGAAATATAATTCTGGAAGAGATTTATTGAACCAAGACCCAGGTATTTTACTCTTAATATATTTTTAGAATTTATATATTTGAAGTAATATGTATTATATCCTGCCAGCCTTCGTTACAAGTTGTACAATCTGTCTCATAATTCCTACTGTTGCTCTTCCCTGTTCTTACAGTCTTGGTCTCTCTCTCTCTCTCTCTCTCTCTCTCTCTCTCTCTCTCTCTCTCTCTCTCNCTGTGTGTGTGTGTGTGTGTGTGTGCGTGTTTCTCTATTTCTCTCTTATCTGTAGCAGCTGCTCTTTTTGATCCGTAGAATTAAGTCACCTTAGCACCAAATATTTTCATTATTGCTGTAGAAAAAGATCTCTCTTTTTCACTATCATCTGGGTGTACCTTTTGTCTTTGGCCTATTGCATTTTTTTATATCTAAATTGGCTATATTAAGTAATGTTATTCTTCTCACTATCAATATTTTCTTCATTTAAAAAAAATGCAAATGTTTGTCTTAAAACAATGCCCTAATTCCTGCACTAGCCTGGTTTAAATGTTTACCTTTGAGCCTCCTGGTGGATGTGCTGGTGGGTCAATGCATTCTTAGGTAATTTGTAGTCACTCACTAGAGCATTGGAGGCAATTACTTTGTTCTTCTGATAGATAGCCAATTTACATGGCTTGCTTAGTCCTTTTCAATTCAATTGTAAAAGATTCACTTTGTGAGTAAAAGAGTCCAAAGCAAAATCTGGAATAAATATCCATATTTTAGCTCCCTCTGGACACTCATTTCCCATTAGTCACTGAAGTCTATGATTTCAATGTATTTGCTTGCATTTATATTCTAGATGATCACAAATGTGAGCATATTACTATTGATATTGGTATCCCTGTCCTACATATACGATTCATGTGATTAGGAGATAAATGTCATAAGGGCCAAATGGATGTCTGGTTTAAAGAGTTATCAATGATGAAGAAATCTTGGGTTATTTGTTATGGAAAATATCTGAAGAAGTCTTTGTCATCCTGCTTTTGCATTTTAAAGGTTTTACAGCTTAACTTTTTAAATTTCTGATGAAGAGTAGCGATCAGATATGTCCAGTAATTCGGAACCTTGTTCTCTGCATGCTGCTCAGCATGCTGGTGTTAGGAATATTACCTGTCTCTTCATCATCATCATTGTGTCACTTTCTACTGAGTGCCATCAGCTAGCTTTGTGACAAGCAAAGCTATAAACACATCTACCTTCAGACCCCACAAGGACCAGCCTTAGCTAACTCTGCTGAGCATGCCTACCATTCCTCCTCACTCTTTTGTAACTGATTATTATTCAGTCACTTGCGGATGGTCACAAATGGAAAAACACTAGAGAAGGTTTTGCAGAGCACATATTGATAATGGTTCTATCTGCATTTATCGCTTAGTGAGATCATTTGACAGAATTTTGTTTGGGGACCCGCAAGGTGGCTGTGAGGGTAAATGCTCTTGTGGCCAAGATAGATAGCCTAAGTTCCACCCCAAAGAACCACATGGAGGAAGGGGCAAATCATGCATAAAAATAAAGAAGTTTTGTTTTACATAAATCACAGGTATGTCAATGAAAATGAACACATTTAATTTTTTCAAAAGAAATTTACATACTAAGTTTTTTAACCAGGAAAAATAACAATAAAACGTATTTCATCAAGTCATGCTCTACAGTCACTAACAACTATAGGCAAAGATGAAGAGAACAGAATTCCTCAGCTTGTTGGGAAGAGGTAAATGGCACATCATTTCTGATACGGATTGTTTTAAAGTAACGAGATGATTCAGGAAGTGCACTATCATATAACTGGAACACTATAAGATACACTTTCAAGAACAGTGATGACATCAAGACTGTGAGGGTGTCATTCCTCATCGTGTCAGAAATAACACAATCCAACAACTGGAAAACCTAAAAGCATGATGTTTTACACATGCACAATTCACCATTATTATAAATAAATGAAATACGGATGCATGATGTTCTTGAATGAATACTGAAGTACTGTCGAATTGAAAGTCATACAGTGAATTTATATGATAAAACATAAAGTGTTGAATGCCTGGGAAGGGAGGTGGGAGCTTTCTGCATGCAAGGGGCACAAAGCAACATATGGAAACAAGTGATGTTGTAAAAATTGCTCTTATACTGAGTTACACAACCTAACATGTTTATTTAAAATGCATTATCTACAAAGGGTAAATTAACTAGCATATAAATTATATCTCCAAAACTTGCTAAAATTACTGTTACAAAAGTTTCAAAAGTAAAACAAAACAACAACAACAACAACAACAAAACCCACAGCAGTGAATTAATTAGTAACATAAATAGGATGGTTTTAAAATAGCAACCTGTGAAGATATTTTACATAATTGTGACAAATTACTATCATCTTTAACACAGTTCATCAGCAAAGTACATGTGAGAGCCAATATACAAAATGTGTATACAGTTAGGAAAGTAAAATGCAGGAAGGATCATTCCAGGAGGACAGGAAATCTCCAACTCTTCTGCTCTGTTTACCTTTCTTCTTATTTGTTCATGCTGCTTGAGACTAAGGTGCTAAGAAGCTTGTCATACATATTTCAAGCCCCTTAAACATGAGACACTATTCTAAGTACTTGAAATACAGTAACAGGAAAATATAAATAAAACATTCCCCAAACCACAAGTGTTATTACTTGTCAACCAACAATAAATAAATGTATGAATAAAAGAACAGAACTTCAGGTGTTTATTACTAATAGGAAAGTCAAATCCTAAAATGTTTCTGAAAAATCAACGAACAGATTGCTTTGTCCTGGATGGTTCAAAAGGGTCTATGTGAGAAGTTATTGTTGGAATTGGGGTAACTGTGGGAAAGGGATGAATAATGCTGGTTAACTTAAGGTGAAAACAAATGAATTCTTAAGGAGATCAATTTAAAGTTTGCCAGGTAGTCCTTGGACTGAGGAATTGAGGGAGAATGAGAACATTTTATGACATTGAATACGAGTTCTCATGGAAATAGAACAGCATATTGGTAAGCAAAAATTTAGATATGAGACTGACAAATTTTAATCTATTCACTGTTTCACAAAATTAAACAAAACTCAAAGAAATTGTCTGAATCGATAGCGACTTCCTTTCTTTGTGTTTCTCCCTCAATTGTTATGACATCATCATAATAACAGAGGAATCTCTAAGAGTTTTTTGTTTTGTTGTTTTGTTTTGTTTTGTTTTAATAAGTGTGGCGTGTGCTCACTACATAGGTGGGTAGGTAGGTAGATGATAGACTGGCAGATAAAGATCTCGTTACATACCTTTCAGTGATGTCAGAGTTTATGAAATAAAGCTTCCTGATCAAGATGCCTAAGTATTTGATAAAACATTCTGGGTTTAACTGCTAGCTCATTTTACCCTCACTCTAACGTGTGCTTTATGTTTTAGTAGTTAGTATTTAAATTGTTCTTTCTTATATGCATTATGCTTTAACGGGACTTTTGCTAAATTTTTTGCTGAGTGTTAATTATGAATATTGTTAAAATGTCTACTTTCTTTAAACTGAGATACAGATTATCAAAGTGCAGTGAAAAGATTTCATGAAAAAAGATAAAAACGTAACCGTAAAATTCAAGTGAAATATCAAAGGAATAGTAACTACAACAATATTGAATGCAAACATAGATTGTGGGGTATCTATCCTAACCTAACAACTGATTTTTAGTCACATTTTGTTTGGGATGTTACAATGATAATCTCATCATTACTTCATAAATTTGAAGTCACATGCAGAAACATTTTATTTACTTGTCTCTTTTCTGTTCTTCACATCTGAAAACTTCATTATTTCAAACTATAATAATACAAGCATTACTCCCCTAACACTGAAATCTAAAGAGTAAACTACTGGAATAGACCAGTAAGCTCCGAAGTCAAGCACATGGCTACTGTCACTCTTTGGCACCAGGACCAAGAAGCCATATGGACAAAATAAGTATTCTTCAGGGAAATAGACAGCTACATTCGCAAAAACAAAGTCACATGCTTGTATTATTTCATATAAAATATTAAGCTCAGGGAAAGGAAAGGATGCTACAATGACAACCTTCCCACCACAGCAAATTTTGACACCTTTTAAGATAAGCTTGCATGTGCTGCCCTCGACATTCCTGCTGAAGAAAAACATTTCTTCTACATTCTGTATCTGCTTTCCTGCAGCGGTACTTAGCACACAGAAACCACACTCTTTCTACCAGCTATCAGACTCTCTCCAAGCAGCAGCTGGCATTTGCTTTCTTTTATTATTTTTGCTATTTGTTGGACTCTGCATTCTTTGCCCTCTTATCTCATAGATTCTTGACGAATCGTAACTCTTTCTCTAACATGCAGTAGATAGATGGATGAATGAAGGAACCAGTCCATGTCATGTTCATGTCAATAGTTAGTGAGAAATCATCTTTCAGCATGACAGGAAAGAGGAAAGGGATGTGTAGGGTTAGATAGACAAGAAAGTGTACATTCCCATTTACTCTTAACTCACACAGTTTCTCCTTATGTCCACACTGAGGGAAGAATCTCTAATAAAAGTTTGTTCTCTCACAAATTCATGTTACCTTATTTACAAATTAATTATTTTTTTAATTCCTTTTAAGATTATCTTTATTTCCAACAAGCAAAACCAATGACAAACATACACCTTTTTGTGAACTCAGGGATTCTCAAGATTTCCAAGCAACTTCTACTTCCAAAAAGTTCAGTCTAGAAAAGGAAATTGTTACATCTTTCAGTTACAAAGAAACCATTTCCACTGTCCATCTTTCTCTAAAGGTCTTTCACTTGCACTAATAATAATTACAACTAAAGATTAAGGAGAAAAGGAGACAAATTTAAATAACAAAGGAAAAATAATGTAATGATTTCTAATTTGAATATCTAGCTATTAAATTAGGTTTCTGAAAAATATTTAATAAGGCTGTAAAAAATCTAATAAAACAGTCAATAATAAAAAGAAAATAATATCATGATCTATTAACTTTACTACACATCTCTTATAGTTTTCAGGCACGCTGTGGACCATCATAATTATAAGTACTCTGAGGAACATAAAGGCAATACTCCTTTTTATATAATCAATAAAACTTTCCATCACTTTTAATACTTGCCATAATTTATTCATAGAGTATTAAGAATGAAATGCAATCACACAATTTTTTAAAAAACATTTTCATCATGTAGGCTCAACATTGCATTCTATTGTGGATGTTAAAGTTATAATGCCATAATTATTTCATAAATTTGAAACACACGCACAGAAATATTTTTTTAATTATTTGTCTGTTTTCCTCTCTTCAGATCTGAAAATGTCATCGTAGTGTACTATTGGGAATGGAGATACGAAGGGCAAGCTAATCAGTAACGNAGTAGCCAGAGTAATAAAATAAAATTGTCTAAGCTGGTAAGATCTTCATGGAAAGGGAAAGACTCAATCCTTTCTATCATTTCCCTGAGGTTGGAATATCAATGCAAGGGCAATNTACAGGTTATTGATNANATAGTGGTAAGAAAATNAGAGATTCNAGGTGCACAGGTCTAGATACAGGTCTAGTTATCTACACTTCTTCCCATACTAGGCTACTGCTCATTGTTTACTGAGCCTGTTCTAAACTTAATAGAAACAACTGTCAAAGAAAAATTGTGCTGGTGAGAATTAAATAGATAAACACACACACACACACACACACACACACACACACATACACACACACACAGAGAGAGAGAGAGAGACAGACAGACAGACAGACAGACAGACAGACAGACACAGACAGACACAGAGACACAGAGACACAGAGACACAGAGACACAGAGACACAGAGAAGTTTTTTAGTCTCTGTTACACCTACACCATTTAAGTTGGTTAAGTTTTGATTTTTCTCTTTGTATCTCCCTCAGTTTACTGAGATTTTTATCTACAAAGATTTTAGAAAGCCCACATACTTATATCTACCNAGTTAATTAGGAGAGATAAAGAAATGGAAAGGAAATACTTAAGAATTGCAGTTTTTCAGAAAGTTGTAATTCTAATCTACAAGACAAATTAAAGCACAGTGTTTAGAGATGGCAAGAAAAATGTCATATGTATAAATATATATTAAAATACAGTGAAAATAGCAATAAAAAGTAAAGCTAAAATCATCATGCAGTTATTTGAGGGAAACAGGGTGTGGATAATGATAGTAGTGTGTGCACTTCTAAATTTTGGTCTAGAAAGCCAAGTGTGGGTTTTTTCATTGTAGTCTAAAAAGTTGNCTGCTACCAGCTTTTGACAGGATTCACAGTACCAGGGATGAATTCCTTCCNATGGAGTTAGAATCAAACCCAATCAGAAAGTGCTTGGTAAGTGTCAAATCATTGTCACTATTATATTAGTGGCATCTGTGTTTGTGTAGCTTGTTATTAAAGTTCCTAGGATTCATGGATGGGTGTGATGTCTATTGTTCCTCATAGCAACCCATCTGTAGTACCCTTCTACAATATAAAATATAGCCGTCAGGAGGTGTTTCTTGCTCAGTTTCAGCTTAATTTTTCTCTTTTATAAGGAAAGTGTATATCTTCAGCAATACTGTCCTATTAACACTAACAAGCCACCCACAAGGAATGGCAAGAGATTATCTGGGAGCTTTGGTACCTCACTGACAGTTTGTAATGAGATACCCTATAGCTGTCACTGACTTCTTTTCAAATAACTCATGGTTTTTAAGATAGGCCTTACCCAGTCATTTATCAGATGTCTCTTCCATTTTTTNAAATTGGCTTTTTAAATTGGTGTGCGGAGTTGTTCAGTTCCTCTTCATTTTTATTAAGTGGCCTACACTTTCTCCTTTGCACTGCTTTCCCCTGCCAAACCTTAATTTTCCATCCCCAATGTTTCCCCTGTCTAGTTTCATATCATCTATATTCTAATTTCTTCCCTCCCTTAAGGCAGTTCCCACTCCAAGACCTCCTTTCCAGTTCCTTGACTTCTGTAGGAATTCAGAGTTAAGAGCTCAGAGTTAAGGTCTACACTTGAGAGGCATCATGCAGTGTACCTTTCTGTACCTGGGGATTGAGTACATTGTTTTTAGCCCTATTCATTNATCAGTAAGTTCTCCAATTGAACTTTTCTCTACAGTGAAATAAAATCATATTGCATATATGTACCTTATTTTCATTATACATTCATGAGTTAGTTGAGGGGCATCTAGACTGACTATATCCCTCAGTTATAGTGAATGGAGCAAGAAGGTACATGTATTAGCCAGGGAATGCAGACACTCATGACTGCTTAATGAGCTGAGTGAGAAANAATTGAGTAAAAATGCTTAAAGTGTACAGTCTTTGTACTTCTAAAGCTCACCCAATACTANAGAAGAAAAGGGAGAAAGAATAAGGTCTGGAAATGGGTTACGGAAAACTTTTGAACATTACAAAAACATCACCGTCAAAGATATCACAAATCCCATAATTTTCTGCACTGTACATGGATAAGATTGGATCTGTTACTATTCAGTCATAGATTGTGGAGGGACCTGTGTTATCATACCTCAACCTCCTGAACTAATGGATACTGGTGGCTTCTGAGATAGANTTGGTCATTTTATTAATTTATTTAACTACAGTTGAGCCCACAAGGCCACAGTGAATAGTTAGAAAGCCATGGTAATACAGAAGTCTTGATTAAAACAAAGCCNTAAGAAACAAAGACTTCACTGAGAAAAACAGACTTTTAGGAAGAAACTTAGGANTGGGAAAGTGGAAGAAGAAGCTAGGAAAGAGTGAGGTGAGCCAGGATGCATCAAATANAAGTACAAAACTGTACATACATATTTCTGTTAGTGAAATCATTACAACTGCAAACATGAACTTCTTAGTGTGAGAAAAGCATCTTCTAATTGTCTTTGGTAGATGTAGCCATGTGCATTCCAGTTAGTAGTAGCTATGGAAGTCTACCTGTTCCTTCCAGCCTCCACTGTTACTGGGATACATATAAAAATGACTATCACTGAGTGATGAAAATATTATTCTACTTGTTTTGTAGCCACTTACGTATGAGTGAATTTAAGAACGTTTTCATGTCATTATCAGTTTCATTTATTCCTGTTACATGTTTATTCATATCACTTGTTAGCTTTATAACTTCCTTCCTGTCAGTGCTATTATTATTAGATTTTCAATGGATATATATATAACATGTAACAACAATTAATGAAAAAGGCTGCCATGAATTTGAATTAAAGCAAGAAAGGATATCTGTGAGATGTTGAAGAGAGAAAGCAGAATGGGGGAACAATGTAATTACCTTAAATCTCAAAAACTAAAAGCAATAATTAACATTAATTCACATTATAATTCATCAGCATTACAATCATGTGATACATGATTTCTCTGTGCTTTTTCTTTATTTACTCTTGCCCATAGAATGAGTGTCTCAGAAAGAGAAAAAAGAAAGAATATGACATGATCATAGATAGCAACTGAAGAAACAAAACAAAACAAGGTTTCATCAGCTTGCCAAATAGTGATAAATAGTCCTCTAATCATCTTTTTCTAAAATTTATTTTATTTATATTAGTATAATGTAGCTGTCTTCAGACTCACATTGAATCTATTACAGATGGTTGTGAGCCACCATGTGGTTGCTGGGAATTGAACTCAGGACCTCTGGAAGAGCAGTCAGTGCTCTTAACTACTGGACCATCTCTCCAGCCCCTAGTCCTCTAATCTTATCTTTGAAATCAGATAAAACTGTTAAATTCAAGATGTACTATTTAATCACTTAAATAGAAAATCATGCCATCTCTGAGGAGTCAGATTTGTCAACAAAATATTTTGGTTAATAATGTGAGCATGTAGCATCAAGTACTTAAGAATAGTTTGTATCCTGAAGCTAGACATCTTGAGTCAGATTATGGAAGTAGATCTTTATTCTATGGTCTTATACAATTAAGTGCCTTCATTCAGTTATCTTAGGTTTTTATCATGCTAAGGAAATATTATGCCCAGTGCAGCAAAAGCTAAAACTTGTAGTTGCAGTAACAGAGGAGCAATAATCAAGTGCAGAGTGTTCCATGGACTCACTCTCTGGGCTTTCTTTACTGAGAAAAGAGAACAACCTTATTTTATGGCATTGTGTATTTAGAGGGCACAGAAGGGTTACTGGGTTACTGGGTTACTGGGTTACTGGGTTACTGGGTTACTGGGTTACTGGGTTGAGTGTCAGGGCTTATCCAGTGCTTTAGAGATCATAAGACCTCAAAGCTACCTTGTGAGCATACTCCTCCAAAAGGCACACCTGCAGGCATTTTTCTTCTGGCTATCAGACTACACAGTTTTCCACATAGATATGTGAACATAACCAAAGGATTAACTCAGTCACTGGATGCACTTGAATTTGATATTTATGAAAGCCTTATAAGGCTTCTTTATAGCATCAAAGAATGCATTCCTAATGACTTAATTTCAGTATTTATTCGTTGTGGGTAAGAGTATCAAAGGCATGACTTAAAGATGAATCTATTCTGGCCATGAGAATAGATCCATTTTAAAAGCTTTTGCCATACAAGTGTAAAGAGCCAAGTTTCACCCACAACGGTGAGGAAAAGCTGGGCACAGTGCTGTATTCTAACTCCAGGACAAGGGACAGAGATGCAGGAAATCTCTCTTGTTACCTGCAGCCAGTCTAACACAACCAGCAAGTCCAGGGTAGAGTGAAACAACGTGGCAAAAAAGAAGGTGGATGGCTCTTCTAGAATGACATTTGAGTTTGACTTTTGGAATCTACATACAAACATCTACACATATATGTGCACTGAAAAGACACACACACACACACACACACACACACACACACATACACACACCACACACACACACACACACACAAGAAATTTTAAAATCGTAAGTGCCCCAAGAATGTTAACTCCAACAATAATATATTTGGAGCTTACTTGACTTTGTATAAGTGTTAGGTACAAAGTGGACCCCCAAAATAAACATGCTGATGACAATATCCTAGAACAGAAAGACTCTAATGAGGTGAGGAGAAAAATTGTTATTGACTAAACAGAAACCTAAAGGTTTTTGTTTGGCATGTTTTCCTTATTCTGCCACAAATATCAACTAATTCAGCAAGGACATCTACTTCCCTGTCAACCTGAACAACCTGTACCAGCGCAAAGACTCCCAAACTGCTGTCATATAAATACAGTTGCTTTTCTGCCATTTTGCTAAACTATTTCCCTCCCAAAAGATAGTCTTGTCAGTTGATCCCTAATTAACATTTCTTTCTACTTATGGAGTGTTTTTCTACATTGTCTTCACTGGACTCTTGCTTACAATGGGAAAAATGGCAAGAAAGGAAACAGACACACAAACAAAGGGAATTGAATGTGTGAAGAAAATGAGAAGGGAAGTAGAAAGGATACTGTCCATCTTGGAAGAAAGCACTTTATTCTGTTGGTATCTTTCTATGTGAGTCACTGCAAGAATCTTCCTGTGTATACTGTTTGTAGAAAAGATGTATCGGATCTCATTGAGATTTGTCCATTGACAAGTTTAAATACGTGTTATCCCCAGTTTGAATTCCTCTCAAATGGGGGTCTGAAGACACCAAGGGGAACCACACTGTCTAATCTTTTCTCTAAGGAAGAATATAGTTTAATATGGGGCAAACACTACCTTTATTTCCTTTCCGTACAGGATTATGACATGTACATATTTGCATCCATATAACAAATTTCTACTCCTGCATTGACCAGAACACAGAGGGTGTATACATAAAGGGATTGGAAATAATGATTTAGATTAATTCTAGGATTTTTAAAATGTTGTTGTTAAGAGGTTAATTATGCAAAATTGCACAGCAGGTGGTGTTGGAGCTTCTTATAATTCTCTACTCTCTTGTAATTATGAAACTGCACCCAAAGAACTGTCTCCCTAAGCCTGAGGTACAACAGTGTCATTCTACAAGGTCCATTTCTAATCTATTGACTAATGTGAGTACAGAACAACTACTTATTTGAAAATTAATCTCAGAAATAAGCATAACAAACTCACCCTTAAGATAACAGCCTTAAAATCTTATTCTTCCCATCATCCCATTGATACTCATTCTTTATAAGTTATGCATTCTATATTTATTCTTTCTGTGTCTAGTTTCTTCTTTATGTCAACTGCCAGTTTCCTTGGCCAGGCTGGACCACAGCTTCATGCAAGATTTATTTGTTCCAGCAAACAGTTAGTCAGTGAATTTCTTCCCAGCAGGGATCCCTATCAAAGAACTGTGAGCAAGTCTGTTGCGTAGGAGGCTCCTATATGTGCTTTTGACCATTAAGAGAGAACAGAAGAAAATATTGCCGAATGAGCCTCCCACAGTTTTTACAATGTTGACCTCCAAACTTGACCCGCAGAAAATGAAACATCCATTACCTTTACTCTAAATGTTTTAGAGCTCTGTGTGACTGAAGAGGGATCTCTGTGAGAATTGCTTTTGCCACAGCACTTACACCAGGGAATTGCCTGAGTGTTATTTTGAAATCATTGGAGGATTGAATTGCTCAGGGAATGTTTCCTACAGGATTTGGTTAACAGTCATGTTTCAAGAATGGTTAGGGTGTGATTGCACAAGGTTAAAACCAAACTTCTGTTTCCTAGTGGTCTTGAGACTGTCAATAAAATAAGGCTCCCACTTTGCATATTTTATTTAAGACTTCAGATGATTATATTTAAAAGATTTAAATTGAAATATCATATATTTCTCACATTTACTTTAAATCTGGAAGAAATTATAGTTACCAGTACTATTATATGAAAAATTTCCAGTCAGCTGATTAAATATAGGCGATATAACATGGTATTAAAAATTCAATAAACCTGAGCTAGAGATTTAGCTCAGTGGTAGAGTTCTTGACTCACGTGCACAAAGCATTATGGTCAATCCTCTTAGTCCTGGAAAGCCAACAAGCAAGCAAACAAACAAACAAATGAAAATAAATAAGAAATTCAATTTAATAGGTGAACATGGTATTACAAAGGTCTTACCCAAATCTCTAGACTGAGGAAAGGTAGAGATAGTGAAGCCAAACTGGAATACTAAGTGATTTCTGTCACAAAAAGAAACTACCCATAAAACTACCAACCTGCTTCCCTAGAGAGCATGCCACATGTAAAGTACTATCTTAAACATATATCAGTATCTTCTAACAGAATCTTAGCATAACCAATTTGAATACACACTGAGAGTAAGAGAAACCACACAATTAGTAAAAAGGTATTAGTGTCACAGCTGCTAAGGGTCGGAATAAAGACACCTGCACAGCAGTTCTGACCGCAAGCAAGGGCACATGAGTTACAACCTCACACATGATAAAACCTTGCTTTGGGCCTCCTGTTTGCCTCTCTGTTTCTCTACTTTTTATTTTTTTTTATTTATTTATTTATTTATTTATTTATTTATTTATTTATTTATTCATTGCTTTACTTAGTTTTTTTCTTGACTATATTCCCAATTATCCCTGATTCCCTGAATAACTTCAATTACAAAATAGAAAGTAAACAAGTAAGCAAGAGAAAGAAAGAAGAAAGAAAGAAAGAAAGAAAGAAAGAAAGAAAGAAAGAAAGAAAGAAAGAAAGAAAGAAAGTTTAATTTTATTTGGGACAGGAATCAGTTCCTTAATCTTCAGACAGCTGTGCAAGGAAAACCTTTATTAATTATATTTACACAAATAATAATAGTATTTTAGAACTTATGATATGATCTCATGTGAAATTAACTGCATGTGAAGTACCTAAGATTTCTTAGACTGTTAATTGAAACACATATGACACAAAGCTGGTTGAAAACAGAAGATGCTATGAGTGTATGAAAACTCAGCAATGCTAACTATTGGGAATTTCTTTGGTCATCTATCTTTAGTTCTCAACTTATTCTCTGCTAAATAGTAAATATTTCATAAAGTCTATTGAATAAGTACAGAAGTGAGAACCAGACCTTAGACAAATAAAGGAGAACAATGGCCTTACAGAATGCCCTCATGGTTTGTGAAGACATTCTTCATATTATGGATTTTTAGAGAAGCCTGCCAAAGGGCACTTTCCTGAACTGAAAAACATACATAACTTCTATGGCTAACACATACACTCTTCAAGCCAATTTCTGAGACACATAAAGATGAAGTGTTCTGTATAGGCATGCCCATGACCAACTTTTTGCTGCTCCGGGGTAAGGACTAGAAACTTCCAGGAGCCTTTAGCTATAGACATAGATATTTCAAAACCTACTTTATTAAAGGTTCTCAAATGCTTCAACCACCCCTTCTAGCCCTCTCTTCAAAGGTAAGGGAGAAAAATGATAAATATGACAAGGGGATATAGACCTGTTTAGATGTATTTCTTTGGGACAATTCCAATCTCAGAAGCAGTGGCACGATCCAGCAGAAACCACCAGGCCTCCACCAAATCAGCACGATTCAGTGAGAGCAACCAGAACAAGCTGGACATCTAGAGAAGTTCTGTGCCATACCTCTCTCAATGAACTGAAGATCAACAAAGACATGAGACTAATGGAGCATTTCAATGATAGCTATGTAAGTGCACCTTTGCTGTCCATTGAGTCCTATTTATATTCTCTCCAAATATCACATGTCCTCCCATGGGTCTTGCCTTAGCAAAATACCACTATGAGTCTGCATCATATGACCCTACCAGAAACTTCTATGTCATTTTGTCATTGAAGAAACTCTACATATGCTGAGGCAAAAAATAAACTCTGAGAATTTAGTATAGTAGATAAAGCATTCACGTGTTTTCATCAAAATCTATACTACCGTACAAACTAGAATGTTTAGTTCTCCTGTCAAGAGGGCTTACATGTGATAGCTGGCTACGTGAGATTTTTATGTCACTATATTAGAATGTCAGAGGTTTGTCCGACGCCAGAGAAATAATTGGGACATGTAAGAAGCTTTATAAGTAGTATTTTTTTTCTTAAGGCAGAAAACAAAGAAACATTAAGACAGGTCGCACACACATGAAATTCCTTCACCCTTTTAAAATTCCAGTTTTAACACAAATAGCATTTAACAAATTTAAATGACTTGCTCTTAGCTTTTGAGGACCCGCTTATGTATGAGGTTGGTTCATAAATTAATTCATTTCCATTTTGTCACTGAATTTTCACATCACTGCTAAATATTAATACCTGCAATAGCATACTTGAATACATTTTACTCATGTTTATTTTAGTTCTGTGCATAAAGACTAAGAGCTTAGAACCCAGATTTCCTTGTGGTGTTTTCTTCCAAGTGTGCTCAAGTGCAGTTATAGACTTGACTATTTACTGACCTCTTTAAGAATAACTATCAAATCCCAAGTGCCATTAGAAAACTTTCTAATCTCGGTTAGTCAAGTACTTTTTTGCTTGTTTATGCTAGACATGCATTTACTTTATATTTCAGAGATCTTATACAAAGAAAAAACTATCCTTTTAATTTCCAGGGTTCAAGGTAATTTGCTTTTCAAAACTTCCTATTTCTTAGGAACTATGCATGGTATTAGCAAAGTAGTCTTACTGGAGATAATTGTCTTTTTACTTTCCAATAGGAGTTAAATTTCAGTGGAATTCTTGTAAAATATAATATTTCATTATTTTCAGGGGAAGAAAGAAACCTCAAATTAAAAAAAAAAAAAGCTTCTGTAAGATTCAAATCAATGTGTGTCTGTTGATTGGCTTGGTGTTTGTGTTCATTTGAAATTGTATGTTGTTTTTGTTATCCATGGTAAGTAATTAAAAATGGACTGTATGCAAAACCCACAGTCTATTAAAAACTGACTGTAGTCAAACCCCATACTCTAGTCTATGTGAATTGGGCAAAGTCTCTAAGCAAATTACACTTTTCTGCTCACAGTCCTGGTTCAGGATTGAAGTACAGTTTGAGCGTTACCATCAGAACCGTTTCCATGAGCCATCCATGACAAGTGATCAGAAGAATAAGAACAGATTCAGGCCATCGCTGCTACACAAAGCCCTGACTTCTTTCTTAGAGTCTCACCTACGCTCCTGTTTCTAAGCTCCTTTCTAAGTGCACCTTCTAGCTGTCCCTGACATTCATACCACATGTTCCCGGGACAACAACCTAGTACCAAGTACTCAGTGGGAATTTTGTTCAGCCATGAGCTTTCAGCACCCTAAATACTGAGTAAAAGCTCAGGTAAAGGTGGGAACTCTAAATCCAACTAGATCCCATGACATTCTGATGGCCAGTTACTGAAAGGGAATGAGCAATCGCACCGAGGTCTGACTTATTGACTGTTCTTATTGGACTCAAGCAAAACATACCAGCAGGATTATTTCCTATCCCTCCCTCTCTTCTTTGCCACACTCCTTTCACCCGTAAGACCTTCTATTAGTGGTGCCTTTATTTCAGGAAATCCCAGTCTTGGAAGGGCTCAAGAGAAATTAGCTTAGCTTAGTTAAAAGACAAAGCTCCCCAAGCCCCAAACCCTTAACCTTCCCTGCCCTCAGCAAGCTTTCACTCACCCTTCCTTCTCCTAGCATTTAGAAAAGATGAAAAAAATTTCCCACCAGAGATCTGGTCATCAACCAGAGCAGTCTACCAAAGCTTGGGGTCAAGAACTGTTCTGTGACCCGATTTTTTTTCTCATGGGGACCAGAAGAAACTCGGAGAGACACAGAGGTTACCCTTATAACCCATGATGAGCTCCTGCCTGCACTGACACCTCTGCTGTTAGGAAAATAAAAACAGCAGAAACAGCATGGCCCTGTTGGTGTCCTTGTATTAATGAAATACCCCAAATCCTCTTACTGTGGATTATGTATCAGCCAATTGTTCTTCTTTTCTGGGAGAAGAGAAGAGGACTCTGTGTTTTCTTCCTCTCTCAGGATTCCCTCTCATGGAGAGAATGGTAGTATGTGAAGTACTACCATAAAAAATAGAGAAAATAAGAGTAAGCAGATAGAAACAAAAGGATTATTATAAAATCAATCCTGTGTCTATGTTGTGTGTGTCATAGTTCAATAACAGCATGAATGTTATTGGAGCAACCAACCATTTTCTGGTTAACTCTAAGGCCATGTGATGCCTTTCTTGTGTTTCTTTCCCATGTGTCATTAACTGATGCCTACATAATGGAATATATGTAGAAAAATGTTTAATTTTTCTCCCTGGGCACTGGAACTCTTAAAGCCAGATAGACTTGTGTCAAATTTAGAAGGAAAAACAAATAAAGGATTTTTTTTTGGGGGGGGGGGGGCAGGGTTTCTCTGTATAGCTCTGGCTGTATTGGTACTCACTCTGTAGACCAGGCTGGCCTTGAACTCAGAAATCCACCTGACTCTGCCTCCCAAGTG
>NC_034611.1:44854509-44863447 GCF_900095145.1 Mus pahari
TGTTTCTTTGTTTCTTCTTCTTCTTCTTCTTCTTCTTCTTCTTCTTCTTCTTCTTCTTCTTCTTCTTCTTCTTCTTCTTCTTCTTCTTCTTTTCTCTCTCTCTGTTCTGTCAATGCAATGATCATCTGGTATCAGGGTACACTCTGAAATGCATTGCCCTTCTCATTTTTCTCATGCACTCACAAAACAACAGTGTCCTTTGGACATTGGGTACAGTTGTCTTTTCCTCCTGTTTATTTCAGGGGCTTCTATCTGTCAGATGTCAGGGCCATGTTAAGAAGCACAACTGAAAACAAAAGACCCTTCATCTCCCCATAGTCAGTAGGAGGAAAGACGAGAGACAAGGAAATCATCAGGGATCATCCTAATGGGGAGAGAAAAACATAAACAATATTTACCTTTGTTCTTGCAGATGATAATCTTCTATTATTCACTTGACCCACAAACCTTGAAAATGAAATGCCTGGTGTTTTTCTGCATTCTAGTTTGACCTACATTTCAATTGGAAGATGAAAAAGGGAAATGGCCTCTGGAGGGAAATATCAGTCATAGTATTGTAGATATGCAGGAGGAAAAATGTACATTTATTACATTTTTAAGGTGAATACTTCAACTTATATCTTCAGGTTAATTGTCTCTCAAAATCTGTTACATCCTAGTCTATCCAAAGATTTCAAATTAGACATGGATTATGTATGTCAGGTGATCCTACTGGGTGACAGATACTGGTTTTCATGCACCATACATTAAAGATATCAGTTGACTCTTCAAGATCATATTGTTCTGTACCTCTTCCCAGTATCTGATCCATTATGAGACTTAGTTGGTAATTCTATTTGCCTGAACAAACATATACATATTTTAGGAGAAAAAAAATTCTCGGTCCGCTCTGGTATCATTTGACTCAACAATTAAATACATTGGTAAATTTATTTGTCAATATTGCTACGTCATGATAGACAAACATCCCCCTGTAGTAGACGGGAAGAAATACAATAATCGACAGCTGGACAATGTGCAGAAAATGAGACACCTTAGATCACTCTATCGTAAATAGAATGTTTCTATCAAATCTCTCCCCTCAGTGCTCAGGATACCCTGAGGAAGAAGAAAAGACTGTAAGAATCTGAGGAGATAGATGACACCAAGAAAACAAGGCCCTCTAAACGTAAAAAGACTAACTCCTCTAAATTCACAGAGACGGAGGCATCATGCAAAAAAAAAAAAGGCTTGCATGGGTCTGTACTCAGTGAGATCCCAGCACTTTAAAGACAAATGAACACAAGCACCAATCCCTAACCTAGAAACAATCCCTAATTGATAACTACTAGCAAGTGAAAAACGAGATTACTCCAATGAAATCTCAGTGGATATACACACCAGCCAGAAAAGTTCATGCAGCTCTTTGACAGCTCTTGTGACTTCTTGATCAAACAGAATATGGAAACTCAGAGGTTGGACTGTAATGTCTACTTCTATTCTAAAACGAGTAGAGTTAAGACAGAAATGTTCCAACTCATGAAAAAATGTATTTAAAAAGAGTTTTTAAAAAAATTAAACATTCTTCCTAATCACCTAAATAATCCTCAAGAGCTAGATCTCAACTGTCTTTAGAAATGAGCATAAAGTGTTGATCTTGGCCACATTTGTAATCTTAAGCATCCAACAAGGAAGCATAAACAGAAGTGAAAATGATTGGATTTTTTTTTATAACAGTGAAAGTAACTGTGCTTCCCACATATTACATATGAGGTGTCTTATTAATAAGCCATTTCTCACTAGATCTTCTTGAAACCAGACATGTCAACTTTGGTTCAATTGCAGCTCAGCAGTTCCTACAATGACCTGCAACCAAGAGATACACCCACTATTTTTCTAACCTGGAGAACAAATTATAGTGTTGTTTTATTTTAACCTGTTTAAGACCCACCTTGAAGAGACCTCAAACTATTATTCTAGCTGCCTCTCAGCTATCAGCATACCTAAAATGAGTCTGAGTACATCACTCAAGTCAAGTCTGAAAGGCAGAGAGGGAGAGGGTGGGAGGCTATGGCCAACCAGACAGAGAAGCATGCTCCTGTGTGCATATCAATGAATTCTAATGGGCTTTGATTTGGACATTTTAAAACAATCTTTATTCTGTCTTCTCTGGTCCTGTTCTAAGCTTGAATGATGTTGAAATTTTGTAGGAACTCATGTCTGTTCCTGGTAGGATAAAAATCATTCCCCCTGTTCAAACGTCTCCAGTTTTCCTCCTCCGCAACTGCTATCTTTCATTCCCCTCATGTCTCCATGAAGCTATCAATCAAAGGTATTCTTTTTTTCATTACACTCGGATGTTATGCAAATAGAACCACCAATGTACTTTTAACATCACTTAGGTAGGTCCGCTGTTGGGATCCATCAATGGTTGCATTCAGTGATTTAACTAAGCTCAAAGAAGCCAGGGAGATCATAGTCCATCTTCATCTCATAGATGATTACCTCTTCTGAGAGATGGACCCATGATAAAAAGAGATGACAAATTGACCAGATTAAGGAAAAAAATCTTGAAAGAATATTTCTTTGTCCAAAGCTGGTTTTGATTTTGTCCTGGCCAAAGACCCAGAATACCAGACAGAGACTCTTTCTGTGTTGGCTCCCTACCTCCTGTCTTGTTCACACCATCTAGACAAGCACCCCTGCCAAGAAGCTTCAAGATGAGGATGAGACCGCAACTGAGTAGCACTTCAAAACCTTCATGGTGGGCTGAAGGTCCTGATCAGTTCACCTCTCATGCCCCACATGGTTTTCTATGAAATATCCACCTAACCGCAGTAGGATGGTATCCTTTTGGGGGGACCTGTATAAGAGCTCTGCCTTCTTTTTTCTTTTAAACTTCCACCAGTAACCTAAAACAGTATTTTCCAAATTAAACTTCTCGTTGTCTGAAAAAGAAAAATGGAGCCAGGAATCAGGTGAAGTATTGTGTGGCTGTGAGCAACTGGCAACCTAAATCATGAGTCAAAGCCCACCTGAAGCATGGAAGACCCCAGGACATTCAAGGAATGACCTCTTTCCCTGGACCCAAAGTAAATTAGTTGACATGTCTTAGAAAAGTATAGTAAGGATTCTTCCTCACTTTTCAACCCTATATACTGGGCTACTGCAAAAAGGAAGCTGATAGTCTTCATTGTGTATTAGGGAAAGAACTACAAAACTCTGACCAGATTATAGATTAGTGCTCAGTCTTCCATCTCATGATCCAGTACTATTGGAGTTGAGTTTGATAGATGCTATGATGTTATAAGGTCTGTCTTGTGCATTTCCACAATTACATGGAAAAAGACCCACACTTTCCTGAAGCCAGACCTTATGAAAACATATAAAATAAAATAATAGAACTTTACTCAAAGAAACTCTGTTGCCCATGAGAAGTGTTAAAAAAAAATAGCTAAGATTCCAAACATCTTTAGATTCATTGATTTTCAAAGAGGCAAATTGTATGTGTATGTGTGTGTGTGTGTGTGTGTGTGTGTGTGTGTGTGTGTGTGTGTGTTTTACAAAGATTACTTTAGAGACCACATAAAGGCAAAATGTTTGTCAAGCGATAAAATAGATGGGAGGAGATGGGATGAAATGAAAGAAGACAGAAGGGAAAAGGGGAAAAGGAAGTTACTTGTGGAATTCGAACTGCTGGCAGAAAAGATTCAAGCAATGTGTGCAACTTGGACACTGTTAATGTTAGCAGGGGAGATAGATTAGTAGATAGAGCTCTTGCCACTCAAGCATGGTAACTACATTCAGATCCATACAGCCTATGTAAAAGCAACATGCTGCCTCAGTGATGCATATCTATAACAGCAACATTTGTGAGATCAGAAACAGGACTGGTGAGGAACTTTCTCTTAAAAATGGGATTGGAAGACATATTGAGGAAGATATTCAGTGACCTCTATACGTGCATACACATGCTCAACCATGTGCATGCACATATTTCTCTCTCTCTCTCTCTCTCTCTCTCTCTCTCTCTCAGATAGATTCTGAATAAAGGACTATAGTACTGCACAAGCACAGGCAAGGCTTTGTGCATCATTTTGAGCCCATTATTTTATGATATTTGAAGCAGAATATCACAGTCAGTATTCCATTGCTGTAAAAAGACACAATAACCATAGCAATTCTTATCAAGAAAAACATTTAATTGGGACTGGCTTATAGGATCCAAGGTTTAGTTCATTATTATCATGTCAGGAAGCATGGTGGCATGAAGGCAGACAGGCACTGGAGAAATAGCTGAGAATTCTACATCTGAATAGGCAGGAATCAGAAAGAGAGAAAAACACTGGGCCTGGCTCCGTTATTAGAGATCTCAGAGCCCACCCTCAGTGACACACTTCCTCCAACAAGGCCACACCAACTCCAAGAAGACCACATCTTCTAATAGTGCTACGTTCTATTGGCCTATGTGGCCAATTTTCATTCAAACCACCATACCACAGTTAATGCTTGCATGTAGAATTCCTCAAATTTATTTCTATGAACTTGTAAAATTATACCATACATATTTTTCTCATTCAAATAGATACGAAGACTATAAAATGTTTAAGGGAGACTTAGAAAAGGTTTCTGCAATTCTCACAAATAAATACTGATATCCACTCATTTCCAAAAAATGCTCATAGCCCAGAGTCTCTCCTACAAATAAAATAAAATAAAAAGTAATCTACCACAGAGAATCTCCCAGGGGAGAAAAAGAGTTTTGACAGTTAAGTAACCCTTCTACAACATGCAAGAAAGGCCCTAGACTATTTCTCTGAAGGGTACTGCAGGATGAGGCACGTAGACGTTTGCTACTCATTTTCCTAGATTTTATAGTTTAGTAATAGGTAATAGTAATTGGCTTCATTGTGACATTTTTATTCATACATCTGATATACTTTGGTTATACTCACCCTGTTTTAACACTCCATTAAAATTTGCTAATACTCCAAATTATTCATAAAGCTATTGGTTATGCTTATAATTTAAAATAATTCCTCCTTGTTTTTCTCCGGTTGTTTTAAAGGTTCAGGTCTCAAAATCTGGTCTTTCATTCATTTTGAGTTGACCTTTCTACAAGGTGAGACATAGTGATTTACTTTTAGCCTTCTATATCTGGATATAAATCACATTCTTCCTGAAGCAACATAATGTTAATAGTATGGCTCAATTAAAATATTATATCAGTCTGCTAAATTTATTATTATAGATCAACAGTTTGTTTCTTCTCAAATATGTATGGTGAAATCTGAGCACTTAGTGTTTGATGATATTACGACGTGATGTAGTCTCAAACCTTGAGCCTACGGGAGGTGGGTGACAGTTCCCACAGAGTGGGGATCCTAGATAACTCCCTTGTTCTATTTTTTCCCAGAGGATACATGAAAACTACAGCAGTCTATAACCATGGAAGCCTCTCATGAGTTTAGTGGTGTTGAAACCCTGACCAAGACACACAGCCTGCAGAGCTTTGAAAACTTAATTTCACTGTTTGCAAATCACCGACTTCATGATCATTCAGTGTATTTGCCTGGGTTAATACTCACATACATACTTTTTAAAGATGTATTCATTGTATTTTTAATCTATATGGGCATATTACTTTCAATTGTGCCTGTATACCATATGATTGCCTGGTGGCTATGGGGACAAGAAGAGAACATCGGATCCTTTGGAACTGAAGATATAGATGGTCGTGAGCCACCATGTGGGAGCTGGAAATCCATCTCCGTCTTTCAGGAGAGGAGGCAAGGCTGAGTCATTTCTTTAACTTCATGAGACTCACATGTTTTAAGTTTAAATTATAAATTCCATTTGGTTTATGAGTCATAAATGAATCTAAGTTTAATGATGAAAGGACTAAAATTGTAGTGGTAAATATGAAATGTAAGAAAATAAGGTTTCTTACAAACCTTAATTCTTCCTTAAGTGGTGAGAGGCCCAACCCACTCTATCTAGGGACAGGCCTCCATTTTAAATGAAACAGAGACTGAGAACTTGACCTGCAGCTGAACCCAAGTTCCAGGAAGAACAATAGAGTTGGTCTCTGGCCCATATCCCAGAGTTACTCCCTAGCTACTGCCTAGCAACAGCCAATCAGGATTAGTTGGATAGTTTCAGATGTACTTTCAGACCGTTTGTGATTATTGTTCATGGTTTTGCTGCAGAGCACCCACCTGTCAGCTTACAACAGTCACTTGATTAGATGCTTGCCTGGCTGGAAACCCCCTTGCTTGTTTGCCATTTCCTATAATATTTTTTCCTGTCGTGGACTTGGGGCTTGACCCTCCCAACCGGCTGCTTCAGGGTAAGCCCAAGCTCGGGGCTGAATAAAGACCCTACTGCAATTGCATTGGAATTGGCTCCTTGGTGGTGTTTTGGGTTTATGAACACTTCCTGAATGGGAACAACAGGGGCAGGGGTTTTAATAAGATGAATACTATGTCTATTTCTTTTTTTGTTTGTTTGGTTGGTTTTTTGTTTTGTTTTGTTTTTCGAGACAGGGTTTCTCTGTATAGTCTCAGCTGTCCTGGAGCTCACTTTGTAGACCAGGCTGGCCTCGAACTCAGAAATCCGCTTACCTCTTCCTCCCAAGTGTTGGGATTAAAGCCGTGCACCACCACTGCCCAGCTTGTCTATTTCTTTAAAAAAGAAATAATAAAGCAAATTCTAAAATTTCAATTGATTAAAAAAGTCCAATGTCCTAAGAAAGTTACAAATCCAATATTATTTAATATTAATTCACTCAACTAATTACCTTTGATATTAATTTTATGAGGTTCACTTAAATTTCTCAAACATGAAGTAATTATGTTAGAGGAAATATTATACATATCATTTTATTTACCTAGTATAAACATTAAAATCTACATTTAGCTTTTAATGCTTTATTTCCATGCTTTATTTCCATGCTTTATTTTATTTATTTATTATTATTTTAATAATAAATCTAATATATAAAAATCAAAGATTGTATAGGAAGCTTCTAGATAATGCCTGATCATGAATTTTTTTTTATTTCTGCAATTGATCACAGAAAGAATATTCTAAATAAAAACTTTTAAATAACTCCTTACTCTTGAAAAGCCTTTAAATAAATGTTAAATTTACTTTATTCGACTTTATAAGTTTTGTGGGATATTAGTAACAATAGAATAAAAGAGCATCAATGAATTACTTTAGTTTCAGCACTATGACTATGAATTTTGTTTGGCTAGCTTCATCCAAAAGTAACCTATTTGGTTAGCAATATTTTATACTGTAGAAAGATAAACTGATGATCTTCACTATCACCATTATAAATACAGAGTCACAGTGGCCATGGCAGAAAACCATTTATATAATACTTGCTTGAGTGTGATTTTGATCATAACACAAAGCAAAGGCATAGGTGGATGCTGAGAGACTTTCTTAAATCTATGTCTGTATTATAATGATAGAAAACCATCAGATGAATCAGGAGATATCTCATTTCTTTGCTATTGGTATTAAATACTGAATTAATAATAAGGAAAATGTCAAGTACTTATTTCTAAGTAATATTCAAGTAAAATATTCTAAGTAAAATTTATAATTTTACATATTTTATATAATTTTACATACTATTTCTAATACTAAATGACTATATAGAAATCTAGAATAATAGAAAACATTTAATAGTGCGTTCCTTTGAATTTGAAGTAAATGTCTATTTTTGGTCTAAAGACAGTCTTTACAATGGAAACCGATGAGCTGAGAGACAAAAAGATTGGAAGGGCTGTAACAGCTTACTATTGACTAACTGACTAGTCTGAGAAATAGCATTGTAGAAAGAAGGGAACTAACGCAATTCTCTTTTCAAGAAATAAAGTGTATGACATGCTCACAGAGAGCCTGCTTTCTGAGAATTGCTGGATTCACTCTTGATTCTGTGTTGAATTTTTAAATCAAACATGCTTGAATCTATCTCAATGTTTCCATTCGTCTTCCTGTAAGGGAAGGTGGGTTTTTAAGAATGTAGTGGCCATTTAGGAGGCAATGTGGAAACCTAGGGCAATGAAAACTTCCTGGAACCTATGAAGGTGACCCTAGCAAGGACTCCTAGTAATGGAAGATACAGAGCCTGAACCAACCATCTACCTAGGCTAGACTACCAGCAGTGGAACTGAGCCAGCCACAAAACCTAGTACCCACCATCTGCCCTGCCTATAAGGATTAGCCAACAGTGACTTGTGGTAGTGGCCAAGCAATGGCCAATCTACCTTGAAGCCTGTGCCACTAGAAGGAGCCCATGTCAGATACTGCATGCATGACCAGGAACCAGAAGATGGTTAGCACGGGGATCTGGGATAGGTCATAAGTGTCCCCAAAACAGAGCAAAACAAAACAAAACAAGCAAAACAAAGTCAAACAGATGAACTAAAAACAACAACCAAAAGGCAATGAAATGATTCCTAAATTTATTCTGCTATGCTCATACATTGGGACATACTCTGATCATCATCAGAGTGGCTACCTCCAGCACCCAGTAGGAGCAGATGGTCCAATGTTAGGCAGAGAACCCCATAGAAGAGGAAAGGAAGGATTGAGAGAACCAGAGGACTTGAGGACAGCAGGAAAACATGGCCTACAAAATCAACTAAGCAGGGCTCACAGGGGCTCACAGGACCGGAAGCTGCAGCCCGGGGGCCTTTATGGATTTGTACCTGTCCCTCTGCATGAATGCTGTAGTTGTTTAGCTTGAGATTTGTGTTGGACTCTCAACAGTGGAGTGGGGCTCTCTGACTCTTTTGCCTGCTTCTAACATCTTTTTTTTGACCTACTGGGTCTTCTGATCCAGCCTTGGTATGAAGATGTATGCCTAATCATATTGCGTCTTGTTATGCCGGGTTTGGTGGATAGCACTTAGAGGCTACACTTTCCTGAAGGGAAATAGAGG
>NC_034611.1:44863741-44905728 GCF_900095145.1 Mus pahari
AGCACAGCACAGTTCTAATAGTCTCTCGCAATTAGAAGGGCTCTCTCTGTACCCTTTGATAGGAACGAAGAATATTAAAAGGTAACTGCAAGTCTCAATATGATTTCCTTTTTAATTGCTCCAGTCCAATTAAAAGTCATTTTCATTAGTTATTTAGGATATTACTTTTATTAACCTTGTGTTAAAATTTCAAACAAGTGAAAAATCATGTTGTGACAAATACTACAGTTTATCAGACTAGTGTATGGTCGGCTGTAGTAATATATAGTACCCTGTGTTTTCTCTCCATCTCTCTTTCTCTTTCTCTCTTTCTCTTTCTCTTTCTCTTTCTCTTTCTCTTTCTCTCTCTCTCTCTCTCTCTCTCTCTCTCTCTCTCTCTCTCTCTCTCTCTCTTACTTTTTAACGAGTGGATAACTTATTTTATACTGTGTGTTGTTATTTAAACTAGATGTTATAGAGCTTTGAGTTAAAACACTACTTTCTGATGTTTGCAGGGAAGAATTCTGGTAGATTTTTTTTTAAGAGCCCGTTGCAGCTCCTGTATTGAACCTGCCTTGTGCAACACCTCATAGTTTTTTAAGCCTACCTTTTATTTTGGAATGCCCTTGCAACAAGCTCCACATTTTCTGATCTGATCATTATGTGAAAACAGGTGTTTAGGAGACACTTACATGATTTGTGAAGCTGCCTATGGAAACAACTTTGAAATAGATCCTGACATTGACATTTCATCCTTCTACCTTCCAACATTCCCTGGACATTTTTGGGATGAAGTTCCAAAATGAATCCTATCTATCTATCTATCATCTACCCACCTACCCACATAACATATATCTATCCATCATTTTTATGTCTTTCTATCATCTATCCGTTTGTCTGTCTGTCGGTCTGTCTATCCACTTATCCACAGGTTAGGACAGCTTGACTCTGCGAATACAGAGTAGGCTAGTCCTTAATATTCTGTTTCTCTAAGTCTGTCAGATGACCCTGGACAGTAGGCTGAAGACAGATGCTCCAAGTAAGGGACTGTCCAAGTGATCAGTGGTCTCTATAAACTGGCTAACTTTTGGAAGCTGTGTTAGGCTTCCTGCATATTTTCAGCCAATATCAGTCGTTCTTGGATTTCTGATGGGGCTGAAAAACTACATAGTCTCCTAGCCAACTCAGGCTTTTTACTTTGAGAGAAACAGATTTGGGAGAAGGGTTTTCAGATGGCATTCAATCTAAAGCCAAGACATAGCCAGGGACAGAACTTTAGGCATTCAAGTAAGAATAGATGACAGAGGTTCTATTTAATTAACAGAGATGATGGGCTGGATGTTAGGTCTCTTGTATTTTAAAAATGACAAAATAGTAATAGTTATGTTCAATTATATATGAGATAAAATAGTCTTTTAACTGTACAAAAAGGGGGAAATATTGTGGATAGCCTTGGGGCTAATTATATTTGACATTAATTCCATTCTCCTGTGAGGGGCTGCAAACNAGGAATGAGTCAGCACTCAGGTGATTTCCTGTAAACCTGCTTCCCAACTTAATTTGTAAACTAAAGGAGAGGTGATGATTGGGCAGAAAAAGGGGAAGGTGTATTAGAAGTTGGGGGTAGAGAAGAAGGAGAAAATGGAAGAGGGAGAGGACACAGAAGAGAAAGAAGAAGAAAAGTGGAGCAGAAGCACATAGCCTGGAGAAACTGCATGTATTCATATTAATTGAGCTGTGTTTTCATTGCCAGGGCATATTTGGGTTGGAAATTTACAGCAACATTCATCCACCTATCATCTATCTATGTATCTATCTATGTATCTATGTATCTATGTATCTATCTATCTATCTATCTATCTATCATCTACTTATCATCACCTATCTTGTATTTATTACCTAGCTGTCCATCTTGCCAATTTGTACTTTCAAAAGTGTATCGCAGGTTTAAAAAAATGGTGAAGAATAAATGGAAACAAATGAGCAGCTTGGTTTACAAAATATTGGTTGGGTAAATCTTCTTTTCTCTTTACAATACTAAATACTAAATACTGTGATACACTCCCACCAACATCAAAATGAAAAAGTACAACATTGGCTTTCATGGCATGTGAAAATATAGAAACATCTCAAAATTTCTAGCATTTAATCTTGGTAAATATCCACAGATACCTTTTTTTTTTATCCTATCGAACATCTGCGTTTTTTTAAATAAAATGTTTTTCAGCTTTCAGAAAATAGATTTACAAGGCCCTGGTTTTTCTATGCACACCCATTTATTAAGGGCTTCATGTAGGATAGTTGGTGTAAAAATTCAGGCATTTGTGAGGCAGTATATTCAATAGAATAGTGAATTCTTGGTTTCTTCCTATATAGAGATAATGTATTTTGCTTGCCCTTTAAATATCATTTTGTGGTAAGATAAAAATAAAACCAGAAACAGTTATAAAGACATCTGCTGAGAGAGAGAGCCACATCTGTTATGACTGTATTAGTCAGACTGGGAGAAGAAATACTTCACAATGTTCACACAGTACCCAAGAGAAACCAGGTCTGCCAGCAAGCAAGAATTCTGTTTTTATGTTTTCTTTGCCCTAATACTGAATGTGAAAACTGTCTGCCAGATATAGAAAACATGACAAGATTTTAAAGATACCAACTTTCCATCCAGGTTGCAATTCTGAAATTGATGCAATAACTTCACCAAGAAACAGATTACAGTGTTAAGCATGGTGAAGCTCTTTATTGCCTTGATGCATCTAGACGTTTCTGCTCCCATTGTAGGACTCATTAGAGAGGCAATTATCTCAGTCAAGAATAAGAGACCAAGTGACTATGAAATGGAAAGCTTGCAGACTTTAAGGTTTGTTTCTTGTTCCCTAACATCCCAGGGGCCCAAAGAGATGTAACTCCTTTTTCTTACTCTTTGAACACTATCTTTTGGATTTACTGTGCTACCTCTCATTATACTGCTCATTGGACATGCTACCAACACACATTCTCCTATGGTTTGTGTTCTATGATTTCTCTGGAAAATAGTCTAAGCTCTTCTTTGATCAACATGTGTTCTCTGTGTCTAAACCGTCACAAACTTTTCATGTTTTCAACTGCTGGACATTTATCTTACAGACACTGAGCTACAGTTTTATGTCTATGAACATAAAAAACAGGCTTCATCATTAACTACAGATTATCTACATGTCTGTGATAATTTGAATAGGTTAGGGTCCAAAAGAATCATGTGTTTGGATGTTTGTCCCCTTGGAAGAACAACTACAAGGAGAGATTGCCTTACAGGAGGTGTGGCTTTGTGAGAGGAAGCGTGTCATTGTGACGGTCAGGCTTTGTGGTCTTAAATGCTCAAGCTATACCCAGTGTTAAAAACAAAACAATACAAAGCCCAAAACAAACAAACAAACAAACAAAAACCACTCTCCTCCCGGCTGTGTTTGATTCAAGATGTAGAACTCTAGCTCCTCCAGCACCATGTCTTCCTACAAGTTGCTATGCTTCTCCCAATGACACAATGATAAGGGACTAAACCTCTGAAACTGTAAGCCAGCCCTAATTAAATGTTAGCATGGATAAGAGTTGCCTTGGTCAGTGTCTCTTCACAGCAATGGCAATCCTAACTAAGCCACTGTCTTTCTTGCAGTGTCTTCAAAGTCTTAGGACTTAGTCTTGAGGAAGCACATAGTCGTTATTCTCTCTCTACACAAATGCTCCTGCTTCACGTTGAAAAATAATAACTTTCTAGTCTACTGACATAAAATTTGACAATACTTATTGGAAAGTTTTAATGTTAGATGTTATGTAGATAAAAATAAATAGAAATTAGAAATAACATTTTAGCCATGGCAATACAAGTACTGGGATGTAGTTTAACATTAAGAACACAACAGTGACCAATATGAGTTCAGTTTCTCATAGAAGCTGTTTTGAACACAACAAATCACAATGTGGGGACAGTGTTAGTAGAACAGCTTCCACTCTACACTATAAATTAACAAGAGATAATCTATACGATAGAAGTGCTGGGATATTGACATATAATTAAATGTGAATTTACATTAAATAAGCCTACATCTCTTTTGTTATATTTATTTTAAAGAATATTTATTTCAAAAATATGTACATACATATAAACATGCCATATTTTCTGCAGATGCTTCATTACTACTTGGTCATTTTCAGTGAGGAGCATGTAGGCCATGTAGATGACTCTGCACCAACCAAGAGTGGTTTTACATACATATAAATAATACTATAGTGCACTTTATTTAGGAAATCTTCAAGTAACAATATGAAATTAGGGAGCTCAATAGATACAGATGACAAATTTTCCCATTTAAAATAGCACTTCTTATGAGTTCAAACAATCAAAAGGTTTAATTTGCTGTGTGAGCCTAGATATGCATGCTTTCTGTCCTTATAGTATTTGCACATCACACATTTCTTATTATTTTGTTTCCTTTGTAATCTTTTGTTATTAAGATTGCCTCTTTTTGAAATTATGTTTGCAAGTTGCATTTTGTCCATGGTCTGTAATAAAAATAGATAGTAATTTTTGTTTCAATAATAACAACAGTTATTTCAGATGAAAGAACTCATTATCAGGAATTGCAGTGTTTCTTACTTCATTCTATCTAGTATTTTCAAACGATCCACAAAACTTTCATTTTATAAAAATCGATGAAAAGACCATCAGTAGAGATTCTGAATTTCCATTCTTAGAAGAAATTAATAAGACAGTAAAGTCTTCGAAATTTATTATGAAATCAGCCATCCACTATTTTAGTTGAATTAATTATTTTTAATGGGATGTTGCTTAATGCTTATTGAAGAAGGCATATAGTAGCAAGAACATACTAAACAAGGCTTTGTATAAAATGAATTGTTAAAGGATGATATTTAGGATATAGTGCTATTTATTTGAAACTGAAAATAAAAAGAAATCTAGTGAGGTAGTTTGATAAATATCTTTAAATTTTAATTACAAGTGTAATTACACTTGAGTGTATTCATATGTGAGGTGTGTAAACATGTGTTCATGTGTGTGTGTGTGTGTGTTTGTGTTTTACTTGTCTGTTTTGCCTTTCCACTACAGGTCAAACACTGTATGTGATGGCTAGTGCTGCTTGTTAACTTGTACCTGAGAGATAGGCCTCTGTGAATATCTGTGAGGGACTGTCATGGTTGCATTAATTGAGGTGGGAAAATAAATCTTAATTTTAATATAAAGATTCCTTACAAGGGAATTCTGGACTATGCACAAGTGGAAATACAAGGTAAAGATGAGCTTTAATCCATTCACTGCTTTCTCATGACTGCAGATGTGATTGGACCAGCTGTTTCAAGTTCCTGCTGTCTTGACTTCTCCACCATGATAGACTATGTGTATCTAAAAATAAAATTAAAACTAATGGTAAGAGAAAAATCTGCATTGAGAATATCAAACTTTAGTTGTGTTCCTTTTTCCTATGTACACCATTCTAAGAGAAAAATATTTTAACTTTGCTAAAAATAACATGAATAAATACAATTTCCATTTTTAATTCTTTGGTTTATCATATTTTATGTCAGACTTTGACATCAAAAGCTACAAGAACTGAATTCTGTCTACCAGATATCTTCTAACCTAATTAATTAATTATTAAACTTTCAAAATCACTAGTTTAATAAAATGGATGTATGAGAATTTTCCAAGGTGTATATATGAATAGCAAAATTTGATTGAGCAGATGACACTGAGTTAAGCTTAGATATAAGGAATTGATAGCAAGGGAATCACGGAGAGAGGAATTCTGTCTGAAAGGCATTCTAAAGGTGATAACCAACAAGCAAGCTGTATGTGTGTTTCCTGCTGTCAGGGATGCTATACATGAAGGAGGAACACTATTAACATCATTCTTAAGTCAAGTAAATGATAATACCATAAATGCAAAAGACCTTTTGGGTAATGTTATTTTGTTAAGATATGCCTTTGAAATGTACAGATGAATCTCCTGCTTTCTCAAGTGAATTGTATTTTCTTTTATGAATACTGTTATATTATTTATAAGAAAATACAGTCCATCTTATGTACCATAAATGGATTAAAAATGAAAGATCCATTGAAACAATGGTTTTCCTAAACATTTCAGTTAGAAAAATGAGTTCATTAAAATAAAAGAAGCCTGGAGAAAGGGCTCAGTGGTCAAGAGCTCACACTGATCTTGAGAAGAATCTAAATTCAGGACCCAGCACCCACACCTGGTTCCCCACAACACATTTATCTCCGGCTCCAGGAGCTGACACCTTCGCTCTCTGCATGCCCTTGCATGTACATAAACATAACACACACACACACACACACACACACAATTAAAAGTAGTAACAAAAATAAATCTTCTTGAAAAAAAGATACTCATCTGTCTGGTTTGGCCACAAAGAACCATGATACATTTTATTTAACCCCTGCTATGTGTAGAATAACAATGGGAAATGTAATAAAATGACAAACTAGAACTGCACAGATGCTGAAGGCAGATGGAAAACTTTATATGAAAACAGGTTTACACTACTACCGTTCCAACACAATTCCTCACAAACATGGAAAGAACAGTTGTCAATTGAGATGTCTTAGCATCTAATCAGACAACTGCATCTGGTCCATTGCAATTCAGAGGATTCCGGAAAAACACCCTACAGTTTAATTTAATGATAAAAATGGAATTAGTCAAAGTAGCCAGTAAGTAGTATCTCCCAACATTTCATATCAAGAAAAGGAGCAATAAAATTGCCTTTTAATAATTAGACTCTCGTAATTGTAAAACTTAAGGTGGATAAAATTTTAGCCAGAGACAAGGGATGTGACTGAAAAAGCAGTAAAAAAAATATGATTGTATTAATAATAAAATACATCTGTCTTCCTTCCTGATTAGCTATGGACAATATGATGACAAAGTATATTAGAGAAGTAGTTAGAACCAATATATCACATAAAGTTATCTGAATTTAATTTTCTAATTTGATAAGAAATATAATGAAATAAGAGTTAGTGGCCCATTAATTTCCTTCATGGGGGAGATAATAATGTAAGAATATTTTTCTTTATAAAGCTAAAAATTTATGACATTAAGTAATATTTTATACTTAACTTATAAAAGACAATGTCCTACAAATGTATCTATAATACTTATAATCTGTTAGTTTTTAATTGATTTAAAGCTTATATCCAAAGACATAAGTTTCAAAGAGAGAGCCTTATTCTAAGGGCATCTATCTTTATCACAGTCAGGATGTGCTAAAATGGAAAGCAAGAAGGTGGTGTGGTTTAACCTGATGAAGAAGCAGCTGTTATTAATTCAAACTTTGGGAGTCTGATTCCAGGCACTTTGTTTTAGATGTGTTTAAGCACAGCACAATTTGGGGTAAACCTTTCTGGTGATAACTCAATACTGTGTTCACAATAAAGCTTAAGGCATGACTCCATTGAAATTCCTTGTAAAGTATATCTAACTTCTTCCATAATGGTGGGCATTATAGCTTGACAAGTTCAAGATTAAGTTCTCAAGGAGGATCCAAACAGATAGTGCAAAACTTCACAAGGCTTATCTGTGAGCACAAGGTCCTCTGTGCCTCCTACAGTGTGATTTAACTCAGGAAGAGACAATAAGGTAAATTCTGTACACATGCATAGTAGAAAATAAATGCAAAAAAAAAAAAAAACAGTTTTCAGGGAATAGATGAGAAAATGAGCAGTGATAAATTAAGACACACTTTGACAACAGTGATAAGACCTGCATGTTAATATTAGTAATGACTTTGTTGAAACACAAACCTGTTAGTGTTTGTGAACACTATCATTTTTAAGAAAGCCACAAATTCTTCTGAAATGATCCTATTTGAACTCAAGTTGAAGAATATATGAGTAATCTCAAAACATAATTGGCTTCTTATATACCAATATTAAAAAATTACATTTTGAAATTATAAATAATACCATTAAGTTAGCCCTAAATTGAAGTGCTCTTACATGAAATGAAGACAGTAAAATTAATGTGAAAATTTAAAAACATAACATAAGTATAGAGAAATTTTGGTCACATGAATAGAAAGGCTTCCATTACTGCTGAAATTAGTATATAGATCTGATACAAACCAATCAAAACCTAATCAGCAAATTTGGAAATATCAACAAAAAAATAAAAACTAATTTATTTTAAGACGTATACTAAAGCTATAGCAAGAAAGACACTGATACTAGCAAGGAAGAGAAAGTGGCTGAACATTGCACAGAAGGTAGGGAAACAGAACCCCAAATATAGACTTTATTTTTTGTCAAAAGGACAAAGATAGATTCGTAGAGAAACTTGAAAGCAAATTTTAAATAAAATGCTAATGAAACAACTGTATAACCACATAAGAATGAATACTTCACACCCTCAGAAACGTCAACTAAAGCAGATGATAAACCAAATATAAGCCTAAGAGTGTAAATCCTGTGTGAAAATGTGATACGGATCATTTGCATTTTGGAGGAGGAAAGGACTTAGAAAAAGCACAGAAAGCAAAACTGACAGAAGAAAGGGATCGACTAGTTTGGTCGAATTTAAGAACTTCTGTTTTCCTATAAAACAGCCAGAACAAAAACTACATAAGCCCCAGAAGATGAGAAAATCCTTGCAAGTCACATATTTATACTACAGTATAAATATTTATATATCCACTATATTTATACTACAGCAACATGGAGAACTTTAAAAACACAACAGGAAAACCAACGTCTCAAAAGAAATAATCAATCTAAATGGAAATTATGCTTAGGATCCAAGGAGAAAAATAAACACATAAAAGTAGGCTCAATGTTGTGATCAAGGAAAAACTAAAATCATTGACTTACGCATACAAGAAACATCTGGTGTTACACTTCACACAAGGTAAGAGACACCCCTAGTGCCGAAGCTGGGAGTACTGATTCAGGGTTTGTGTATCATTAGAGAGATAAAAAGAGTGATAAGCAAAATGCACACAATGAGGCATGTAGACCAGTGGATGAATTCAACAGATAAATAAACAAATGCCAAATATTAATGAAAGACAATATATGCCAAGAAGGTAAGGAAGATATGCCAGAGAAGTAACTTCATAATAAGAAAAGAAAGGTAACCAAACTGTAAAGCAATAAGAAATGTTGTGTTTGAGAGGATGGGAGATGACTCAAAATCCTGCAGACAGTTCTCAGAAGAAAATGCAAGGTGGTCATGGTTATAGACTATTACTATTATTATTATTAATTATTAATTATTCTCTCATACATTACATCCCCACCACATTTTTCTCTTCCCTCCACCCCTTCCAGTTTCCTCCGACACCTCCCCTCATCCTGAGATTTACAGCTCCTCCATTTCCTACAGAAATGAACAGGACCACCAGGGATATTAAATAAACAAGGCATAACAAGTTACAATAACACTAAGCCCAAAGCCCTCATATCAAGACCAGGCAAGGCAAACTAGGAGAAAAATGATCACAAGAATCAGTGATATCCCCTCACTCTCACTGCTTAGCTGAGTCTGTGGACTGTGTTCGTGGCGTGTCCTCCAACCTTCTTATTCCTATAATCTTTTCTCCCTCTGTTCTGTTGGGTTTCTTGAGCTCTGTCTTATGTTTGGCTGTGGGTCTAGGCACCATATGAGTACAGAATCATTTCATTGATATTATTTATTTAATTTTTAATTTTATTTATTTTTTTTGTAAGTCATGTTTTGATTTGGTTCTATCCTAGGTCCCTGAGCTATCCAATTGCTTGCCATTAAGGCAGTGTTAGGCATGGTCTCCCTCTCAAAGAATTGGTGTCAAGTTGGCCCAGTCATTGGTTGCCCACTATCACAGGTTCTGTGTTACCATTACCACAGCATATCTTTCAGGTAGGACAAACTGTAGGTTGAAGGTTTTGTGGCTAGTTTAATGTCCCAGTCCCATCTCTAGAAGCCTTGACTGGCCACGGGAGATGTTCAGGCTTCTTATTCCCTATTAAAAGGAGTCTTTGCTAAAGCCATGTGCATAGATTCCAAGGAGTTTCCTTCCACTACTCTTAGAAAGACAATCATTTTTTAAATTTTATTTATGTATTAATTTTACATCCAAATATCAACCACCTCTCCCCTCCAAGTACCCCGTCACACACATCCTCCTTCCATTTCCCCTCCTCCTTTGAGAAGTGGAAGCACCCTCTGGGTATTGCCTGGCCTGGCATACCAAGTCACTGCAGGAAAGATGAGGCACACCCTCTCCTACAGAGGCCAGATAAGGCAGCCCAGTTAGGGGAAAGGGATCTACAAGCAGGCAACAGATTCAGGGACAGTCCCTGCTCCAGTTGTTGGGAAATCCACTTAAAGACCAAGTTGCACATCTCCTACCTATGTCCAAGAGGCCTAGGTCCAGCCCATGATCTTTGTTTGGTTGACAGTTCGGTCTCTGGGAGCCCCCAGGGGTCCAGGTTAGTTGACTCTCTTGGTCTTCCTGTGGAGTTCCTGCCATCTTCTGTTTCCTCAACCCTTCCCCCAGCTCTTTCAAAAGATTCCCCATCTAATGTTTGGCTCTGGGTCTCTGCATCTATTTCCTTTGGCTGCTGAATGGATCCTCTCTGAGGACAGTTATACTAGAAGAATAAGGACAGTACCTCACCCACAAACCTTTCACCCAAATGTGTACTGCTTACAAGACATGTACAGAAAGATAGAGAAGAGACAGAAGGAATAGTCAATTAATAACTGGCACGGATTGAGACCTATCCCATGGGCAAGCACCTGAGACTTCTAATGATAGTTTCATATTCTTGCAGACAGGAGCCTAGAAAGACTACAAGAGAACAAGTTAGACACAGGTGAAGACAAAACAAGCCAGAGGATGAGAAAGTGCAAGATTACATCATTTTGCCAAAGTTAGTATGAAGCCAATCAGAACAAATCAGTCAAACCTCAAAGAAGTCAGTTTGAACCAGTCAACATAGAAAGGAGTTTTGAGCAGAACAGGTGAGTTGACTACCCAACTAAAGTTCAAAAAGAACTAGAAGGAATGAGCTTATTTAGCAGTGAGTCTCAGAAGATGAAAATATTCTAGGTCTAGATAAAATTCTACAGAGGCAAGAACCTTCCAGGAATAGAACTAGGTTATCAGACAGAGGCACAAAGACTTGGAGGCAACAATTCCTACAAAAGAATAAAAGTTACTTTTATAATTATTGCTTAAAATTATATATAATATGTATTTATAGAATATATATAAAATGACATATATATTTTATGTATTTTTTTCCTGCCAAAGTTTAGTCCTTCCTTTTAGATAAAATTTTCATCCTAATATTGTTTTGTAATTTTTATGAATTATTTATGTCAAAACTTCCTGCTTAAAATGCCTTAAATTCTCTTGTGAGATAGTTCCCATAAAACCATTTAAGAAAAATCAGTTCTATAACCTCTAATAAAAGACAAGATATAAATAATAGAGCACAAAATTTCCTTAATATGATCATCTAATGTTCAAAGATAAATGTTACTCTGTTTCATGGTCTTATAATTTTCATTTTGGTGATGTTCTAGTTTGTTTCTTCTTATGTGATCTTAAAAAGCCTTGACCAAAAAACAACTTGAGGAGGATGAATTTATTTGACTTATACTTGAAGGTCACAATATATGATTAAAGAAAGTCAGAGCAAGAGTTCAAGGAGAAACCACAAGGGTAGGCTAGTTTTCTTTTTTCTTTCTTTCTTTTTTTTTTTTTTTTTTTTTTTTTTTGCATTTCTACCAATATCTTCTATTGAAATGGCTTACTGGTCATCTATTACTTTAACTTGTTTTTAATCACAGAAAAAATATTTCTCCTTCAATTTTAATGTTATTGTCTGGGTCAATGACTGTAGTCTTTTAGAAGTTAGAAAACATTTTTTTTTAGACCATCCTGCTAGTTTTCTTATATAGCCCACATACTTACCTAGGGGTGGTACAACCTACAGTAGGATATGCTTTTTCACATCAATTAACAATTAAGAGAGTTCCCTACAGAAAGGCTCAAGTCTGACTAAAGAAATTCTTCAACTGATGTGTCTCCTCTTCCCAGCAATTCAAGGTTCTGCTAGGTTGATATTAAATATAAACTAGGACACCCCGTATTTTCTGAATTTGAATTATAAAAACATCGCTCTTACACCTTAACATATCTTTTCTTGTTTGTTCCCAAGATCTTTGTGAGTATATTAATGTAAAACAAAGCACAACTTTTCATTATCGCAATACCACTAACATCATTTGTGATCTATCGATACCAAAGATCCTGGGAATCTATAGCACACAGAGATTGTTATCTAGAGTCAGGAAGGCTCTACCTCAAATCTGCAATTGTATTCAGTGGCCATTTCACATTACTGGATTTTCAAATACTCTCTAGTCTCCACTTCACCATTGGTCTTTCTTGGTTTCATTTCAATGACTACTCATTCACTTCAATGACCACTCAATCTTAAATACTCCAAATTTTCAAAACCAGTAGCATGTGAATAAAACTTAAATCTTGCAAAATTTGACTGCAAAATTGGGATGTAGTATTGTCATATCCAGATGTGAACCCCATTAAATAAAATGACAGGCCTTACAAGAAGTGTCCATAAGTGAAAAGGTTTAACAAATATTATGCGAGTACCCAATCACATCACAAAAACTTCATCCTTATTTTTGGTATTTTAATTCTTCCCAATTAACCATGATTGAGGAGCTCATAGTCCCCAGGGAGAACCTTCTGCTATATTTTTCTAAATGTAAATAGAATCAAAGTATCTTCTAAATATTTGCTTTACATTTATAAATTCATGTATGCATCAGTCCTGACCAGAGAAAAGTCTTTGTCCAGTGTACATTGGTTAGTACAATAATCCATACCTGGTCAAATCAAGAAAAAAATGATTATCTATTTTCTTCTCCTTCTCCTGAGTCTAAGGGAACATTCTGAAAGGTGGAACAGAACTACAGTCAAAGTCAGATGTCTGGGCAGATTGGTGCAAGCAATGTCATTGGCCATGACAGGAGCTTTGTGCTCATCAACTCAAAGCAGGAGTGTCTGCCTACATAAGACTTTCTTTCACAAGATCAAACCAGTTAATATTTTAGTATACATAGGAGAGGAATCAAGGAGGCCTCATTGTAGCTAAGGCTCTATTGATATGTAATTGCTGCTGGGGGGGAGTTAGTTTTCTTTAGGGGTGTGGTACACGGTAAGTTACCTTGCTTAGAGGAATTACATAACATTCACATGTATGTGGATAACCTGATTGGACTTAATGGATTATGCAAACATAAGAACTCATGTGGTTTGGAGTAGAGTAGGGGGGAAAAACATGGAGGAGTTAGAGATGAAGCTAATATGATAAGATATGGATGAATTCATGCATGAAATTCACAAAAAAATGAGTAAAAACACTATATATGAAAGAAAAAATTCTGAACCTAATAGTTCACAGCTATAATCCTCACACTTAGTATGCTTAGGCAGGAGGATTGCTATTATTTTAAGTTCAACTTACGCCACATGAGTTGTAGATTGTCCTTACCCAACATATAACCTTGTCTGGAAAAATACATACTCATATGCATACACACACACACACACACACACACACACATATACACACACACAACATACACACATATATATACACATATACATACCTCATAAGCATAGGCTCACTTCTATAGTAAGCATATAAAGGACTGAGACAGAATTACAAATCCAAGATCTACTTGGACTACACAGTGATTTCAAGGCTAATTCTGACAACTGAGAGAGATTCTGAATTAAAATAAAAGGCAACTAGAGAACTGGAGATATACTTCTCTAGGTATAGACACAATAGTGCTTACTAGGTACAAAGTCCTTTAATCTCCACTTTTGCAAGAAGACTTTCATTAGTATTTGCTTTTTAATTCAGAGACTAAGAAAACAGATGGCTGCTTCTGTTAAAGCTACGCTTATTATGTGCTCCTTTTCAATGTTTCTCCAGTCAGGGATATTTCTGGAGCTATCATTTATTTCAGACCATTAGAAAAATTATTAATTTTCATTTCTATACCAGCCATCTGGTCCTAGTTTAGTTTTCATTAAAAATAATTTATCTATGGGGCCATGAAGCCCAGGAGGTGAGTGCACTGTAGCAGCAATGAAATGTGTCTACAGCTTCAGTTATAATTATGTATTTTGTCAAAAGTCTCCCTGTTGTGTAAGGTCTTTCTTTCTTTAAAATAATGTTCTCTCATTCATCAGATATATGTGAATGTGTCATAAGTTCTAATTTTCAATTATGTTATCTTTCTAGTTATCAAGACTTGTTACCGTTTAAAAGAAAGTACAATAAGTGAACAACCATTTGCTGGATTTTCACTCTTTATAAGTATGTTTCACTTTTTCACATTGATTGGGCTTGTGTGGAACCTTCTGTTCAGTGTGCACATGCAGACACGGTTTTTAAACTGAAATTTTGAAAGTTAAGTTAAAAGTATTTTCTTCATAAAAGACAGCTCCATTGTGTTAACTAGCTAGAAAAAATTCAAAGAAAAACACTTATATACACATATAATTTAATGTTATAATTTTGTCTTATATATACATTAAAATATTTTAGACGTACAAAAATATTTCTGGATCTCTTACTAGAATTAAGTCAAGCTCTTTATTTGTGTTCAGTTTTTAAAGTATAGTCAAGTGTTATATATTACAAATGTTTATAAATATCTTTATTTTAATTAACATTTTATGGTTTTCAGCATATATATTCTATGGTTATTGTTATTATTCAGATATTTTTCATTTCATGTTTATTTTTCCTACAGATTTTATTAATTTCCTTGTTTGAAAATGTTTTTATAATTTTCTTTATATATAATCATGCCATCTATATATAAGAATAATTTAACTTAAATGTCATCGTTTCTATTTGTCTCTTCTTTGTTTAATAATCTGTATTATCAACAATTTTCAAAACCTTAGTGAATAAGTTGAGAAAGCAAGTACTCACATTGTTTGTTTGTTCCTAATTATAGGAGAATCCAGTAAGTGTAGTATTATCTGGTTGACTTCTATTTTCTATTCCTAGTTGCTAAGGCTGGAATTTCAAGCACCAGACTGACTAAAAGAAGTGAAAGCAAACATGTTAAACATGTTATAGACATTTTTGGAAGAGAGTCCGGTTTTCAACAATTATGTATTGCGTTATGTTAGGCACAGGATAAATGCTTTTATGGCATATCAGCTGGGAGATGGGATGTGTTGAAACCTTTCCTCTAACTCTCTTGGCTTGATAATGTTTAATATTTTAGTATATTTTTAAGTTAAATTTATGAGTGTTTAAAAAAAGGTTTTAGAAAAAAATGTTTTGTACTGTATGAATGTGCGCCTCTTTGTGTATACAGGCATGTGTACGCTGGTGATTGCAGAGGACAGAACAGGGCTTTGGATCCTCGGAGCTAGAGTTATGGGCAGCTTTGAGCTTCCGGATGTCTGTGCTGGGAATTAAGTTTAGCTTGTGAAAGAGCAGCAAGTACGTGTAACTGCTCAGCCGTCTGTCTTCATTCTTGTCCTTCATATAAACCTCAATAGTTGTGATTCATCCTTCTTAATATTTTAATGAATTAAGATAATTTTTTTAAAATTTTACTGAGAATAAGAACATTGGTATTCATATGCTTGGAGATTGTTTTCACAATCCTTTGTCTGTTCTAGTAATTTTTCTGTATTTTCACTGTTTATTTACTTATGAGACAGACACTTTACAGCTACTGCTAATCTATGATTTATCTTTCTCAGCCTTCCAAGTCCTGGGATGATAATAATGTAGTACAATCTCCAGATTCTCTGAGTTTGGAATCAGGATAAATTTGATGCGTAAAATTAATTAATAAAATTAGTGCCTCCTTTTTTCATGGTTGTAAAAGAGCTGTGAAGAAGTCTTTAGTTTTTAGGCAGCTTGATACTAGACACTGATATTACTCTACATACCCTCTTGTGAGAAGAATGTTTACCATTTTTTTAAAGCATGTTAATGGCTTTGACCCATCAATATTACTCAGTTATATGAATATGGTGGTTTTATCTATATTGTAATCATATATCTCATAAAAGCATACATATTGCCATAAAGTACATAGTTTTCTATATTAAATAAAAGCATTCAGTATACTTAATTGGCTATTCACACCAACTCAAACTGCAGGGAATGTTTTCTCTGTGGTGAACTTCATTTGTTAATTTTTAAAAATTGTATACCCTTTGTAAACTCCGTAAACCTTCAAGGCAGGAGAATAGTAAGGCCCCATCCTACAAGAAGAAAAGCTATCCCACCAATCCTCGAGCGCGACCCAACAATCTGGCTAAACAATCCCTCCAATCTCAGGCCACCATGGAATACCCCATCTGATTCCGAGAAAGCGGACGTAAACCCTGAATTCTGCCTTGTTCTCTTCTGCGTTGGGCTCTAGCAGAAGTAACCCAGCACACTCCTGGGCTTTTCCCTCCCAAGAAATCTCTATGTGAAGTTTGTTGTGTAGTGTGAGTATGTGATTGATATTCCTTGGCTGGAAAATGCCAAGATGCCTTTCAGAGCAGAGCTATAACACTTCCTTCCAATGGGCAAACCTTTCCCAGGTGGAGCAAACTTTAAGACAGAGAAACATTTCCAGTAGCTGGAGCAGAACTTCTGTTAGGGGAGCAGTTCCCTTCTGACATGCAACACTTACATAGTCCAACTAATAGATCTTTTATCTTCTTTTTTTTTTTTTTCCTTCCACTCAGTGTTCAACCTCTTTTGAAAAACAAAAATGATCAGGCAATCATGATCTCATATTTGCACATGTTGCATTGAGTAGAGAAAGAATGTCTGCCTGTGTTTGTGGTCAACACACTCCAGTTCATCCAATTCCTTAGCAGAGACAGGTTATCAGCACTATGACCAAGGTCATGTCTGACTGGTGTACATATTGTCCTTAAATCCTGAAAGGCTTCAAGGTTGATATCACCAATTCTTAGACAAGTACATTGGAATTTCCAGAAGCTATACAGGTTCAGTTGAGCCACCTCTTCCAACAATGGTCAACTGTGAATCATAAGTCCAAGAATCTAATAGCTTCTCATTCACATGAGGCTGGTTGTTTCCACTGGCCTTATGTAGAAGTGGGTTCAAACAGATGTGCTGGCAAGTAAATGCAAGCAGCAAAGAGCAAATCTTCCTTCTTCCCATGTCTCCAGAAGAAGGTGTGGCCCAGATTAAAGGTGTGTGCCACCACACCTGGATCTGGGACTTGTTTTGTCCCAGGCTGACCTTGAACACCGAGACATCCTTGCCTTAGTTTCTTGGGATTAAAGGCATGTACAAGCTTGCCTGGGCCTAAACTTTTCATGGCAACTATGCCTCAATATCTCCATGCCAAGGTCCAGGTCAGAGACTTATGTCTTCCAGACTTAAGATCTGGATCACAGGTGAGCCTTCCAGTTCTGGGTTGTAGTCCATTCCAGATATAGTCAAGTTGACAACCAGGAATAGCCATTACAAATCTATAATTACCTTTCTCCGATGCCCAAGTCTCAACTTTTCAAACTGGCGCAAAATGCTGATTGGATATCTAAACTTGCTCTCCCATCCTCTATCTTTTCCTATATACACCAGTCTAGGGTAGCTCTTACATAATGGATGTTTAACATTCAAGAGATCTCTTCCTCTAACCCAACAGCCTACACTAATAGAATTTGAAAATTGCTCTATCAGGCTGCCAAAGGCTGATTTAATCCCCTAAAACTCCCGTATCCCTTTCTCTTTCATCACGGCTTATACCCTATGCTAGTTTTCTCCATGATCAAAAGGAAGATTGTAAAAGGTGGCCAGAAACATAAAGAAGTTATGCATATTGGTTCTGAAAATACCAATTAATAAATCTGGATGATTCTAATTCCATATCAGCTACTGAACAACTTTGTGTCTCACCACTTTAGGGATTATTTGTTATGTATCCCTCCTGGGTCACACTCATGACCATCATTTGTTGCTTTGCCTGCTGTCTTATTAGACACTCTCACCTCACCTCTCTTTAATTATTGTAATCCAAAAATAGCTATTACCACTTATCTCTCCCACATATTTCTCACAGATGCTTTAACTCACAAGTATCACAGAATGCTTTAAGTCCTCAGGAGCACACTTCATGGGCACATTGAATTCTGGAAACTGCAATAATACCTTAACCCTTAGCGTTACCACTTAGCCCCTCTCCCCTAGCATGTACTATACCTTGACTCTCTGTTTACCATTGCCTATACACGGAATGGTCTGGGACTTGTGCCATGTCATTCTGTTTTACAAAATTAGGAGAGGTACCTGGCAAAGAACTGGTGCCAGTTCCCATCGCTGGGCTTATAGTGGCATGGCATAACAAACAAGTGGTTCAGAGCCTACTCTTTCTTTCAGTTCTGGCTTCACCACTGGAGAATCAGAGAGAAGTATCTCTGTTTCTTCCTCAGGGAGGATGTCAGCTAGACAGGTATAGTAAAAGACAAGATCTGACAAACCAGATGGATATCCAAAACTGTGAAAAACAGCTTGATTCTTCTGGCCAGTGTATAATTGAGAGTTCAACATGAAATTAGATATTATACTTCCTAATATTCCTTTTCTCCCTTCTCTCTCTGTCTCTGTTTCTGTATCTGTCTCTCTGTCTCTGTCTCTGTCTCTGTCTCTGACTCTGTCTCTGTCTGTCTGTCTGTCTGTCTGTCTGTCTCTCTCTCTTTCTCGTTATTCATTTATTTACTTTACATACTGATCACAGATCACAGCTTCTCCTCCCTTACAGTTCCTCCTTTTCCCCCCTCCCCTTTACAATATCTCCTCAAAGAGAGAGGCCCTGCATCAATAACAAACTACCTTAGCATATCAAGTTGCAGTAGGACTAGGGTCATCTCCTATTGGGCATAGGAACAGGACCCAAAGGCAGGCAATGGAGTCAGAATCATCTTCTAGTTCAGTTGTTAGGGGTCTCACATAAAGACCAAGCATCATGGGTATAGGGAGCCAAGGTCCATCCCATTTGTGCTCTCTGGCTGATGGTTCAGTCTCTGTGAGACTTTATGGGCCCAGATTAATTGCCCCTTGTAAGTTTTCTCAAGGTTTCCTTGAGCCCTCTGGGTCCTTCAATTCTTCCATCCTCTCTTCCACAAGATTTCCTGCTGTGGGTTTCTGTATCTGTTTCTTCTGTTTGTTTGTTTGTTTGTTTCTATTTTTTTTTTTTTGGTGGAAAGATAACATCACTCTCTTTCTCTGCCCCCATCACTTATCATAATAAACAAAAGAGGGGAAAATGTAAGCCCCTTGAGGCAGAAGAGAGCCGAGGCCATTCCCTGAGAACCTTCAACCCCAGTTTCCATTCTCAGAACTCTCTAATTGCCCTACAGGCCAGACCCAGCACCCCAACTTTCATAGTAAAAACCCCAAACTCTGAATTTGAAATGTCAGCAATCCCCATCATGGAAAGCTCCCTGCCCTGCAAGTCACACTCTAGAAACCCCGCCTCTGCCCAGCTCCCTGCTGCTTCTCACTTGAGCAGAAGCAGACAGCCTCCTGGGCTTTTCCTTCTCCATAAATCTCTTGTGTTGGGTTGATTGTACAGTATTCCTCTGTGGTGCTCCTTGGATTCCAACTTACATGATAACATTTCCATCAGAGCTTGTAACGCAGCTGTGTTGAGTGGGAATTGCTTTTTCCTGAATATATTTTGCATAACCATTATCAGTAGCATAAAAGATCAGTTGATATTGTGATTTCAATAAGATTATTTTCCTAGAGAAATAAAATTGTTTAGTGTTCTTTCTCCTTAAGAAAATTACACATCCATGGCATTTTCATGCAGATCATGTTTCATTCATATTATGCACTATCATGCTAACTTGACCCTTCACCTTCCTACAGTCCTTGTCAACACACTAAGTAACCATGCTTCAGCTCATGTCAGGATGTACGTATGTATATACACATATGTAGACACACATATAACAGAGACCTTGTGGAATCAATCTACTTATCTTTTTCTCCTTCTGATAGCCTCTCTTGTTTTCCTCTCCTGTCCTTCAAGACCCCTTCCTTCACCCACATATGAGTCTCTCTACCCAAACTAGGGATGACACTCCATATTTGCATCATTTCTCTTATGACTCTGAAGTAGATTTTATTTTTTCACTGTATTTTAATAAAAATTTGTTTATAATATAAATGTTATTTATTACTTACACCAAACTATTATTTTTTAGTAAAATTGAGTCCTTATATTGGCTTTAAGTATTTGCTATTATAATATCTGCCTAATTAGCCTATTGTTGAATACTTATTGAGTTATTTAGAATATTGATTTAGCTAATTAAGTTAAAAATTTTGTGCCTTTTATTTGACTAACCTATCTAGTATAACCATGATATCTAGAGGAATACAATGCAGTAGTAGTAATAGTTGTTTTACGCCACTCAGTTAATCTGTAAAATATTTTAACATGCTACATGTACTGAGCATATTACATATAATAGAACAGTGAGTGTTACAGTTCTGGAAGCAAAATGAACGTTGTATATACACCAGCATTTGTATTTCAATAGCACGTTTAGCAAAAATGGAAATTGAGTTTATTCAAAAATACTATAGGTATGTAATAAAATGATTGTATTTAAGTATAAATAAACATGTTTCACTTCAAATGCTCTGCAACTACAGAAAAATTCATATTCAGTTGTGTAGGCTTGTAGCCCCAACACTGGAAGTAGCACATCTGAGAGTAGCCCAGGACTGAGATTATCCTGGCAATGGTAGTTGCTTAGCCTGAGATTAGCCCAGCCCAGGGAGTAGCATAACAATGGGAGACAATAATGTATCTTTAGAGCTCTATGGTCAGAAGCTTAACCAAATTGAGCATTTCCAGTATAGTAAGAGGCCCATTCTCAAGACAAGGAGGTGGAGAGCTAAAAAGGAAAGAGCTGGGTCCTGGCACACTCACACTCATAACATCACATACTCATATATATATATATATATATATATATATATATATATATATATATATATATATATATANAGATGTGAATATGTTGGTACCAATTCAGTGAGGAGTCACATACTGTAAACAACCCAAATTTGCTATGCTGCTTTGCTGGGTTTTTGTTAATATTTCCTGCAGGACTTTATTTCTGGCATTATGGATTCTGATATGCCATATTCTGCCTTATCCAATTTTGGCCATTTAGTGATAAGGCAAGCATTTGTAAATGAAAGTTTTGCTTGTTTGAACAGCTTTGCCTTTTTTTCCCCCATAAGGATTCAGTTTTCTTTCTTTCTTTGCTTTTCTTCCTTTCTTTTTTGCTATGTGTTTTTTTTTCTTTAGTTCTAGACACTGATTGCCAAACTCTCTTCCTTCCTGCACACTCATTCAAGAATTACTATATATATTTGCCAATCCTCCAGTCCCAGCTTTGTGAAAACAATCTTTAAGCCATTTACACTCTAAAATTTTAAGTAACTTAGTCTGCTTATATAAAAAGGGATATCATGCAAGCTTTACAAAATCTGAATGCAAGGAGAATTTAATGACATCATGCAATTCTTATTTTACACATAGACATGAAAATAAAATTCTAGATAAAGATTTGACTTAAGTTGTCTGGAGTTGTGATTATGAACATGTAAATGAAACAAAGAGCCAAGAATAGTTATTATTTATGAATCTGTCATTGACTTTTTAATATATAAAACCATTTATTCTGTGCTCAGACTATCTCAGCCAGGACTCCTCTAACTGTAAAAATTAAAACCATTTGATCAGAAGAGTATTTATGAATAACAAAACATCATTATTTTATTGCTTTAGTATTTCTTGATAGCAGTTGTGACTTTTTTATTAAAAATCTTCTGGCTAAAGACAATGGCATTAATAAATGCTATTTTTGTTTATGCTGCCAGGTCTGGATCTATTTACTCTTGTGAAATTAATCTTTTCACAACATACTAACAATGACTCTCTGAAGGGAGTACTGGAAGAGAGAGCTTGTTATGAATCAGGATCATCTTATCAATAACATTTCAACATAGTAAATTTATGGAATTTGCTTCAATATGTCTCCAATACCAATACTTATTCTATTAATTTAGTTCTCTGCTTTTCTCATAAAGATAAAATGTTTTCTTTATTCTTTGAATAATGTGATCTTTAGTAAGCTTTACCTATTATCTTCAGGTTTCTCCCCATTCTTGATTTGGACTCTTTACTGCTAAGCATATTTAACTAACCCCACCATTGTTATTATTGCATTTGATATGTTGAAGATAGCCCAATAGGATTAATAAGTTAAGCTGCTTTGTTACTGATATAGTGCTATCATAGTGGCTGTGGCTGCAAATTTGACTTTTGCAAAGGCAAATGACTTCAGAATACTGAATGACAAAAGTCAAAGGTGACTCATGACTATTCAAATTCTAAACTAGAGCCCTTAAAATACAATCTGGATTTTAGTGATTGAATTTCTGTTATCTATCCTGTCCGTTTCACAGTTTTTCATTAGATCAGCCCCAAAGGTGATCCATGCTGATTAAAATTATGACACTTCATCTTCATAATAGAAACTCATTTCAATTCCACAACCAGAAGAGTTTGAATGAACAGAAAACACAGAGAAAAGAATTTCGGCAGAGAACAATGCTTAACAAATCTGAGCTGGCAGTCAAACCATGACAAAGACTCATTTCCTGACCACAGTTTTATATTCATTGAGATTCAATGTTCTACAATGAAGGAATACTGTTTTCAGATTCTTTCCTGTCCTGAAGACCTTGGCTTGTATTCCTATTCAATTACAAATGAAATTCTTCACTTGTTTCTTCAATGACAGGGACAGGTCCCTGGTACACGTGGCTAATGTGGTGAATTGTGCAAATCTTGTGCAGCCTAAAGATTTGAAACCATCATGCTAACATCATGTTTATTGTTTCCTCGTCGGTATTTCATCATAAAGACACTTAGTCTTACTCACTGTCAATCTTGAGTTTTCTAGACTCTGCAAGCTAGAAATTTGTAACAACATGCTCAGAAAATTGTAGCCTTTCTAGCTCTGATGTTCTAGATCTTAATCTATGCAGAAAGTCTGTGAGCCTAGATGGTCAAAATAGTTTTCTTTCTTTGGATGAACTTGTCCATACTATTATAAGAATTAGAACCAAAATCACAGAAGTTTGAGCAATTGATGGATTGCCTGTGGTAATGATGCTGAGAGTACAGAGTAACTGTTCACAAAGTAACACCTATTTTCAAAGGATAATTTTCTTATAGATAAAATTAATTTAGCTTCTCTTCTAGTGACATGATTGCTGTGTAGACTAATGTATTACATACAGCATGGTGAGATGCATAGAATTGAATTCATCTTATTACACTTGCTTAGTATATGTGGGAAAATTAATATTCTCATTAGTTGATGATCCCTTGACATTTAGATGGAACATAATTTCCTTAGTCTTAATTTTTAATAGAACTAATAACTATCTTTTCACTAATAGAATTACTTAGTGAACTCCTTCTGATAAATAGAGATGACAAACTTGGTCCTATGGTTAGAAGATAGGAGTGACAGCTTTCATCTTTGTTTTGAGTGTTCTAGGAACAGGAAGTAGAGATGCTGCCATGAAATTCAAGAAGGATCATTAATGGATTCAAATGGCAAAGGAAAGCCTGCTTTCAATACCAGCAAGTAACAGTTGCTTCATTTTAACAATAACGGAATGAACACTCAGCCAAGTCATTTTAAACATAAAAAAAAAAAAAAAAAAAAGACATGCCACTTGTTCTGTGCACTTTGTTATTCAGAAGCAGTTCTCCAACCCAGCGTCTATTGTTGGAATTGTATTCCTCCCAGGTTCCTCTGTAGCTACTCTTTTAGGTGCCTGGGTACCCCATGCAGAGCTGCAAATGAGTAATTTTGGAGAGAAAACAAACCACCACTGTTCTCCATGCAACTCCAGTTGAAGATGAAATGCCAGGTTTAACATCCCACTCATTGCCTCTGCCTCACTACCTCACCCAAAAAGGTTTTTTCCTTAATTAAGTCCTCCAGTCCTCCTCCTCCTCCTCCTCCTCCTCCTCCTCCTCCTCCTCCTCCTCTCCTTTTCCCTCTTTCTCTTCCCCTTCTCCTCCTCCTTCTCTTCTTCTTTTTAAAATATGGCATTAGTAAAATATACTTCATTGCTATAAGTCATTCAGAACATGATTTCTGACACAAAGCAATACTGGCTTCTTTTATCCTCCTTCCTTATATCCTGTATCATGTTTTTTCTACATGATTGATTATTTTAACTCCTAGAAAGTACTAATGAATTCACTAGTACCCTTTACCTCCCAATAAGTAGAAAATGTATTTCTAGTTAATATAACTTTAGATATCCCTACATGTATTTATGTACTCTAAGGTGAGACAGGGCCAGATGTAGCCTATGTTTTTTAGCATTATTTTGCATATAGATATTCATATTTCTGTTTGATGAGACTCACAATCTATGCAACCTAATGCACCCAATAAGAGATAAATATCAGGCCTACCATATGACACTGTGTCATAATAATACGAAACCAAAGGCAGTGCATTATAAACAGTTGAAATGGGGCCTTCTACTTATATATTGGCTTTGTACTCATAGCTAACCTTTTTCCAATGATCACTAGTGAGTGGTGACAACAGTTAGGAGTGATTCTTACCACTCTGCTTCTGAGTAAAAGGCACATAGTGAAGGATCTGACTGAGTACTTCAAATATTTATAAATTTACTTACCAACTAGAGTGTACCAAACTATTTTAGAAGTCCTGGATGGTACAGATGACAATAACTTTTTCTGAAATATGTCTGAATGGGCACATACACAGCTTGATTCCATTGAACAATGGTTGTTTCATTATTAATGCAGAATGCATTCTCTGTCATGTATTTTCATAGTAATATATCATTTCCATAAATAAAAAAAAAAGCTTTAACCAGAGCCAATTAAATATACTCAGTAAAGAAGAAAAGTCACCAGTATAATATCTACATGTATCTGAAAAATAATTTATGTTGACTGCTCAATAAAGATGAAAGGCCATCAGTACATTATCTACATATAGCTGAAAATGAATTTGTGTTGACTGATTAATTCCTGTCCTATTTAAAGTTTTGTTCATTCATTTTATTCACATGATACAGTTAATTTTTGTAAAGTGACATACTATAATTTTTATAATTCTTAAATTATACATTTATAGAAAAAATATACATGTGCTTTTAAATTTTCTTTGGCATAATTGCAGGGTAAATTTCAAAACTCAATTCAGTTGCTTGCTTATTTCACAGCACACATATAAATCAATCTCAATAGTTACAAATAACTTTTTTTTAAAAACGGAATTCCTAAAGTAGACCTTTATAACTTCATTAGAAGGTATTTCAATGTTTTATATTTTTCAATTTTAGGTCTGAGATAAACATTTATTCAATCTTTCTTTTCAATCTTTCCTTGCATAATTCAAAATAAAATATAATTTAATTTGCAAGTAATATTGCATAACTAAACATTTAATTTACCAAAGAGTGGTTAAAATAATATATTTGATAGTGCCATTGCTTCCTAATTTATGTAAAGACCACTGACATTTTTCATCTATTAAATAATGTATGAAATAAAATAAAATTATTTCATGGATTGGGACTGAAATTATGGCTCAAGAATTAGCAGTACATGTTTCTCTTTTGTCAGTGACATGGGTACAGTTATAAAGACATTTGGCATCTCACAATCACATGTATATACTCAGCCATATACACATATACATAAATTAACTAAATCTTTGAAAAATTAAGCTGGGTAGATCATTGTTACTTAAAGCAGTGTGAATATATTGACTAAATTTAAACATACTACAAGTTCACATTATCTATGTCAATGAATACTTTAAATTATATGATTTTATGTAAAAATGATACAGATACTTGAAATAGTCCAATACCTAAAATATGCATACATCTATGTGCCTGTAGATGTATGTATTCATATAGACATTCAACCTGAAATTAGAATTTCCCATATCAAATCAACCTTTTCCCACATTGATTCATTTTAAATGTGGTATATAATAAATAAAACAGCATGAATTACATATAATGACAAAAGTGGAGTTTTTTTCATCATCAAAACATAAGGTGTTCATGGTTTCTAATAGCGTCTTTAGACAATCTGCTTCCATTGGTGTCTCTGTATAGACTATTACAGAACTTTCTAATGTATTAATTGTACTTGAAAATAATTATAACCCTGTCTTAATACATCAAATTACATTATTCATCATTATTCATCACTTTATGCTAAGTATATGTCTTTTAAACGATCATATCCAAAGATGAATTATATAAACAACATTGATTTCTTTGGTAACATCTTGCCTTGATCATTTCTTTTTTTTTTTTTTTTTTTTAGTTAGATATTTTCTTTATTTACATTTCAAATGTTATCTCCTTTTCTAGTTTCCCCTCTGAAAATCCTCTATCCCCTACCCCTTCCCACTGTTCCCCAACCCGCCCACTCCTACTTCCTGGCCCTGGCATTCCCCTATACTGGGGCATAACCTTCACAGGACAAAAGACCTCTCCTCTCATTGATGAACAACTAGGCCATCCTCTACTACATATGCAGCTAGAGTTATGAGTCGCACCATGTGTTTGATTGGTGGTTCAGTCCCAGGGAACGCAGGGGATACTGGTTAGTTCATATTGTTGTTCCTCCTGGGGACTGCAGACCCCTTCAGCTCCTTGGGTACTATCTCTAGCTCCTTTATTGGGGACCCTGTGCTCTGTACAATGGATGACTGTGAGCGTCCACTTCTGTATTTTCTAGGCACTGGCAAAGCCTCTCAGGAGGCAGCTATATCAGGATCCTGTCATCCAGCACTTGTTGGCATCTGCAATAGTGTCTGGCTTTGGTGGTTGTTTATGGGATGGATTTCCAGGTAGAGCAGACTCTGGATAGTTGTTCCTTCAGGCTCTGCACCAAATTTTGTCTCTGTAACTCCTTCCATGGGTAATTTGTTCCCCCTTCTCAAAAGGATCAAAGAATCCACACTTTGGTCTTCCTTCTTCTTGAGTTTCATGTGTTTTGCAAATTGTGTCTTGGGTATTCTGAGCTTATGGGCTAATAACCACTTATCAGTGAGCACATACCATGTGTGTTCTTTTGTGATTGGGTTACCTCACTTAATATGATATCTTCCAGATCCATTCATTTGTTTAAGAATTTCATAGATTCATTGTTTTTAATAGCTGAGTAGTACTCCATTTTGTAAATGTACCACATTTTCTGTGTCCATTCCTCTGTTCAGGGACATCTGGGTACTTTCTAGCTTCTGCTATTATAAATAAAGCTGCTATGAACATAGTGAAGCATGAGTACTTATTACAAGTTGGAGCATCTTCTGGGTACATTCCCAGGAGTGGTATTGCTGGATCTTCTGGTCTTACTATGTCCAGTTTTCTGAGGAACAACAAAACTAATTTCCAGAGTGTTTGCACCAGCTTGCAGTCCCACCAGCAATGGAGGAGTGTTCCTCTTTCTCCACTTCCTCACCAGCATCTGCTGTCACCTGAGTTTTTGATCTTAGCCATTCTGACTTGTGTGAGGTGAAATCTCAGGGTTGTTTTGATTTGCATTTCCCTGATGACTAAGGATGTTGAACATTTTTTTAGGTGCTTCTCAACTGTCTGGTATTCCTCAGTTGAGTATTCGTAGTTTAGCTCTGTAGCCCATTTTTTAATAGGGTTATTTGGTTTTCTGGAGTCCAACTTCTTGATTTCTTTATATATATTGGATATTAGCCCCCTATCAGATTTAGGATTGGTAAAGATATATCCCCCATCTGTTGGTTGCTGTTTTGTCTTATTGACAATGTCCTTTGCCTTGCAGAAGGTTTGTAATTTTATGAGGTTCCATTTGTCGATCCTTGGTCTTATAGCACAAGCCATTGCTGCTCTGTTCAGGAACATATGTTTGAGGCTCTTCCCCATTTCTCCTTTATAAGTTTCAGCACATCTGGTGTCCTGTGGAAGTCATTAAACCACTTGGACTTGAGCTTTGTACTAGGAGATAAGAAGGGGTCAATTTGCATTCTTCTTCATGTGGACCACCAGTTGAACCAGCATCATTTGTGGAAGATGTTCTCCTTTTTCCACTGGATGGTTTTAGCTCCCTTGTGAAAGATCAAGTGATCATAGATATATGAGTTCATGTCTGGACCTTCAATTCTATTCCATTGATCTACCTGCATGTCATTCTACAAGTACCGTGCTATTTTTATCAAAGTGGCTCAGTATTACAGCTTGAGATCAGGTATGGTGACTCCACCAGAGGTTGTTTTTGTTGAGAATAGTTTTTGCTATCCTAGGTTTTTTGTTATTCCAGGTGAATTTGCAAATTGTCCTTTCTAACTCTGGGAANAATTGAGTTGGAGTTTTGATGGGGATTGCACTGAATCTGTAGATTTCTTTTGGCAAGATAGCCATTTTTACTATATTAACACTGCCAATCCATAATCATGGGAGATCTTTCCATGTTCTGAGATCTTCTTCAATTTCTTTCTTCAGAGACTTGACGTTCTTGTCATACAGATCTTTCACTTCCTTAGTTAGAGTCACACCAAGGTATTTTATATTATTTGTGACTATTGTGAAGGGTGTTGTTTCCCTAATTCCTTTCTCATCCTGTTTATCCTTTGTGTAAAGAAAGGCCACTGATTTGTTTGAGTTAATTTTATATCCAGCTACTGCACTGAAGCTGTTTATCAGGTTTAGAAGTTTCCTGGTAGAATTTTTAGGGTCACTTATATATATTCTCATATCATCTGAAAATAGTGATGTTTTGACTTCTTCCTTTCCAGTTTGTATCCCCTTGATCTCCTTTTGTTTTCTAATTGCTCTGGCTAGGACTTCAAGTACTATATTGAATAGGTAGGGAGAAAGTGGGCAGCCTTGTCTAGTCCCTGATTTTAGTGGGATTACTTCAAGTTTCCCTCCATTTAGTTTGATGTTGGCTATTGGTTTGCTGTAGATTCCTTTTATTATGTTTAGGTATGGGCCTTGAATTCCTGATCTTTCCAAGACTTTTATCATGAATGGGTGTTGGATTTTGTTAAATGCTTTCTTAGCATCTAGTGAGATGATCATGTGTTTTTTGTCTTTGAGTTTGTTTATATAGTGGATTACGTTGATGGATTTCCTTATATTAAATCATCCCTGCATCTCTGGGATGAAGCCTACTTGATAATGATGGATGATTCTTTTCATGTGTTCTTGGATTTGGTTTGTAAAAATTATATTGAGAATTTTTGCATCAATATTCATAAGGGAAATTGCTCTGGTGTTCTCTTTCTATGTTGGGACTTTATGAGGTTTAGGTATTAGAGTAATTGTAGCTTCATAGAATGAATTGGGTAGAGTACCTTCTGTTTCTATTTTGTGGAATAGTTTGAGGAGAATTGGAATTAGGACTTCTGATAGAACTCTGCACTAAACCCTTTTTTTTTTTTTTTTTTTTTTTTTTTTGGTTGGGAGACTATTAATGACTGCTTCTATTTCTTTAGGGGAAATGGGGCTGTTTAGAATGTTAATATGATCCTGATTTAACTATGGCACCTGGTATCTGTCTAGAAAAATTTCCATTTCATCCAGGTTTTCCAGTATTGTTGAGTATAGACTTTTGTAGTACAATCTGATGTTTTGGATTTTCTCAGGTTCTGTGGTTATGTCTCCTTTTTCATTTCTGATTTTGTTAACTGGGATACTGTCCCTGTGCCCTCTAGTTAGTCTGGCTAAGGGTTTATCTATCTTGTTGATTTTCTCAAAAAACTAGCTCCTGGTTTGGTTGATTCTTTTTATAGTTCTTTTTGTTTCCACTTGTTTGATTTCAGCCCTTAGTTTGATTATTTCCTGCTGTCTATTCCTCTTGGGTGAATTTGCTTCCTTTTGTTCTAGAGCTTTTAGTTGTGCTTTTAAGGTGCTAGTGTATGCTCTCTCTAGTTTCTATTTGGTGGCATTCAGAGCTATGAATTTTCCTCTTATGGATGCTTTCATTGTGTCACGTAAGTTTTGGTATGTTGTGGCTTCATTTTCATTAAACTCTAAAAAGTCTTTGATTTCTTTCTTTATTTCTTTCTTGACCAAGTTATCATTGAGTAGAGTGTTGTTCTGGTTCCAAGTGAATGTTGGCTTTCTATTATTTATGTTGTTATTGAAGATCAGCCTTAGTCCGTGGTGATCTGATAGGATGCAAGGGATTATTTCAATAATTTTGTATTTGTTGAGGCCTGTATTGTGACTGATTATATGGTCAGTTTTGGAGAAGGCTCCATGATTTGCTGAGAAGAAGGTATATCCTTTACTTTTAGGATAAAATGTTCTGTAGATATCTGTTAAATCCATTTGTTTCATAACTTCTGTTTGTGTACATGTGTCTCTGTTTAGTCCAGGATCTGTCTATTGATGAGAGTAGGGTGTTGAAGTCTCCCACTATTATTGTGTGAGGGGGAATGTGTGCTTTGAGCTTTGCTGAAGTTTCCTTAATGTATGTGGATGCCCTTGCATTTGGAGCATAGATATTCAGAATTGAGAGTTCATCTTGGTAGATTTTAATCTTTGATGATTATGAAGTGCCCCTCCTTTTCTTTTTTGATAACTTTGGGTTGGAAGTCTATTTTATTTGATATTAGAATGGCTACTCCAGCTTGTTTTTTTGGACCATTTGCTTGGAAAATTGTTTTCTAGCCTTTTATTCTGAGGTTGTATCTGTCTTTTTCCCTGAGGTAGGGTTTCTGTAGGCAGCAAAATATTGGGTCCTGTATATGTAGCCAGACTGTTTGTTTATGTCTTTTTATTGGAGAATTGAGTCCATTGATATTAAGAGATATTAAGGAAAAGTACTTGTTGTTTCCTGCTACTTTTGTTGTTAGAGTTGGGATTCTGTTCTTGCTACTGTCTTCTTTTAGGTTTGTTAAAGGATTGCTTTCNTGCTTTTTCTAGGACATAATTTCCCTCTTTGTGTTGGAGTTTTCCCTTTATTATCCTTTGAAAGGCTGGATTCATGGAAATATGGTTTTGAAATGCTTTGTTTTTTCCATTTATGGTAATTGAGAGTTTTGCTGTATATAGTAGCTTGGGCTGGCATTTGTGTTCTCTTAGTGTGTGTATAACATCTGCCCTGGATCTTCTAGCTTCCATAGTCATGGGGAGAAGTAAGGTGTAATTCTGATAGGTCTGCCTTTATATGTTACTTGACCTTTTCCCCTTATTGTTTCTAATATTTTTCTTTGTTTTGTGCATTTGTTTTGATTATTACATGATGGGAGGGATTTCTTTTCTGGTCCAAACTATTTGGAGTTCTGTAGGCTTCTCATATGTTTATGGGCACCTCTTTCTTTAGGTTAGGGAAGTTTTCTTCTATAATTTTGTTGAAGATATTTACTGGNCCTTTAATTTGGAAATCTTTTCTTCTTTTCTATACCTATTATCCTTAGGTTTGGTCTTCTCATTGTGTCTTGGATTTCCTGGATGTTTTGGTTTAGGATCTTTTTGCATTTCACATTTTCTTTGATTGTTGTGTCAATGTTTTCTATGGTATCTTCTNCACCTGGGATTCTCTCTTCTATCTCTTGTATTCTGTTGTTGATGCTTGCATCTATAGCTCCTGACTTTTTTCCTAGGTTTTCTATCTCCAGAGTTGTCTCTGTTTGTGATTTCTTTATTGTTTCTCCTTCCATTTTTAGATCCTGTATGGTTTTGTTCAATTTTTTCTCCTGTTTGAATGTGTTTTCCTGTAATTCTTTAAGGGATATTTGCTTGTTTGTTTATTTGTTTCCTCTTTAAGGGCTTCTAACTATTTACCTGTGTTCTCCTATATTTCTTTAAGGGAGTTATTTATGTCCTTATAGTCCTCCACCATCATTATGAGAAGTGACTTTAGATCCATATCTTGCTTTTCTGGTGTGATGGTTTAACCAGGAATTGCTATGGTGGTGGAGTTGGGTTCTGATGATGCCAAATAATCTTGGTTTCTGTTGCTTCCATTCTTACACTTGCATCCTGCCATCTGATTATCTCTATTGCTCCCTGCCCTCCATATATCCAATTGGAGCCTGTCCTTTCTGTAATCCAGTTTGAGTCAGAACTCCTTAGAGTCCAGCTTTCTCTGTGATCCTGTAATTCTGGGATACTGTGATGATGAGATTCTGGGTATGTCAGGGTTCTTGGCAGTCAAGCTTCCCCTGAGACCCTAAGATCCTAGTGTGACCAAGCACCTGGGATCCTGGGATCCTACGATCTTGGGCTTGTTAAAGCATTTGGAAGTGGGACCTCCTCTGGGAACATTGCGGTTGTCAACTGTGTTCGAAACCAAGGTAGTGTTGACTGGAAGGAACTTGAGTTCCTGGTTGGTTCCTGTGTCCCTGCTCATGCTGGCTCCAGGCCCTCCTAGTTGTGTTGGAACAGATATTATGTCCCACTCACCAGTGATCCTAAGATCCTGGGTGTGCAAGGGTGCCTGGGAAGTGGAGAGTCCTCTGGGGACTGTAGGACTGTTTGCCGAAGTTGTACCCAAGGTAGCCCAGCGCTGGCGTTGACCAGATGGAACCGAAGCCACTGGCCAGGCATGGTTCCTGTGTCCCTGCTCATCCTGGCCCCAGGCCCTCCTGGTTATGTTGGAACAGATATTGTGTACCACTCACCAGTAATCCTAAGATCCTGGGCATGGTAGTTTGCCTGAGGAGTAGAGTCCTATAGATCATGGAACTGTCTGCCGAGGTCATGCCCAAGGTGGTCTGGCGCTGGAGCCTAACTTTGTCATTTCTAAATCTGGATAAATTTGATTCCCATTCTATATTTTTTTTATTTTGTATAATATTTCCTGCACACCAAGATGCATAAATGTGTGTATATATAAATACATAAATATAAGTATATATGCATATATTCCTTTTGAAACAATTTATAAAAGCATACACACTTATATTTATATTTTTCTGTACAGGAAACTTCAGTATCACTGACTTTTGATATACAACCATGTTTGGAAGGACAATCAGGTCAACTCATATGCATGCAATTATCTTTCATGGGTGATTGGTCACAGAGTTAATAGAGTATACAGGAATGTTTTGCACAGTTCTCCATAGAGAATGGCCATAGCCTATCGGTTGCCTAGAAGTACATCTAATTGTCATGCACTGCTGCACATTATCTTTTTCCCCATGAAAATCAATAATGGCCTCTGTGGGATCCTAGATTTGAGCTTGAATATGTTTAGGCAATAATCGTCTGTGTAGTAGAATTATACGAAGAGGTAAACAGATTTTGAATCAATCAACATCTAGAGTGCTGGTTTAGCTTATTGAATTTTGAGCCTTTGTTTTGTTGTTAAATCAAAACAAAAATATAAAAAGACAATAATTATTCTGATAATGTTTTCAGGATGGATTCTACCCTTATGACTATGCTTTATAGAAGTTAATTGGGCCTGATAAGTTTCCACTTGTACCTTTTTCTCTCTGAGAAATTTTCACATTTCACAGGTAGTAAGTATATTACCCAAATGACAAAAAGATATATCAAACCACATATAATCATAGTATATTAAAATCATAGTATATATAAAATTATTATAAGGTATATAGTGTGTACAATAAAAGGAAAATTGACTTAGAAAATTTTCTTTAGCTTCTTAAATCCCAGTGTTAATTGAACATAGATGGTGCAGATCCATACACTTCAAGAATATTAGAATTTTAGAGTTTTCCTTTGAAAAGTAAAACTCTAATATTTATTTCTCTGTGTACAAGATGAGGACCTTATACCATAAAAAATATGTCAAAACATGAATTCAAGAATTGAATACCTGATAATATTACCAACACATTGTTGCTATGTGCTATTTTTGTTGTGAGAATAAGATTGCTTATCATAGGCGTTCGCTTGGGACTCTCTGGTGGTTTAATTGAGAATTTTACCCCATAGGCTTGTTTACTTGAATGCTTGGTCTCCAGATAGCAGCACTGCTTGGGAAGGGTGAGGAGATGCGGCTTTGCTTCTGCAAGCAGGTCACTGGAGGAAGGTTTTGAGATTTTTAAGTTCTCCCACCTCTTCCAGTTTACTCTAATCCATACTTGCAATAGAAGAGGAGAGCTCTCATCTTCCTGCTCGCATTTTCATGGGTACTGCTGGCAGCCACATTTCTATGTGATGATGATGGACTCTGATCCCTCTTGATCCATGAGCCCAAAGAAAGTCTTACATTTATATGTAGCTTTATTCATATACCTTTTGAGCTTTTTGATAGCATTTATTCTTGCGATTATGTGATCATATACATCATATAAGTTGCTTTTCTAGAGCAGAGTGACAATGGGATTACTATTCACTGGCGGAGGCCTATTGTCATAGTATTCATATTATCTGTCACTCTGTGGCGGGGCCTACACATCTTGAGTTAGGTCACTGGCAGTGTTTCTTGGTAGGAACATCTTGTCTTTTCTTCATTGAGTGGATATTTGTATATGTTTCCTGATAACCCAACTTGTCAAGTTATAGACTAATGAATAGGTCTTAGATCTAGGGGTAACTGGATGTTGACATTCAAATGTGGTATCAGAAATAGTCTTGGTTCAGCCCTGGCCGAGGAAAATTGTAAGACTAAGAGAAAACATTCTCTCTCGTTAGAGTATTCTTGTAACCTATGGACAGGTGTTTAGAGGAGGAACCCAGGACATCCTGGGGGGTAGCAAGTGTGACTAGAGAGATGGAAGAAGTCTGAGATTCCAGTCTGGAGAGGGAGGGTTGGAAAGTGAGTATGGATCATGCATGGTTCTCAGATATGCCTTGAGTGTGTGTGAATTGTCAGTAGGAATTTAGGGTCCCTAACGAACAGAGGAATTTGGACAGAGCAAGAGAGGTGAGCAGCATATTTCCAGTCCTCAGGTATGTCTTGACAGTAGATCTGAGAATATGATAACATTTAAAACTTTATTTAACATGTTAAAAACTGCATTTGCACAAGTAAGTGAGTGTTTGCAATCTACAGGGGTGGGCACAAGCTATAAATATGCTTCTTGAAAAGCTATAGCTGCTCTGTGGTTGTGACCCCTCTAGGTGTCAGGGAACCTGATTGTGAAGGACATTTGTAGGATAAATTACACTAAACCAAATGATTTCAGATAGAAAAGAGACTCCCCAGATTTTGTGGCTGAGAGATTTTCATTTCTGGGTGTTCTTACGAACTGAACAAAAAAAAAAATAGAAAAGGAGTAGATAAACATAGAATTTCGTATACATGAACCAGTTAAAGTTTATTTTGGTTCAATTACACCTACTATTGCATCTCCTCCTGAAGCATAACCTTTCTGTATTTTAGTCATGTTCTTTAATTAGATGTGGTTCAACAAACAGCATTTTATGAAAATATGTGAAATAGAAATTAAATACAATGAAGGACAACATCATAAAGACTCAAGAGTGTGACTAAAGAATGTCTGTGTACGTGGATAACCCATACCCCAGGAGGATAACCTGACTCCAAGACTGCTGTGCTTTAGGATCTATTATGCACTCCTCTGCCTGTAGTGTTCATAATCTCTGATAAAATCAATTTCACACTTTTAGTTTTATTGCTCTTCACTATTGTTTACAAAGGTTTGAATTTATTAGCTATCCTAGACCATGACAGTAAATAAAACCTGTTCTAATCAGTCAATTAATAACAGACTCAAAGTCAGATCATTATAGAACTCCAATACTCACTTCAATTACAGCAAGTTTTCTTCTATAAAGTTTCTGAGCTCTAATGGTCATACTATAACTACCCAAAGATTTGTTGTTGTTGTTTTTCCATGAACAAGTGCTAAGTATACATGGCAGAAATATCAAATCTTCCCAGCCCTATATGGTATCGAATTAGAGCAAAGCTAAATTCTTTCCTCTGGTTTATAAGATCATATCCTGGCCAGAACTGGAGACAATCTTTTATACTCTGCCCATATTCCAACTACAATGTTTTTTCATTGTTGTGGTCTATTTGCTAATAAACTGTTTCCCTGATACCAAGGTGTTTTTATTCTGGGGCCTATAGAAGTCTGTCTGTCATGATGTAACATGAACTACCAGGCATAAATTTTCATGTGATTATCTGAATTACTACTTCATTTTACTAAAGCATTAGATCCATGGTGGTACACAACTGCATAGAGTGGTTGATGCATAGTTTTGAATAAATAAATAGGCAACAATAGTAATTGCCATTTTTCTTTTTTTATATTTTCCTTTTATTGAAAAATATTTTTTCTGCCTCATAAAATATCCTGACTATTTTTTCCCTCTCTCTTCTCATCTCCACTTCCCCTCCAACCAAATCCACTAAACTTCCAGTCTCATTAGAAAATAAACAGGCTTCTAAAGAATAATAATCAAATATATAATATGTTAAGATAACATAAAAACTACCACATCAGAATAGGACAAAACAAACAGAAGGAAAAGAGCCCAATATAAAGAAAAAATAACAGCTATAGATGTAGAAACACACTTGTTCATACACAGGAATCTCATAAAAAAAAAAAAAACTAAGGAGGAAAACACCATATATCCAAAAAGGATCTGTAGGGTAAAAATAGAGGAAACATACATAACTAAAAATTAAGATAAATTGGAGAAAGAAAGAAGGAAAGAAAGAAAGAAAGAAAGAAAGAAAGAAAGAAAGAAAGAAAGAAAGAAAGAAAAGGAGGAGGAGGAGGAGGAGGGAGGGAGGGAGTGATGAAGGGAGGAAGGATAGAGGAAGGGAAGAAGGAAGAAAGAAAGGAAGGAAGGAGGAAAGAAGGAAGGAAGGAAGGAAGGAAGGAAGGAAGGAAGGAAGGAAGGAAGGAAGGAAGGAAGGAAGACAAGGTCCTGACATGAAAAGAAACAAAGAAGCTCCAAAGACGCCATTGAGTTAATTTTCTGCTCTACTGCTGGGCATGCAGCCTACCCTTAAGAGTAGTCTGTTTCCACAATGGGACTCCCTTGAAGAAAGTGAAACATTCATTTCCCAGTGGCAATCAATTGGAGATAGATTCTCAGTTAGGGATGAGTGTTTAATGTCCACTAGGACCTGTATAGTTCAGGCCCTTGCAGGGAATGTGCATGCTGCCTCAATTTCTGTGAGTTTACATGTGCATCGATCAAACTGATATAGGAAGCCTTGCTTTCCGGGGTCCTCCATCCCCTCTGGATTTTCCATTCTTTTCGACTTTCTTTCTTCTTCTAAGTTCCTCGAGCCCTGAGGGGGGACATTTGATGGAGGGATACAATTTTGGGCTGAGTATTCGAAGGTCTCTCACTCTCTACATAATGACTGGCTGTGAGTCTGTTTATTCCCAGCTGCCGCTATGTGAAGCTTCTCTGATGATGGCTGACCAGGGCAATGAGGTATAGAAGAAAGTCATTTGGAGTCATTTTATTGCTCTGTTTCTTTCTTTGTAGCACAGTAGTGTTTGGTATTACCCTAGGTCCCTGGATTATCTAGTCTCAGGATCTTGGTCACCAAAGCAGTGTCAGATACGAGTTCCATCTTGTGGAATAGGCTATCACTCAGTTCAAATATTGATTGGTTACTCTCATAAACTTTACATGTCCCCATTGTAGAGCAAAGGTTTGTGATCCTGTTGTTTATTTTTCTCCTTTGGTAATATGCTGAGTACCTTGCTGGACTAAAGCTGTTAATATTCAGGAGTGGAAGGATTTATGTAGGCACCAGCTCAGCTTCTCCCATTTTCAATGAGTTGTTATTATCCTACAAATTCAGCCATTTTATGGCTTCATATTAATTTATCTGTTTTATCTCATTCACTTGAGTTCTAATATCATTGAAAGTGAGAAAAGAAAATTCTCAGACTCTCTCAAACTAATTTGATACCAAGAAAAAGAGACCATCAAGAGGTTGTCTCCAAAGCCCCAAGGATCCAACCTCTGGATATGTGACAAAGAATTTCATTTTCATCTCAAGTCTTCAAACATTGACAACTTTCTGCCTCCTGCTTACCCTTCTCTTTTAAGTAAATTAAATTATTGCTGTGAGTTCCGTGGACTCTTATTTTTCTTTCTCATAAGCATAAATCAGAAAAAGATTTTTTTAAAAACTGCTTTTCCTTGGACCTTCCAGGGGATAACATATTTCAAGAGGAGTACCACTGTTTCCTTGATAGTGAACTTATGATGAAATATTGATGCTGGCTCTCATTTTCTTCTAGGTTTTTTCTTATGAGTTATCTCAAGTTAAGTCAATTAAAAAATATTTAGTAGAGGGTGATATTGGTAAAATCTTCCTGTTAAGTTAAAGCAGACACTGGCCATTATTTTAATATTTATAATATGTTGGGAAACATTTATCCAGCATTGAAAAAGTAATCTAAAACAGAATGTTTTACTCTGAGAAGAAAAGTGTACAAAAACACTGTTCTTGGTTATGTATTCTCTTCAATACAGGAAGAGAGAGAGAGAGAGAGAGAGAGAGAGAGAGAGAGAGAGAGAGAGAGCTGTAGCTGTGTGTTAATACATCCATATGTATGTATATGTATGTGTATATTTACTATATATTATGTACATGAGCTCAATGACCAAATTTATATTTTAATGTTTGTATCAGTGTTATATAAATACTGTTTATATATACCAAGTAAAAAATGTACATATATACCTCTAAGTATTCTAATGTTGCAGACCTAATGTATTCTTATAGTTACATATTATACAGAGATAAGGATTAATATTTGTAAGTGGGTCAATTTCTCTCATTAAAAAAAAATCTATGAATGTATCAAGTCTCCTGGGCACAAAGGAAGCAAAACTTTGCCTGTATCAGAATTGCTTGAAAATTTCAAAATTCACTTAATATAGCTTCATCTCCTACACAGGTCAGTGACAGTGGAAGAAAGAACCCAACTTTTAATTTCTTCTAGTGGGGAAAAAATGGAAATGTATGTCTTCTCTTCATATTTTTGTAGTAGGGATTGTCTTAGGGACTAATTTCTATCCAGCTTTCATAGGTAGCAATTGGTGGGCATCTGGAGCCACTGAAAACAGAGTAATAGTTTACATCATCAAATACTCTCTTGACTATTTGCCCAGGCAAAGCTCAAATCTCAAGGTATTTACTGGAGAATCCCCCAAAATTGCAGGCTTAATCACAATCTCTGCCATATGTTCTAAGTTCACAAAAGTAGATGAATTTCTGAAGTAATATTTTGAAAGTTTGTTGTTGTTGCTATTGCATTTGTTGTTATTGTTATTGTTGTTGTTGTTGTTGGTGGTGGTGGTGGGTGGTGGTATTGGTAGTGTATGTGTTTGTGTGTGTGTGTGTGTGTGTGTGTGTGTGTGCGCACACACACACATGCTTTGATATTTTGAGATAATGTCTCGTATAACCCAGGCAGACATTGAGATTGCCCAATAACTGAGGCTTGTCTTGAACATCTGTTCATCCTTACTTTACCTCCAGAATCTTAGAAATATAGATGTACACAATTTCTGTTTAATCAAAGTATCTTTTTTCAGGCCAGTAATTTTATGATAACAAAAGAAGGTTTCCTGGTTTATTTTCTATTGCTATGCTAAGACAGCTTACAAAGGAGTGATAATCATACAGGGTAAATGCCAGTAGGCAGGCAAGACTCCGGAGCAGTGTCTTAGAGCTTATATGTTGATAAAGCAAAAAAAAAAAAAAAAAAAAAAAGAAGTTACTGGGAGTGGCATGCACTTTGGAAACCTCAAAGTCTACCTCTTGTCACACACCTCTTCCAACAAGGCTACACTTATTCCAACAAGGCCACACCTTTAAACCCTTCCCAAACAGTTCTACCAACTAGGAACCAACTATTCAGCAATACGAGCCTATGAGGGCCATACTGATTCAGACTACCATACAAGGCAAAAATGTTGTAAGAATTCAACTGAAGCCCTAGAAGTTTGATAAATACAGAAATCTTAAAAAGCTACTACCGCAGTTGTCACAGTGAAATAAAAAGATATAAAACACACTAATGTTAGAGTAGCATAAATGTTTTATATGTGAGTGTATATGTACACATATATAGGCATATTTATACACACACACTGAAATAACACCAATGCTGGAAACAACACACAAAACAGATATGTGGTCATATCCTACTGCATGGATGAATTTGAGGACATTGTGCATAATGAGTTAAGTCAGTCACATAAGACAACTGTTGTGGGACTGTTTGTAATTGAGGCATGTAAGTCTACCAGATTTACAGAGGCGAAGTACAAAGTTACATACCAGGGGTTTGGGAGAAATGAATTGCTACCATTGACTAGGAACGAAGCTCCATTCATGAGTAAAATGTCTTAGAGATATACTATGCAGCACCATATATTTCGAGCTATATAGCTATACTTAAAATTGTTGAGGATAGATTTTTGTGTTATGTGTTTTGAGCCTCTATAAAAAAAATCCACTCATTTTTATGTGATAACATAAGGATTTTACAGTATTCGTCGAACATTTTTTTTTCTGGTGCATTTTTTTTTTTTCTGCTACTAAAGTTCTGGGATTTAAATCAGAACTGAGGAATATAGTTACACTTCAAGACAGTTTAGAACAGCCAGGAATTTCAAGTGGCAGATGTGGTTTCCGTAAGCATGATCCTAAAAGAAGCAAAGGCTGGCGACTTGGTCCCAAGGCTGAGAATGTTAAAGTGTGGTTATCTCCAGGGTAAAGACCCACTTACAGGAGCCAGGTCCTGGAGATTCCAGGTTTTAAATGCACTAGTGAACCTTACCAAAGGGCTCAGATCTATGGTGTAGGGAAGCTTGTGAGAAGGGGAGTTATGGGAACAGGCTGCTCCTCCTCAGTCTGTTCCTTCCTTGTCCACATGCAGATATGTTTTAAGTACCCTGGAGTCTCTCAACAGGATGCTGCACCATGCTGTTCAGGCCTTCCAGTCATCAGAATTACAAACTTCTTTACTTTATGAAAGCACTGCATATCAATTACTTTCACATAAAAACATGAGATGGACTAAGGTGGGAAAATAAATTATTCAGTAATTTTTAGTTTACTATAAGGAACACCCACAGTCCTTTATAGAGTATTTATAAATGGATTTTAATCAGACCTTGTAAATAATCCTGAGATTGCTTGAAGTCAGAACATGAAAGATAGTCTGAATTATGAATGTGCTTTTCTCTGGACTGTATATAGATTACGAGCACCAGTATATCTCCAAATATTTACAGAAAAATGGATATGCCAGGAGATTTTCTGGCATGTCTGGCACCCTACCTATGGAGTATAGCTACTTCCTCTATATATGAAAAGTATTTTATTAATAATGTTTAAATAACTGATAATCATTATTTTTAGATTATTTTAGTTGTAATACAGTTAAACATATAGCTTATTTAAAATGTTATCCAAATTTTTCATAAAGCATTTTTATATAATTGTTAAAGAAACCTGAAAGTAGCTTAATCAGCTTCCACAATTTGGCTTCAAATTTTAAGACTGGATGCCATACTCAAAAGTATATGTGTATATATAACAATGTATCATTCACATAATTATTATTTGTCTGGAAAGTCGAGAAGTCTTACCATGCAGATGTACCAATAGCTGGGAATTTTACAGTGTCTGGTGGGGAGAACTGTGCTAGAGCTTTTCTTCCTATATACAAGATTATGTGATTGAAACCTCCTGTTTATGTCAGAGAGAGAGAGAGAGGTGGGGGGAGAGGGAGAGGGAGAGGGAGAGGGAGGGGAAGGGGGAGAGGGTTTTACCTGCATGAGTATCATCTGAGTTCCTGGTGCCCAAAGAGGCCAGAAAAAGGGTGTCAGATCCCCTGGAACTGGAGTCACAGACAGTTGT
>NC_034611.1:44905769-44924034 GCF_900095145.1 Mus pahari
ATGTGATGTCTAGTCTTAGTTGTCAGCTTGACGATATCTGTAATCAACTAAAAGCCACTGGGCGTTTCCCTGAGATATTGGATCAGTTGAGGTGGGAAGACCCACCCTAAATGTGGTCTACACTTTCTGGTGTCCAATCATATAAAAAGACATAGAAGAAGGAAGCTCCAAAATTTTCACCTTCTTGCCCTCATTCACACTGATAAGGTCTTCTATCCTGCCATTGAATTATTCGTTCACTCGTGTTAGACTCTTAAGTTTTCAGGATCCAACATAGACAGAAAGCCAGCAGCTCTTTAGGGATTCTGGAGACTCTGGTTCCAGATAAGAAATGCTGAGATGTTCAATCTTGACAACGGAAAAAGTTCTGTCTTCATTTTCAATGGGAGTCAGCCGTTGTTGGACTCTTTAGACAACAATCTGTAATCCATTATAATAAACTGACTATATAAATGTGGGTGAGTGAGTGAGTGTGTGTGTGTGTGTGTGTGTGTGTGTGTGTGTGTTGTGTGTCCATTCTATCAAGTCTTCTCCTTTAGAGTATCCTAACTAATGTTGGGAGAATACTGATTTTATTTAAATATATCAGACATGTGTCAGAAAGGAAATCATGAACTATTAGAAGTTCATGGCTTTTAGCAGATAACTCTCAAAATAAATAGAGTTAAGAATGGCCATAGTCATCTACAATTTACCTAGAATAAACAAACACATCCTACATTCAACTTTGCCCTTGACACTCTTTAAAAAAAAAAAAAATCACAGGTAAACTGAATATGGGCTCAGACTATGCAAGAATTGGAGTCTCTAACCTTTGTGCTATCTTTGTTTATTTTGAGTCCATTTAAAGGTGGTAACATATAGTCCTGAGGGGATGGGAGGCACAGAGAACTCTAGAAGATATTGTGAAACACCCCATGCCATTGACACATTCTGTAAGCCAGCATGTGTGTGTAGCAGAGTCTGCATGAGTCTGAAGAAAAGGTAATTGGGGATTTTTCTGAGTTTAAATCTACATAAAATAAATTAGCTGATCAGATGATACAGGTAACACTCATGTAGCGCACTGACGTGTGTCCCTGACAACAAATCTTAAAATTATACCAATTATTTCAAAACTTAGACCAGGTGAAGAATATGGTATCACCAATGACCTTAGAATTGCTTTCACATGAGTCTTATGAAAAGGAGATTAAATTCATGTTTGGCTTCCAGTTTTCAAGCATAGTACAAACAATAGTGCCCTCTCACTAACTGAAAAGAGCCAGTTCAGAGGAGAGCTTGGTCCTTGCTACTCCTAAGGGGATCAAGCCTTAATTTCATGATAAGAAGCCTTGGATAGATGGCATTCCAAACTACACTGAAGCAAGTCTGTCAATGCTTGTCTGAGGTTTGTGAGGGACAATGCTGAGGAGGAAACCAAAGACATCTGTGGAGAAAAGGTTCAAAAACAGCAGGATAATAATTAAGTTGTTTTCTGGAAAATAAAGACATGCTGCCTACATCACCACTATTATGCTTTCTGATAACATTCTATATGACACCAGAAGAACTGAATAATTATACAAAATATACATTCATTCAAACATATGTCAAATAATAGCATGCCATGGAGAGCTCATGCATTATCAATCAAAGCTTGTATGACTCTAGTTATAGCTATAGTTAAGCCGCTTTCCTGTTGCAAGGTAACTCAGCATCATGCTGGAGAGAAGCCTTAATGGGTAGATGCTTGCAGACAAGCCTTACAGCTGAGTTCAGTCCCCTGGACCCAGGAGAATCGACTCCTGCATGTTGCCTTCTGACCTCCATATGCAGTCTATGTTGTGTGCACTGACATGCACAAATAAATACATCTCATACAAGTTTTTTTTTTAAATGAGTAAACATTATAAAGCAGCTCCATATTTATGCACTTCTGACAGAAATGCATGAAGAATCAGAGAGACTTCTCGTGGGAGGCAACACCCGACTGTTTAGCATAATGACTCAACTGGAGCTTCCATCTCAATATTTTCTCTATCAGGGTGTCAGCAGACGGGTCTCACCTTCCCCTCCTGCTTCAGGGATAAAACCTTCAAGAAAGAAGCTTAGCTGAGCCGATCAAGCTGTCTATGTTTCTTGTCACCAGAGAAACTCCCAATTACTAGGTCAATGTCTCTGAAAAGTTCAGTCAGCTCCTTATTCAACAACTCACTCAAGAAATGTTCCTCACAGTGTGCGAGGCAATTTGTAGGCGGTTTGAGTTTCAAACATGAAGAAAATGGCAGGCCTTCCAGCAGAGGTCAAAAGAGAACTTCAGCTGAAAGGCAGGCTTGATTCATCTCAGTCTCCCTGTACTCACGTAATACAAAGCTTTATATTCTGGCTTGTTCAAAGATGTCAAGTTCCTTAACAATATGGATATCTTCAGAGCCACTGAAATTTCAGTTCTATAGATTTATCCCTAGAAATGTATCAGAAAAGTGTGAATATCTATAGTTACAACATGCTTATGCTAATTAAAACATAAGTATGCCAGTTGCCCAGCCAATTCTAAACTGATGAACGCTGATATGTTTGTTTAGCTTTTTTTTTTTTTCCCCTAATGAGATACAAAGTGCTTCCCTGTTCCTTCTGCAGATGCAGAGAGTACATCAGGATTAGGAAACTGCCACAGTCTCCAAACTGCATGGTTAAGTCACAGGAATCCGACTGCTGCCTGTTACCACGAGGGCAGCTCCTGTTGAAGGGAGGCAGTAATCTATGAATCTATGTACTCGGCACAGTGCCTCTTCCCAGAGACGCATTTCCCATCCTCTAACGCATGCCTTTGCTTTTTATCCAATAGCCCATTTTATTCCCTGCATCTGCTAGAATATATTTGTCTTTCATAAATAGATTTTAACATTATTCAGCTATCTAAAACATAGCAATGAACTATTTTCTTTAGTAACTGCCTGTAACCCAGGCACTAACGGAATGTGAAATTTTGCATTTATTCTCTTTTTTCTTATCAACTAATAAATATTTGACCTGTTGTACATCTTGTATCTCATAACAGACTGCACGTTCTTAGGGAGCAGGCACCTTATGGTGTTTTTTTTTTTTTTTTCCGAGTAGGGTGGTTGTACACAGCAGGTGTTTAATTTCATTTGGAAATTAAAATGCAACCATATAATAAATACCGCAGAGAATTTAAAGTGATTTTTGTGAGTAATACTATATTACTTTAATTTATCCAACTTATATTAGTATGGATAATAAACTATGTAAACCATTTCCTGTGAGACACTCACATTAGAGTCTATTTGATTGCTGAGACAGGGTTTCATACAGCCCTAGCTAATCTCTAGTTATCTATGTAGTCAGTGATCAACTTGAAATCACATATCCTTGCCTCCACCTCCAAAGTGGTAGGATTGCATGCATGTGATATTACATAATCCTATTACCCCCACCTCCAAATGAGATTTTTTAATAATTCTTTTTCATGATGTTTTTACTGTAATCTAGAATAAAAAGATAGAAAATAATCTGTAATGCCCATAGCTTTTGGCAGGATGCTTTCCTGGTGTCAAGCCTGTATGTAGCATGCGTTTTGGCAGGATGCTTTCCTGGTGTCAAGCCTGTATGTAGCATGCGTGAATAAGGAGCTCGTCAGCTACTACACTGACCCGAGCTGCTGATTTCCTAATGGGTGTAAGGTTTTACACGCATACCCCTCTGTTGGGGGTGAAGCTTCATGGAGACGGTGCTCCGCAGTGAGACAAAGATTCTTTCTGACTTCTGCTTCTACTTCCTCAAGCTCACCAGATCCCAGTTCTTCACTCGGGATTTATCTGAAATAGTTCTCTGGTAGCTCACCTTCTCAGTTGGCCTGCCTGAAACACACCGCACATCGTCAAAATTATTCTGAAATTAGATAACAGTTTCTGTAAGCAGTTCTCCGAAGAGAATGTTAAACATAAAGTAATAGCTACCATGTTGGAAATGTGGAGTGTGTGTGTGTGTGTGTGTGTGTGTGTGTGTGTGTATGTGTGTGTGTGTAATAGTGTTCTATGAGAATTACATGAGGGTTAAGACAAGGCCAGGTGCCTGTGATTCCCTATTTTTCATATGAAAACCCTGAGACACAAGAAGCAAATAATTCTTTTGAGAATACATAATTAGTAAATATAAGGCACTAGAATTATTATTCCAATGTGTCTAGTTCCAAGTCTTATTCTTTTCTTATGCTGAATACTATGATTCTTTCTACTTGTCTGAAACCACAATGGTTCAAGATGTAGACCTCACATGTGCTCGGGTAGGATGGCCTCTCTTACATGATCAAATTTCCATTTCCACAGTTCTCAAATGTTTGGCACTCAGGTGGTTATTAACTACAGCTGCCGCCTCCATGCTTGGGTCCCAGATACATTCTCAAATCCAGGCTTCTGTTAGCTTGAGAACTTGAGCAGTAAAAGTCCTGCATTAAGTAAGCTGCCTCCCATTTACCTACATCTCTCAAACATGTTCAAAGATAATCTGAAAAAAGCAAAATCATGTAGATTATTCTTTCATTGGGTCTCAAGGTTGCAAAACATCAGTGGAGAGAGGGCATTAAAACTGTTAATAATAGTGCATTCACACACACTATTAGTGCCTTCTACACAACACTTCAAACGTCAAAACGGGAACAAAAGCTAAAGAGGTAGAAATTATATGTGCGAGATAAGTATTAACTTAAAAAAAAAAACTCCATCTATTATGAAATTTTCAGGAAATTTGCTTTAATTCTGAGAACTAGGGAAATGTTTATGCAAAATACAAGAAGAAATAATAACTTTGAGCAACTATAAACATGATCAAGACATTAATTTTATATTACCTATATATGGAAATATGTTAATAAGTCTGTGCCATATGGATGGAGAGATGAGTCAGGGGTTAAGAGGACTTGCTGCGTTTCCAGATGACTGAAGTTCAGGCTTCAGGACACATGTCAGGTAACATATACTGACTTTATTCCAATCCCAGGGCAGCTGACGCCCTCTTCTGACCTCTAACAGGACCATTAAGCATATGGATATACAAGCCGATGCCTAAATAAATAATGAAATCTTTAAAGAGAAATTAATGCCTTAAAAAATTGCCCAGGGAATTATACAGGCCAGGATTAACATTCTCATAAAAACTGGGAGACATAGCCTGAGGTAAAATCAGATTTGTAAGTGGGATTAGATTTCTCAGGCTATAAAATTTTCTTTAGCATTAATTATCCACTGCCAGTTTATTTTCTATGTAAGTACTATCTAGGGAAAGTGGAGACGCATTTGACTTATATTTTCTCATTGGCGTGGCTGTCACTAGATGCCCATGATTATTGGAATAGGCTGACTGTGCGTACATGGTCCAGTCCTCCCATCAAGTGATTGTGAAGTCACAGCATGATTGCAGTTCCCAGACTCAGATTCATCCTCTGCGGCTCTGCTCCACAAATCAAATCCTGCCTCTCTTTCAAAGGCTTCTCAGCCTCTTCCTGAACCTCTTACTTTTCTCTCCCACCCTGAGATTCCCTCAGAAGTGTCTGCTATCCAATATTCTTCTCATCTGGTCACTGATCATCCCAGTGGCTTATGATATTCTTGCTTTTCTATTAGAACCGATATTCTAGGGCATTCAGACAAAGATATTCCTTGTTAATTTTTATATGTTGTTAAATTATAGAATTTCTGAACATTTTAATATAACTAGTGTCCCTGAATTAGAGACTCAAAATATTATTATTCCAAACAAAGATGTGGAAAATGAATAATGATATCACGTATTTGACTCTGTTAATATGAAAAAACAACTACTAGGTTAAGTAAGTTTCATGTAAGTCATCCTTTGCTGCTAATATGGCCACTACAAATGCTAAATTAGTTTTTTAGCTTCTGTAAAAATCTGTAACTATAACTTATTTGTACTTGTGATACAAATTTATAATAGGAAGAAATAAAATTGAGCTTCAAGATGACCTACACAAATTTTAAAATATTTGTTGCTTGTATAAATCCTGTATAAATTATTAATAATTTAAACAAAACCCTGGTATCCAAGGAATAAAACACAAAATAATAGAGCTGAAATTTTTTTAACTAGGGTACCCAAGTCATCGGAGCACATCAAACACATGTGTGTTCACATACACACACACACACACACACACACACACACACACACANACACACACACACACACACACACACACACACACACACACACACACTCACACACATGCACACACATGCACGCATACACACACACATAATATATTATGAATAAGGAGGAAGCATTTTCCATTTAGTCATTTTAATATCTAAGTTTGAACTCTGCATTAAATTTTTTGTGGGGCAGATAATTTTTCACTCACTAACCAGAAAGTAATTGCATAGCTTCCTTGATCTTCAAAGCCAAGGCTATATTCAAAAGAAACATTCTTGTTTAGCGAGTCAATTCTCTCCTCAGTTAATTCCTGAGTGACAGCTCTAGATTGTTAGGACTACAGAATCCTTTATGACGAGAAGATTTGTCTAGAGAATTCAACCATCCATATTCTCATTTATAAATCAGAGTTTTCCCTATCCCCTTGTCTCCATGTAAGCCAATCGTCTTTTGACTGCCTTTACTTGGTATTTCATTATCTTTATTAAGCTTGTCTTTTAAAATCTGTTTCTTAGTATCAGCTATTTGTACATCTAATACTAAAATCTGTTTATTAGTATCAGCTAGCTGTACACCCAATTACTAGTTCAGAATAAAGAGAGTTTATTTAAAAACACTGAGCTTCAAGGTGATCTTGACAGACTTTTAAAATGTTTCTTTCTTGAACAAAGCTGTATTACTATTAGTAGTTCAAACTTGTATTTTCTTTATATGGCGACAAAGTCATAGAACAACTATCATTAAGACATGAACTTTGTTACGCTCTATCCATAAGTGCTTACTTACTCTTCTTTCCCCAGTACAATTGTCACCGAGTCTGAGGAAAGAATGGCTTTGGAAAACAAGTCTTTAAGCCGAAGATATCACTTAAAGTCATTAAATACAAACACCCCAAACTGGTGTCCAGTGTATGCTACAGGAGAATATAGCAGTCTTTAATATCACTCACTTACAAACACTAGGATCTACAAGAGCAACCTGTTCTCAAGTTATTCAGCTGTAACAGTGGAACAAATGTTATGGAAGTAAACAACCACTTTTTAAAAGAGTATGCAATGCACACGCCCTGAGATGGAATTCATTCATTACACTACTAAAGTGGTCACAGGCCAAGGGATTATTCCGCTGAAGGGAACAAAGCAACGGAATTCCTCCTAACGGCATATTGCTATTCCTGTGAATCAGTGCATCATGGAATACTCATCAGAGAAGTTTTTTTCCTTGTAGTAGATGGGTTTTAACACAAGGACCCACAAGTGAGAGATTTTCAACCACCGTCTAACAACACCCTCCCCTGGAGTCTGAGGCGTCCTAGTACACGAGGAAGTGGAAAGATTGTCAGAGCCAGTACTGATAGAGAACTCCAAGGACTCACTGTCTTCAGAGAAGCAACAGTACTAAAGCACATGTATGAGGTAGCAAATGCTGTGGCAATGCTTAAAAAACCCTGCAGAGGTTTACACCTGACAGGATCACGGCACTCAGAAGGGGAACTGGATGTATCGGGCCAATCCTAGCCAAAAAGCTACTTATAATGGATGCCTATGGACCAAGGTAAAAGTAGTTTCGCCAAAAAGTCATTGGATACAACAAGCACACTCCAGAGCAGGTCTCACTCCAAGAATTAGTTGGCCAACACCAAACAAACTCCATGCTTGTGTTTTTGATGACCTTTTTTCTTCTTCTTCTTTTTTTTTTTTATAGTTTAAATTTTTGTTTTGTTTTGATATTTGTTGTCTTCTCGGTATTTTTGTTTGTTTGTTTTAGTTTTATTATAGCTCTTTTTGTTTCAGACTGACATGTATACAGACAGAGAATATGAAGTTGTATGTATAAGGGATTGAGAAGGATCTGAGAGAACTTGAGTAAGGGAAAAGATGACAAAATGCCACAAAAGATTTAAATAATCTTTTTATAATACTCAAAATAAGAACTACAACATCAACTTGCAATATTCCTTAACTCTGTAACTAATTTATGTCATCAGGTAAAAACAAAAATGGCACTTACCCATAACAGCAACTTTATGGGAAGTTTCATAATTTAGGGACAAAGGTAATCCTAAAGAAATCCCACTCAAATTTGATGATTCTATGACTACTAAAAATCATGTAAAGGGCCAGGTATATGTTTGCCACATAAACTTGGGGACCCATGCAAAGCTGAAGGGAGAGGACCAACACTATAAATTTGTATATATATATATATATATATATATATATATATATATATATATATAAAATCATACATATGATGGCAACCTTGCTTATGGGAGTGGGTGCTTATGCATGCACATTACCCAGTCCCACCCCAACACATTACTATAATGTTAGTAAAAGAATCATATAGGGTAGTGATGAGAAATATAATTACCTTATATAATTGGGTTTAACCATTTCAAAATCCCATTAGAACCTTTGACACTCAAGATAATATCCAAACTTTATGAATCATGCTCAGGAAGTTCAATATAGTTATGATCAAATATATTTTTAATAAATAAAATCACAGTTGCATGGTTTATACAGGAGACTTTGTGCACATGTATTTTCTTCTGAGAATAATACTCAGCTACATGGTTTTTGTTTTAGACCTTGCTAATTAACCTCTTAAGAAGGTATTTCAAGCAGCTTTAGAATTTGAGTAAATATTTATTCTACAAAAATGTATGTTGCTAAGATTTTTAGAATTCCATTTGGTCCATGAGGAAAATGCAATTTACATTTCTATGTGTTCATCCCTCCCCTGCACCCCCTCCCCCAATATCAGACTCCTTCATAGCTAGTTTCCACCTGTGTGGCACAAGGCTTAAAAGTACTTTGAATATTTTCTTCTTTCAAATCAACTTTCACATACTAAAATATGAAGTCAAGGTATCGTAAGCAAACCATTAATTATTAACTCATGTTTACACTAGCAAGTGGCCAAGACATTTCCTATGTCAGGTATATAAAGTTCAGTTTTCCCACAATTTTTATTGTTGGTTTGGGAATATGTCCGCTTGATAGGATAGTTATAGTTGTAGAATTAAATACCACTACCGCCAGTTGGCAAATTACTCTCCTGATTTGAGAGAATAGTACTGGTTATTACTAAAGGCTTGCTTCTGTTATAGATGTCATCAACTTACACTCACTCAACACAGTATTTCTCCACAAATCTTAGGGAACGTATTAGTTCGAAATGACCCAACCAACTGTGGTAAGTGAAGGGGGCTGGTAGTTATTACCTGCTTTCAATGTGATGAACACAGAGATTTACATTTAGTTTTTAAGCCAATATATTTGAATCACCATTCTATGACCATCAGGATGCTTTGTATATAAACAAAAGTTCTAGAATTTATAGGACTTACCTTTCTCCTTAGCTGATGTTGCAGAAGAGAGGCATTCTCCTCTACACAGTCGCGAGGAAAACATCAAACTGAATGTTCCTCCTGTCTATCCATCCTCATGACTTCTTGCTCTCTATGACTTTTTCCTACATTTACTCCCTGTCAACTTGTTTGCTTTCCCTCTTGACACATGGTTGACTTTATTTAATCCTGTTTACAATAAACAGAAAACTCTTGGATTAAAGGTGTGTGCTAAGGCTGAGCCACACCACAGTTAGAAACACTTTTTTTTTTTTTCCAGTAAAGAATACAATCTCAGGGATCACAGTGTGATCAAATATCGTACAACAACATCTGACTTTAATGGTCAGCCAATACAACCCAACACAGAAACTTCAGAATGTGTGTGTGTGTGTGTGTGTGTGTGTGTGTGTGTGTGTGTTTGCATATGCGTGTTAGAGAGTACAAGTGTGAATGATGTGAGGTAACTGTTTATGATTGAGTACTGTTTTAGTTACAGTATTTTCTTAAATTATTGTGTGGAAAGGCGCATGTTCAAACACATGTAGAGGTTTATGGATGTATATAAGCCATGGCATGCATGTGAAGATCAGATGCAATCTGTTGAAGTAAATATTCACCTTCAAATATGTGGGGCTCAGTGACTAGACTGGAGTAATCAGTGCTGACGGTAGTTTCTGACTCAATAGACCAGGCTGATGACCTGAGAAATTCAGAGTTTCTGGTATTTCAATTCCACCAGTAGGGGACATTGCGTAGAGGAGAATACAACAAACACATCATGGTATACAGAAAAGCTCCAATTTATATAGGAATGTGAGACCCATGTTCTTTTCTCTCTAGCTCACTCTATTCTCTCTGGAAATATCTGGATGTATTCTTTACCTATTTAGGCACAGCTGTATCTAATTATGGTGACAAGGTTAACTATTGCAGAGTATTTATTATGCTACGTACTCTTTCCTCCCTGAAACATCTGTTTGCATGTCTTTCTATCTGTCTGTCTTTCCTGGCTCTTAGTGGCTTTTGACATTAGAAATAAAGTATGCATATTTCTTTTACTATATTTTATTCAGTACGTCTTATTAAGTTAGTGTTTGAAGTTGCCGTACATGGAAGAAGAAAAAATTATACATATTAAATATTCTGAGTTGTGGAAAAATATGGATACAATATCAAAGGTATTTAAAAAGAAGTCAGTGACATTGGATGTGATATTTTTTTTAGATAAAAATGAGATAACGATATTTTAAATAGCCTCTCATTGCCTTGCACCATCACTAGCAGGCATTTCCTGAGAACCCACTGGCCACAGGTCACAGAAGCAGGTAGAGTAGCAGATCTTTACCTTCCCCTCCTCTCTTGATATTAAACCACCCAACCTCACCCCAAACTTCTATAGCAGAAAGCAAGCTGTAGCTTGTTCTCCCTTTCTGCCTCATCTCCTACTAACCACACAGATCTCCTACAATCTTCCCTCCTTAATCCATGCCCTTATCCGAGCCCCATCTCCAGCAGTCCTTCCCTGATAACCTACCTGGAAATCCTGTTGGAGATGCAATTAGGCCAGTAAAGCAGACTGGCTGTCTTGAGCTCCTACTTCTTCTACCTTTCCTCCAAATCCAAACTTTCAGTCTCATCGCAAGCTCCATAGCAGATTAGCAGTTGTGCACCCATACCCAGAGGTACTAAGTGGATCCTGCTGGAGCATTCTGCTTTCTGTCTCCTGAGGAACTTCTAGCCTACCGACTTCTTTTTTAGTTCATCACCATTTCTATTATCATTATTATTATTACTATTATTATTATTAATGCCATTTATTTACATCTCAAATGATATCCCACTTCCCCATTACTCCTCCACCAAAACCCCACCCCACGTCTGCCTGCACCCTCCCCTTTGCATGTATAGGGGTGCTCCCATTCCCACACACCCTCTCCCACTCCACCGCTCCTGAATCCACCTATGCTGGGAAATCAGACCTCCACTGGACCAAGAGCTTCCCCTCACATTGCTGTTAGGCAAGGCCATCCTCTGCTACATATGTATCTGGAGCCATCAATCCCTCCAGGAACACTCCTTGGTTGGTAGTCTAGTCTCTGGGAGCACTGGGTTGCCAGGACACCCTATGTTGTTCTTTTAATGGGGTTGTAATCCTCCTCTGCTTCCCCAGTCCTTTTGCCAGCTCCCCCACTAGGTTCCCTGAGCTCAGTCTTATGGTTGGCTCCAAGCATACATGTCTGCATTGGTCAGTTGCTGGCGAGACCTCCCAAGGAACTGACCCACCCAGTTACTGTCAGCAATCATCTCTTGACCATGGGAACATTGTTGGGTTTGGTGTCTGCAGACATGATGGATCCCCGGATAGGGTAGTCCCAGGATAGCCCTTCTTTCAGTCTCTGTTCCATTTGTTGTCTGTTTTTCCTTTGGACAGGAACATTTCTGGGTTAAAAACTTTGAGATATGTGGCCCCATCCCTCGACCAAGGGCCATGCCTATCTACTGGAGGTGGTCTCAACAGATTCTAATTCCCCTTTCTCTGGGCATTTTGATTAAAATCATCCCCATTGGGTCCTGGGAGCCTCATGTTACCCTGGTGTCTGGGACCCTCCAGTGGCTATTCCCAGTTCCTCATGTCCCTTGCTATCTAATTTTGTTTGATTTCCTGATCCTCTGTACCTCTCACATTCCATCCAGTTCCTGATACTGGCCCCCTTATTTCCTCCCCTTCCTCTGTCCCTCCCAGGTCCCATTCACCACCCACCTCCAAGGATCACCCTGTTCCCCCTTCAATGCAGGACTGAAACATCGATACCGTGGTCTTCCTTCTACTAAGATCCACATAATCTGTGGATTGTATCATGCGCATTGTGAGCTTTTGACCTGATATCCACTTATCAGTGAATACATGCCATGTGTGTCCTTTTGTGTCTGGGTTACCTCATTCAGGATGATATTTTCTAGTTACATCATTTTGCCTGTGAATTTCATGAAGTCATTGTTTTTAATTACTGAGTACTACTCCATTGTGTAAATGTACCACATTTCCTATATCCATTCCTCTCTTGAGAGACATCTGGGTGGTTTCCAGCTTCTGACTGTTATAAATAAGACTGCTATTAACATAGTGGAGCATGTGTTTGTGTTATATGTTGGAACACTTTTTGGGTATATGCCCAGTAGTGGTATAGGTGGGTCTTCAGGTAAAACTATTTCCAATTTTGTCAGGAACCATCAGACTGATTTCCAAAGTGGTTTTACCAGCTCCACCAGCATTGATTCCACCAGCAATGGAGGAGTCAATGTTAGCCAACATCTACAGTCACAGGAGTTTTGTTGTGGTTGTTGTCGTTGTTGTTGTTTGTTTGTTTTTTTAACTTTTTTGTTTTAGTGATTTCATTGTTGTGAGGTAGAATCTCAGGGTACTTTGATTTGCATTTCACTGTTGACTAAGGATGTTGAACATTTCTTTAACTGCTTCTCAGCCATTTGAGATTCTTTGGTTGAGAATTCTCTATTTACCTCCATTCTTCATTTTTTAATAGGACTATTTGATTCTCTGGAGTCTGACTTCTTGAGTTCTTCATATATATGGGATAAAATCCCTCTATTGGATGGAGGATTGGTAATGATCTTTTCTCAATCTGTGGGTTGCAGTTTTGTCCTATTGACAGTGTCCTTTGCCTTAGAAAAGCTTTTTAGTTTTATGACATCCTATTTGTCAATTGTTGATCTTAAAGCATTGGTGTTCTGTTCAGAAAGTTTTCCCCTGTGCCCAAGTGTTCCAGGCTCTTCCCCACTTTCTCTTCTATTAGTTTCAGTGTATCTGGTTTTATGTGGAGGTCCTTGATCCACTTGGACTTGTATTTTGTACAAGGAGATACAAATGGATCAATTTGCATTCTTCAACATGATGACAGTCAGTTGAACCAGCACCATTTGTTGAAAATTCTGTCTTTTTTCCATTGGATGGTTTTAGCTCCTTTGTCAAAGGTCAAGTGACCATAGAGATGTGGGTTCATTTCTGGACCTTCAATTCTATTCTATTGATCTATTTGCCTGTCTCTGTACCAATACTATGCAGTGTTTATTAGTATTGCTCTATAGTATAGCTTGAGGTCAGGGATGTGATTTTCCCCAGAATTTCTTTCATTGTTGAGAATAGTTTTTGCTATCCTGGGTTTTTTTGGTTATTCCAAATGAATTTGAGATTTGTTCTTTCTAACTCTATGAAGAATTGAGTTGGAATTTTGATGGGGATTGCATTGAATCTATAGATTGCTTTTGGTTAGATGGATAGTTTCACTGTATTAATCCTACCAATCCATAAGCATGAGAGACCTTTACATCTTCTGAGGTCTTTTTCAATTTCTTTCTTCAGGGATTTGAAGTTCTTGTCATATAGACCTTTCACTTGCTTGGATAGATTCACACTGAGATATTTTATATTGTATGTGACTATTGTGAAGGATGTTGTTTCCCTAATTTTTTTCTTAGCCCGTTTTTCCCTTTGAGTAGAGGAAGGCTACTGATTTGTTAGAGTTAATTTTATATCTAGCCATTTTGCTGAAGTTGTTTATCAGCTGTTGGAGCTCTCTAGTAGAAATTTGTGGGTCGCTTATGTATAGTATCATGCCACCTGCAAATAGTGATATCTTGACTTTCTCCTTACAAATTTGTATCCCTTTGGTCTCCTTTTGTTGTCTAATTGCCCTGGCTAGAACTTTGAGTACTATATTGAATAGTTAAGGAGAGAGTGGGTAGCCTTGTTTTGTACCTGATTTTAACGGAATTGCTTTGAGTTTATCTCCATTTAGTTTGATGTTGGATATTATTTTGCTATATATGGCTTTTATTATATTTAGGAATGAACATGAATTCCTGATCAATCCAATAATTTTAACATGAACGGGTGTTCTGTTTTGTCAAAAGGCTTTTTCATCATCTACTAAGATGACCATGTGGGTTTCTTCTTTGGAGTTTGCTGATATAGTAGCAGATTATGTTGATGGATTGCAGTACATTGAACCATCCCTAAATGCTTAGAATTAAACCTACTTGAACTTGGTGGATGATCTTTTTGATGTCTTCTTGTATTTGGTTTGCAAGATTTTATTGAGTCATTTTTACATCAATATTCATGAGGAAAATTTGTAGTTCTTTTGTTGTTGTTGGATCTTTATGTATTTTATGTATCAGTGTAACTGTGGCTTCATAGAAAAAAAATGGATAGTGTTCTTTCTGTTTCCATTTTATGGAATACTTTGAGAAGTATTGGTATTAGATCTTATTTAAAGATCTGATAGAATTCTGCACTAAAACCATCTGGCCCTGGGAAGACTTTTACTGACTGATTCTATTTCCTTTGGAGTTATAGAACTGTTTAGATGGTTAATCTGATCCAGATTTAACTTTTGTACCTGGTATCTGTCTAGAAAACCACCCATTTCATCCAGGTTTTCCATTGTTGTTGAGTATAGACTTTTGTAAAATAATTGGATTATTTTTTTGAATTTCCTCATTTTCTGTTGTTATATCTCCCTTTTGATTTCTGATTTTGTTAATTTGGATACTGTCTCTGTGCCCTCTGGTTAGTCTAGCTAAGGGTTTATCTATATTGTTGATTTTCTTAAAGAGCCAGCTCCTAGTTTTGTTGATTCTTTGTGTGGTTCTTTTTGCTCCTACTTGGTTGATTTCAGACCTGAGTTTGATTACTGCCTGCTGTCTATTCCTTTTGGGTCTATTTGCTTATTTTTGTTCTAGAGCTTTCAGAAGAGGTATTAAGCTGCCAGAAGAGGTATTAAGCTGCTATTGCATCATCTCGCCATTCCCTTATGGAGAAACTCAAAGCTATGAGTTTTCCGTTTAGCAGTGCTTCCATTTGTGTCCCATAAGTTTGAATATGTTGTGCCTTCATTTTCATTGAATTTTCATCCCTGACCAAGTTATCATTGAGTAAACAGTTGTTCAGCTTCCACATGTATGTGGGCTTTCTGCTGTTTTGTTGCTACTGAAAACCACCCTTAGTCCGTGGTGGTCCAATAGAACTCTTGGGATTAATTCACTGTTCTTGTATCTGTTGAAGTTTGTTTTGTATCCAAGGATGTAGTTGATTTTTGTACCATGAGATACTGAGAAGAAGGTATATTCTTTTTTTTTAGGGTGAAATGATGTGTAGATAGCTGTTAAATACATTTGGCTCATAACGTTTTTTAGTTTCACTGTGTCTCTGTTTAGTTTCTGGTTCCATTAGTTATCTGTCCATCGGTGAGAGTTTGGTGTTGCAATATCCTACTATTATTGTATGAGGTTCAGTATGTGCTTTGAGCTTCAGTAATGTTTATTTTACAAATGTGGGTGCCCTTGGATTTTGGGCATAGAATTTTGGACTCTCGGCATTCATCTTGGTGGATTTTTCCTTTAATGAGAATACGGTGTCATTCCTTGTTGAAAGTCTATTTTATTGAATATTAGAATTGCTACTCACGCTTGTTTTGGGGGACTGTTTGCTTGGAAAAATTTATTTATTTATTTTGGGGTAGTGCCTGTCTTTGTCATTGAGATGCATTTCTTGTATGCAGCTAAATGCTCGGTCCTATTTACATATCCAGGCTGTTGGCCTATTTATTGTCTTTTTATTGGGGAATTGAGTCCATTGATGTTGAGAGATAATAGGGATCAATGATTGTTGCTTCCTGTTATTTTTGTTGTTAGAGTTTAAATTGTGTTTATGTGTTTCTCTTCTTTTGGTTTTGTTGTGAAAAGATTAATTTCTTGCTTTTTCTTGGGTGTAGTTTCCCTCCTTGTGTTGGACTTTTCCTTCTATTATCCTCTGTAGGACTGGATTCATGGAAAGATATTGTTTAAGCTTGGTTTTGTCTTGGAATACCTTGGTTTTTCCATCCAAAGTAATTGTAAGTTTTGCTAGGTATAGTAGCCTGGACTGGCATTTTTGTTCTCTTACACTAAGTATGCTATCTGCTCAAGATCTTCTGGCTTTTAGAGTCTCTTTTGAGAAGTATGGTCTAATTCTGATAAGTCTGCCTTTACATGTTTCTTGACCTTTTTCCCTTACTGTTTTCAATATTCTTTCTTTGTTTTGAGCATTTGATGTTTTAATTATTATGTGACAGGAGGAATTTCTTTTCTGGTCTGATCTGTTTGGTATTCTGTAGACTTCTATGTTTATAGGAATCTCTTTCTTTAGGTTAGGGAAATTTTCTTCTATAAAATTGTTGAAGATGCTTGCTGGCCCACTGAGTTGGGAATCTTTACTGTCTTCTATACCTATTATCATAGGTTTGGTCTTTTCATTATATCCTTGATTTCTTGAATGTTTTGAAATAGGAGCCTTTTCTTTTTTACATTATCCTTGACTGCTGTGTGAATGTCTTCTATGGTATCTTCTATCACTGAAATTCTCTCTTCTGTCCCTTGTATTCTGTTGGTGATGCTTGCATGTGTGACTCTTGTTCCTGATGTTCTCTCTTCTGTCTCTTGTATTCTGTTGGTGATGCTTGCATGTGTGACTCCTGTTCCTTTTCCTTGGTTTTCCATTTCCACGCTATTTCCCTTTGTGATTTCTTTAAAGTTTTCATTTCCATTTTTTGATTCTGGACAGTTTTGTTTAATTCCTTTACCTGTTTGATTATGTTTTCCTCTATTTCTTTAAGAGATTTTTGTGCTTCCTCTTTAAGATCTTCTGCTTTCTTACTTGTGTTCTCCTGTGTTTCTTTAAGGGGGTTATTTATGTCCTTCTTAAACTTGTCTATCATCTTCAGGAAATAAGAATTTAGATCTGAAACTCACTTTATAGGTATGTTGGGGTATCCAGGACTTGCTGTGGTGGGAGAACTGGATTCTGATATTGCCAAGTCAAATTGGTTTCTGTTACTTATATTCTTGCACCTGCCTCTTACCATCTGGTTATCTTTGGTATTTTCTGGCCACCCTGTCTCTGACTGGAGCCTGTCCTTCCTGTGAGCCAGTGATCCTGGATATATCAGAACCTTCGGGGTTAGGAGGTTGAGCTTGAACTGAGGTGTGGGTTGAATGAGTGGGGATCCACAGAAGAGCCTCTGCTTCATGCATAGGTGCAAACTAGAAAGTACTTGAGTCATTGGCTGGTGAGGGATAATCACCATTTCTAAGTATCAGTTCCAAACACCCAGAAACACATTGTGATCCCAAGTGGACCCAACTAGAAGAATCCCAAAAACATTCCATTTTATGCAACACATAGCCATTATATTATCTAAAGAACCAGCGGGGACAACAGAAACCAAGAGCAAAAAAAAAAAAAATCAACCCAACAAAAACCAGATATAAGTACATAAAATTCTAATACTCTTTAACAAAGAAGCCTATATTCCAGTACAAAAGCCACAATAAATAACTGCCAAGACCAAATGTCATAACTAGTGCCCAGAAAACCTACTACAATGGGCCCTGAAGAATGTCACATAGGTGAAGAACAATGCAAAGACACTGAAATAATCTTTATATTTATGGTTGAGTTCCTTAAAGAAGAAATTAATTAATCCATTAAAGCAATCTCTGATAATACAAACAAATGGAAGGAAACTAATCAATCTGTTCAAGACCTGGAAGTGTAAATAGAATTAATAAAGTAAATGCAAATAAGCGAAATAGAGAAGAGAAAAAAATTAGGAACTTAAATAGCAAGCAACATTGAGGCAATCCTTTCTTTTTTTTTTTTTTTTTTTTTTTTTTTTTTTT
>NC_034611.1:44928519-44942360 GCF_900095145.1 Mus pahari
AGTACCTTCTGTTTCTATTTTGTGGAATACTTTGAGGAGAGTTGGAATTAGGTCTTCTTTGAAAGTCTGATAGAATTCTGAACTAAACCCATCTGGTCCCTGCTAGAAGTGAGGCAATCCTTTCTAATAGCATACAAGAGATGGAAGAAAGAGTTACACATATTGAAGACAAGATAGAAGAAATAGATACCTTGGTTAAATAAAATAAATCTAAAAATATTCAACCACAAAACATCCAGGATATCTTAATGAAAACACCAACCTTAAGAATAGAAATAGATCTCAAGTTGTGCCAATCACTGGTCTCATTTCCTTCAGTTTCGGCTCCACTTTTGTCCCTGTATTTCTTTTATACAGGAACAATTCTGGGTCAAAAAATTGGAAGGTGGGTTGTGGTACCCATCCCTCCACTGAAGGCCCTGTCGAAGTACTGGCGATAGTCTCTTCATGTTCCATCTTCCCACTCTTAGGCTTTTTGGTTAAGGGATCCATCCCTTGGGTGGGCACCAAAGCCTGACACTATTACTGAGTCTATATTGTGCTTGCACATAGGTGATGATCATGGCTGCCCTCAGAGAGGCTCTACCAGCAGCAGACCAAGCAGCAGGCTTATACCACCATATAAGTATGAAGATACTTATAGTTAAACATGGGACGGAAGTCAGGTACCACTATACAATAATTAGGGGAAGGATTAAAGGAGCTGAAGGAGATGGCAGACCCATAGAAAGAGCAATAGTGTCAACTGATCTGGATCCCCAGGAATTCCCAGAGACTAAGCCACTAACCAAAGAGCATACAATGTACACAAGGGCTAGTCTGAGACCCCCAGCACATATGTAGCAGAGGATTGCCTTGTCTGACCTCAGTGGGGAAGGGTAAACCTATCCTGTAGAGACTTGACACCCCAGGGAACAGGGATGCAGGGTGTATGCTGCCTGGTTGGTGGTCCAGTATCTGAGAGATCTCAAGAGTCCAGGTTAATTCAGACTGCTGGTGCTCCGAAAGCTGAGGAAAGCTCCTCCTCAGCTTCTTCCAACTTTTCCCTAAATCAGCCAGAGGGATAAGCAGCTTATGTCCATTGGTTGGGTGTAAATATCTGCATCTGATTTTTCAGCTGCTTGTTGGGTCTTTCAGAGTGCAATAATGATAGGTCTCTGTGAGCACTCCATAGCTTTAGTAATAGTGTCAGGCTTTGGGGCTTCCCCTTGAGCTGGATCCCAATTTAGATCTGTCACTGGACCTCCTTTGCCTCAGGCTTTTCTATATTTTTGTCCCTGCAGTTCTTTCAGACAGGAACAATTGTGGGTCAGAGTTTTTGATGGAATGGCAACCCCATCCTTCACTTGATGCCCTGTCTTTCTGCTGGAGGTAGGCTCTACAAGTTCCCTCTCCCCATTGTAAGGTACCTACATAGCTTGTTATTTTATTTTAGGCATAAGTATATGTTGATAATGTCAATCATGTGCTCCATCTTGTTTCCCTACTTGTCCACAAACAGTAACTTTGACTCAGAATATTGCCTTACTGGGTGTTAAAGATCCCTCTAGTATGTGTTTGGGCTCTTTTGTTATACAGGGATATGCCCTTTTTGGTACTTAATTTGCATTCCTCTGCTTTATACAGGCATAGTACTAAGGGTCCTTAAGTATGGTCTCAGAATTCTTTATTTCTGGCCTCATGGTGGATAAAGAAGGTACCCTATACTATTGCAGAGTGGAATATATGCAGCTGTGTTACTCATTGGCCATCAAGTAGATGTATCATTAAATCAGCACTCCACAAGGAATGAAATTTTTTATGTCTAGCCTCTGGCCACTTTGATTAAATACTACATCAGTTAAGTATGTCTCACAAGTTGTCTGTTCTGGATGATCTTCAAACATATATTGGTCTTTTTTCCTGAAAGTGCATATGCCTTTTAACCTTCGCTATGCAATCTAGCTACCCAGTGAATGATAAAACAACATCCAAAAGTTAGCAAAAAAAGCATATAAGCAAGTTTTATTAAACAGAGGAAAGTACAATTAACATAAGGCAAAAAAGGGTGTCTGTTGGGTTCTGTGATTTACCAGAAATAATATCAAACTGTATTAAGCTGTGTTCTAGTTAAAGTGTATTGTTTTCCTCAATATTTATGCAAGCTTTCAACAAAACCCTAACTCATAGTATATATCTGAATTAATTTTAATTTGCATGTTTTGTATTTACATATTTTTGCTTATCAACAGAGTAATTCATTGGCACATATGCAAAGCTCTTCCCCTGAGGTGAGCTTGAAAAAAAAATTACATGTAGGGAAGATGAATTCTCTTCCACAGAGCTGAGGGAAATGTGGGATCAAATAAATTTGCAGACGATAAAAACAAGAGGATGTCTATGATGCAAGACAATCATAGAAAGTACCAGTTTCAGAGAAGCAGGAAGAGTTAGGACAAGTTGTATTTGAGAAGGGGATCAGACTGCACAGGATATCATGAGTGAGCACAATGTCTAGAGCAGGGTTTTACACACCTGTTCTCGGGTCAAACAAACTGGAGTGCTTTCATAAGCAGCCAGTGTCGGAATTAGACTGAGAACTAATTAAACCACAACTTCTGCATGTGCCTCTTATTGTTTTTTAATAGTAATTTTGCAATGGGATTCTAGTGTACACCCAATGTTGAGAATCAACGAATGAAAAAAAATTCACAGATATTCATGAATATTTGCTTGCAACAAATGATACTATTTCAGTTTATGAGCTATCTGAACATGCAGTAGTTACAAATCAAGACAACTAGACCTGTTTTTAAAAGTTAGGCAAAGTGCTGACTTCCAGTTTCTTTTATGACTTATTTATTCATTTATTATTCATGTATATCTGTGGGTGATTATCATGTGTGTGAGTTCATGAAGAGGGCAAAAGAAGTTGTCAGAACCCCTGGAGCTGGAGTTACAGGAGGCTGTAAGCTGTTGCTATGGGTGCCAAGAGCCAAAATCCAGCCCCCTGGAAAAGCAGCAAATGGTCTTAAATGCTAATCCCTCTCTCCAGCACACTAGCTTCAACACTAATGTTATTTTTTGACTTATTTTATTAGATATTTTCTTCATTTACATTTCAAATGCTATCCTGAATGTCCCCTATACCCTCCCCCCACCTTGCTCCCCTGCCCACCCACTCCCACTTCTTGGCCCAGGCGTTCCCCTGTATGGGACATAGAAAGTTTGCAAGACCAAGGGGTCTCTCTTCCAAATGATGGCCGACTAGGCCATCTGCTATATATGCATCTAGAGACGTGAGCTCTGGGGGTACTGATTAGTTCATACTGTTGTTTCACCTATAGGGTTGCAGATCCCTTCAGTTCCTTAGGTAATTTCCCTAGCTCCTCCATTGGGGTCTCTGTGTTCTATCCTATAGATGACTGTGGGCATCCACTTCTATATTTGCCAGGCAGTGGCATAGCCTCACAGAGATAGCTATATCAGTGTCCTTTCAGCAAGATCTTGCTGGCATATGCAATAGTGTCTGCATTTGGTGGCTGATTATGGGATGGACCCTCGGGTGGGGCAGTCTCTGGATGGTCCATCCTTTCATCTTACCTCCAAACTTTGTCTCTGCCACTTCTTTCATGGGTATTTTATTTCCTATTTTAGGGAGNAATGAAGTATCCATTTGTTGGTCTTCCTTATTCTTGATTTTCNTGTGTTTTGGAGATTGTATCTTTGATATTCTAGGTTTCTGGGCTAATATCCACTTATCAGTGAGTGCATATCAAGTGAGTTCTTTTTGTGATTGGAGAGCACCCCTACCCCATCTGCTCGCAATGTCCTATAATCTCTGCTCTCAGGATGATATCCTCCAGATCCATCCATTTGCTGAGGAATTTCATAAATTCATTGTTTTTGATAGCTGAGTAGTACTCCATAGTGTAAATGTACCACATTTTCTGTATCCCTTTCTGCTGCTTGCTGTAGCCATGGTCAACCCCACCATGTTTTTTGACATCTTGGCCGATGATGAGCCCTTGGCCCTGTCTCCTTTGAGCTGTTTGCAGACAAAGTTCCAAAGACAGCAGAAAAGTTTCATGCTCTGAGCACTAGAGAGAAAGGATTTGGCTATAAGGGTTCCTCCTTTCACAGAATTATTCTAGGATTCATGTGTCAGGGTGGTGACTTTACACACCATAATGGCACTGGTGGCAGGTCCATCTATGGAGAGAATTTTGAGGATGAGAACTTCATCCTGAAGCATACAGGTCCTGGCATCTTGTCCATGGCAAATGCTGGACCAGACACAAACAGTTCCCAGTTTTTTATCTGCACTGCCATGACTGAATGGCTGGACGGCAAGCATGTGGTCTTTGGGAAGGTGAAAGAAGGCATGAACATTGTGGAAGCCATGGAGTGTTCTGGGTCCAGGAATGTCAAGACCAGCAAGAAGATCACAGTTTCCGACTGTGGACAATTCTAATTTCTTTTGACTTGCGAGCATTTTACCCATCAAACCATTCCTCCTGTAGCTCAGGAGAGCACCCCTACCCCATGTGCTCGCAATGTCCTATAATCTCTGCTCTCAGTGAAGTTCTTTGGGTTCCATATTTTCCTCATTCCCCTTCAGGTCTAGCTGGATTGCAAAGTTAAGTTTATGATTATGAATAAAAACTAAATGAGAACTGTTAAAAAAAAATCAGTTATTAAGTAACTCACTCAATTTATTTCATATGTTTTTAGAATATATACACATTTGAGAATTAGATAGAAAACAAACAGAAAACTTAAACAAAGCCACAATTTACCATGCTTTAAGCCTTACCATTGAGTCTAATCAATTCTAAATTCACTGTACATTTAAAACATTTTCTTGTAACTATTATACTCCTTTTAATTATATATGTATATATGTGTATACGCATATATGAGTATATGCATATATGTGTATATGTGTATGTGTGTGTCTTTGTAGGTATGTACATGTATGTGGAAATTCTTGTAGAGTTCAGAAAAGGGAATCACATCCCTGCTGTTGAAATTACAGGTGATTATGAACTGTGTTGTGTGATGCCAAGGGCCGAGCTCACAACTTCTGCAAGAGTAATATATGTATTATTATTCACTAAGTTATCCATTCACCCCGCTACATGTTTAAGGTATACTGTATTTGAGCTTAACTAGAATGATAAGGAAAAGTACAATAAGATCCTATTGTAGCTACAAATACTCTAGTAATTAAGAATGTTACTAAGATGGGCAAAGTATACTGGGCATTACATTCCAATTTCATTCCTTGAAAAATAATGCCATGTGTGAATTGGCACTCATCATTCTCATACACTTTTAATGAGTTTTCACAACTCTACATAGTTTAAAATCTGCCGCTACTAATATGTGTAAATTTAGCAGATTCATATTTAAATATACCATTATATAATTAAATAATGATTATGTTCATTTACTCCACTGAGAGGTTCAGGATTTTTTATGGTTTTATTGGAAAACATTTTTAGTAATATGTTAACTTTTTATGAAACTTACTTTTGAAATAATTACGTCTTATGGTTTTAGTTTATTGAGAATTGTAAAACTCTCTCAGCTGTGTAATTTAAAATTATTTTTACCTACTGAAAATGCATCTCATTTTCATTACTTAGCATGTTTCCAACTTCTGAATGATTATCTACCAAAGTCTTCATTTTCTTCCAATCGTTTTTTTTGTTTTGTTTCATTTTAATTTTTTTTATGGTTTTACAGCTTTATTGTAGAAAGGCAGAGAGAAAGAGAGAAAGAGAGAAGGTAGAAAGAGAGAAAGAGACTGGCCATGGCCACATGGCGAGAGAGGGGAAGAGAAAGAGAGAAAGGGCTAGAGAGTAAGAAAGGTGACAGTTTAAGAGAGCTTATTTTTATTTTTTTGTTGTTGTTGTTGTTCTGGACATTTGATATAAATGGAACTATATAAATGTAAACTATAGAGACTGACTTCTTTCAATTAACATGTCTTCAAATTTATCTAGACTACTGTATGTTTTAATGATTTATCATCTTTTTAAAAGCGTAATAATTTTCAAGTGTAAGCCCATTCCATTTCATCGTCTGAGTCAAATATTTGTGATATTGGATATTTCCATTTTGAACTGCTACAATTTTGTAGCATTTTGTAGTCCATTTTGGACTGCTAACATTGTTTACTTTGCTATTGCAACAATGTCGACTACCCTGGACCCTTGGGAGTCTCCAGAGACTAAACCACCAACCAAAGAGCAGACATGGACTGGTCTCAGGCCCCTGGCACAAATGTGGCAGAGAACTGATAGCCTTGTATGGCCCCAGTGGGAGGGGATGCATCTAATCCTGTAGAGAATTGATTCCCCAGTGCCCCAGAGAAGGGGTACACTGCCGGGAGGCACTCTCTCAGAGGTGATGGGGTGGGCAATTCTAGGAGGGGTGTACCAGGAGAGGAGCAACATTTGTGATGTAAATAAATAAAATAATTAGATTTTTTTAAAGTTTGCATTGATAAATAACAGAGGCTTTCAATTAATTTTCTTGTCTATATACTTGGAAATGGTATTGGTGCCTGGCTTCCATCTTGAAAAACCATGAAATTATTTTCCCATAAAGCTGTACTGTTTTATTACACTGAAGGAAACATGGCTTTTGGAATGTTTTCAACCTTTATACTAATATTGTTATTTTCTTTTGTTTTGGCTTTCCAGATATGTATGAGGTAGAACTTATGGGTTACTTTTCATTATCATCATCATTTTAATTACTAATTAAATAAGGCCATTTATGCATGTCTATAATACACTTGAGTTCCTTTCTCAACCCATTAACATGCTCTAAATTCTCCCCTCATATTATCTTGTTTTCTAAGAAAGTCTTGCTGCTACATTTATATACACATGCCTTTATTTATCTATAAAAAATATAGCAAGATTAAATTACAAAAAGCATGCTATATCACTTTATATAAATATGTCCAGTTGCATCATTTTTCTGTGAATTACAAACTTACTTTTTCTTTCTATCTGGACATATACTGTTGTGAATATATAATTCATTTGCTCTATAAGAGTCCCATGCTCCATCCACTGTTCGGCTATGGGTTTCTGCATTCATCTACGTCAACTGCTAGGTGAAGCTTCTCAGAAGACAGAACTGGTAGACTCCTGTCTGCAAGCATAACAGAGTATCACTAATAGTGTCAGGGACTGCTGCTTGCATATGGGATGGGTTTCTAATTGGGCTGATTATTGGTTGGCCATCCCCCCAATCTCTGCTCCACTCCCCATCCCTCCATTTCTTGTAGACAGGGTGAATTTTGGGTTGAAAGCTTTGTGAGTGGGTTGGTGTTCCTATCACTGGGGTTCCTAAATGACTACAAGAGGTGACCTCATTCTTCTGTTGATGGGCTGTAGTTTGATTCTAGATCTTAGCTATTGTAGGAAGTTTAATAATAAAATTTAATACCCAGTCTCACCATGGGTACTGTAGTCATAAGACTCTGACCAGAAAATTTCCTCTCATTTTCTGCTATGTTTCAGAAATAGAAAAGTTGCCGGGCATTGGTGGTGCACACCTTTAATCTCAGCACTTGGGAGGCGGAGGCAGGCAGATTTCTGAGTTCGAGGCCAGCCTGGTCTACAGAGTGAGTTCCAGGACAGCCAGGGCTATACAGAGAAACCCTGTCTTGAGAAAAAAGAATGAAAGAAAGAAAGAAAGAAAGAAAGAAAGAAAGAAAGAAAGAAAGAAAGAAAGAAAGAAAGAAAGAAAGACAAAAGTTTTCATTTACCTATAGTAAAATTTACCTTTCCTCTCTTTATACAATGTGTTTTAATTACTCAGTTTTGAAATCCTATTTTTCTCATTCGGTGGAATAATACTAATTTTTGTTGTATGATTTTGGAAAGAATTTTTAAATTTTACCTCATATTTAATTCTGTACATCATGTTGAGTTTATTTTGTGGTTATAGGAAAAGTCTAGCTTCATTCTTTTGTGTGTACATATGCAATTATCTTAGTTTTTAAAAAACTATTCTTCTTTCCTTTAAGTTATATGAAATCACACTCAATCATCAACTGGGCATAAATATCAAGGTCTAGCTCTGGATTCTTGACTATCTGCCATTCATCTATATATCTATGATTATTACAATCCTGAAGATAAAAACTCTTTGATTGCTGTCCTTATTTTTTGATATATTTGAAAGGGGAAATGCAAATCTAATGATTTGTTCTTTTTCAAAACTAATTTTGGTTCTTTTGTAATTTCATTTGAATCTCAGGATCAGCTTCTCAATTATAAAAAGCAGGGGGCTGATGTGGATTTTGTAGGAATTGTTTCAGACTTCTATATATGTAGAAACCCAAATTTAAAGTCATTTTGCAAATGGCTTTAATAATATTATTATACTTTCAAATCTCCTGCTGTGGGGTATGTTCAAAGTACTTCAGAATTCTAAATTTCTTCAGTATTTGTTAATATAAAGCCTGTAATATTTGGTCATAATTGTAAAGACAATTGTTTTCTTGATTGGTCACATCAAGTTCAGAGAAATAGTATGCTTTTATATTCTGTAAACCTACATCAGAGTTTTATTAGGTCTGTCATACTGTAGAAAATGCTTTAATCCTTTTTTCTATAATATAATGGTATTTACAGACATGAAATATTATTATTCTTCTGTCTGGATGCTCTTGATTTTTTTGATCTTGTGTTAATGTTCTTGTTAAAATTGTATAAGGCAATGGTGAATAAAAATGAATAATCAACCATACCTACCAAAGGCTAGGATTTCTGCATTATTGACTTGCTCTTTTTATTTAAAAGAATTGTGTGTGTGTGTGTGTGTGTGTGTGTGTGTGTAGTGGTACAATGCTAGCAAAGGCATGTGAAGGTCAGAAAACAACTTGTAAAATTGGGTCCTTCCTTCTACTACATGACTTCCTGGGATCAAACTCAGATTACCAGTGCTACCAGCAAGTACTTTGACCCACAGCGTCATAGATCCAAAAAAAAAAAAAAAAAAAAAAAAGACCCATAAAACCAGCTTTGCTTTGAAATCATGAAAGGACTCGGTAATTTCTTAGGTCATTTTTGTGTGTGTGAATTGAGATGACATTTTCACCATTTATTTTCTTTTTTTTTCCCAGATTATATTATGAAAATCAATACCACAAATTTGGCACCTTAAATTATGCTTATCAGTCACTCTATCTTTTATGTGACACAAATATTTAACAGAATAACTTAAGGGAGAGGAGAGACTAATCTGTTTTATAGTTTCAAGTAGGTTTCGGCTTCTCTTTCTCTCTCTTTCACAAACCTTATTTGATATTATTTGATATCTGTTTCCATGGTGGCAAGTCAGGAGCAGCAAATGGGCTAGAACAAGAGGAAGAGAGAAGCTGTAAGGATGCAATCTCTGAAGACCGTATAACATTTAGAATAGTGTTGCTATCTGGGAAACAAGTAATCAAAATATTAGATTCAAAACAGGAAATTAGAGTTAATACATTCAGAGTTTGGAGTCTGGAGGTACCAGAATGGATAATGCCTCCATACAGCATGTTTTGGAGGGTGAGACCACCATATGTCTTTTCTGTCTCACATAGATTTTCTTCAGTGTACCAACCAATACAAAAAGGGAAAAGAGATTTCTTCCTCCTCTGAAAAGGCCACCCAGTTCTGTTGAATTAAGATGCCATTCCTACACTCTGATTTAAGCTTAATTATCCCATAGAAAGTAGTTACGGTTGGAATATAAAACACAGCCCAAAGTTCAGATCTTCAAGACATGATATTACTACAAGAAGCGATTGGATCATAAGGTCACTAACATCATTAATACATTAATTAATTGAAAAGTTTGTATCTGATTGGGCTATTGGAGGTGAGAGCAATTGGAAGCAATTCAAGGGCACAGCTTAGAAAAATGCAACTACTCTTTGGTCTATATCTTGCTTCACTACGAAATTCTTCCTCAACGTCTCAGACTCCAAGCAATGGATAGAACTGATCTTGTACTAAAACCTCAAGATGGTGTGGCACAATGAATTTCCTCCCAAGGGGCCAGAGCCAAGTAGTGAGAGTGGGTGGGTAGGGGAGCAGGGGCGGGGGTGGGGTATAGGGAACTTTCGGGATAGCATTTGAAATGTAAATAAAGAAAATAATATTAAATAAATTTTAAAAAAAGAATTTAAAACCAAGAAGATAGTTACTGGTTAATTCCTAAACATCATTTCCACTACTGTTCCAGCCCACATATCCTACCAGGTCATTTATTACTGTAGCATTCACATGTTGATAAGGATGCCAATTTTTTTTTTCCTCCTGGGAGCATGAATAATGCTTTCCATCATCACGAAAGCTGTCTAGTAAAGATAAAACATTCAGGTTTGTGCCGATTAATTTCTTCATATTTTATGCCTTAAGTAAATAACATCTTTGACCATAGAGTATTACCATCAAGTTCTGGAAAATAACTAAGAACAGTGAAGATAATGTGTAATATTTGAAAGTCATCTTTCCTGTCGGTGCCAGCAAGCTGGGCCACCTTGGGCTCAAACTCAGTGGACATTTCCACGGTACCCAAAGGACTCTCTACTCCAGGGGCCTTAGGAGGCTCTGTGCCCCAGTGTGGGGGAATGCCAGGGGCAGGAAGTAGGAGTGGGTGGGTTGGTGAGCAGGGGGACTAGGGGGGAGAGTGAAAGGGGGAGGGTGTTTTTCAGAGGGGAAAGCATTTGAAATGTAAATAAATAAAATATCCAATAAAAAAATCAAAAAAAAAAAGAAAGAAAGAAAAAGAAAAAGAAAGTCATCTTCAAGACCTCACTGACCAATAACATTCAAAGACGTAATCCATCCCTATACTTGCCATTTCTTTCGCAGTCTATAGTGTTTATGAATTACGTAGTCCCTTATACTTACACATAAGTTCTTTAGGAAGACGTGACAGTAGTAGATTTCACTTGGCACTGACCAGTTTTAAGAGGATTTTTAACATTACTAATTAAGTGCTCCAATTTCCTATGTCATCATAGTATAGGACGGTAAATGCCTATGGAGAATGTTCTTCTAAATCCTCTCTGTGTAAGGTCTCTAGTGGCGCTCTTTTTTATCAACATATTCAGTATGTTGAGATATTTGTTCTTCAGAAGTTATAACTGTAAATGTATGACTAAAAAATAAAAGGACCACTATTATTTACACTATGATTCTCTCGTATTCAATTCTAATTTTTTACCTATTTTGCTCTTAACTTTATAATTTACAAAATTTCATCTGCTTATTTTTGTCTTTATATTTTAGTTTGAAAATATCGACTGTTTATTTGGAATTTCTGTTTGTGTAACATGGAAACTTATAGCTATATAATACATTATTTTAGCTAAGTTTAAAAACAAACTCTGTGGATTTTATGATTTTGAAATTTTCTTCTTTTTCTGTTTTGTGTATCTTAAGATATTTTGTAATTAAGAATCCGAGTTGTTGCTTTATCTATTGATCATTTAAAATATTTTGCCTCATTTAAATATCAATATTTATTTTAATTTGAATAATTTATGTGGAGTCTAAATTATTTCTATATTATGCTGTTTTATATTTATTATGATTTCATTTGTGATACATTAAATGGTCTACCATGGGTATTTTCAATGTGTTTTTGAGAAGAGCATGTGACCTGGCCTTCTTAGGAAATGCTCTCTGTATATAATTACTTGGTTTAATTACTGCTTGTTGTTTTACAAGCCCTCCATTTATTTAAATTTATATCCTGGCAGTTGATGTTCTGTACAAAATTAAGAGATACATTTTTCCTTACCTTTTTTTTTCATGTCTTAGTGTTCCAATGATTTTTTTCATTTTTTGTGTATTTCATTTATTTACATTTCAAATGTTATTTCCCTTCCCAGTTTCTCCCCCACAACCTCCCTTATCCCCTTTTCTTCCCCTGTCTCTGTGAGGGTGCTCCCCCACCCGCCCACCCATTCCAGCCTCAGCATCCCAGTGTTCCCCCATCCTGGGTCATCAAACCTCCACAGGACCAAGGGGCTCTCCTCCCAGTGATGCCAGATAAGGAAATCCTCTGCTACATATACAGCTGGAGCCATGGTCCACCTCTACCCCTCATGTACTCTTTGGTTGGTGGTTTAGTCCCTGGGAGATTTGAAGGGTCAGGGTGGTTAATATTGTTGTTCTTCCTATGGGGTTGCAAAACCCTTCTGTTCCTACAGTCCTTGCCCTAACTTCTCCACTGGGGACTCAAGGATCAGTTCAATGGTTGGCTAAGAACATCCCCCTCTGTATATGTCAGGCTCTGGCAGAACCTCTCAGGGGACAGCTATACCAGGCTTCTGTCAGCAATCACTTCTTGGCATCAAAAATAGTGTCTGAGTTTGGTTTTGGTAGATGAGATGTATCCATAGGTGGGACAGTCTCTGGTGACCTTTCCTTCCGTTTCTGCTCCCCTCTTTGGCCTTGCATTTCCATTTGACAGGAGGAATTCTGAGTATAAAAACCACCCATAGTGATTTAAATTTTTTAAAAAGTATTCTACATTCTCTCTCTTGCTCTCTCTCTTCCTCACTTTTCTCTCTGTTTGTCTATATGTTTTTAATAAACTTGCCTAGCCAAAAGGTCTTGCCTTCACATTTCCCCAGGTCACTTCATCAGCTGATAGCTTGTCACATGTTTCATTCTTCAACTCCATGATTATTTTTAAAGAGAACCTGATTATTCATGATTTCCTTTACTGTTGGACTTCTTAACCTTAATAAGGCTTTTGTCCTACAAGAGTTTAATTTACTCAAAATATATTTTGCCTTCTGGTTTGAGGGTTTTATATATTTATATACAAGCATAACTTCTAAGACCCTATGATTGATAGAATATAGATTACACTTGCTTTTCATCATAATTTATGAATCTATGGCTCCACTATGAGGTATATTTTTGTACTTATTTTCTTTGTTTAATTACAAGATATAAATTGAAGGAGAACTAAATGTATATGCAATTTACCTGTATTTGATGACTTTTATTATTAAAATCAATTGGTTCTTACTCTCTAACATCACCCTGTTTCTTTCTCTTGTGTATCATCTCCTTTTTCCATTTTCTGATAACTGTGAAATATTCCTCTTTATTCAAGTCTAGGCCTATCAGTAACTGAATAGACATTTGTTTGATTTTTTTTAATATGGAATTGCAATTTTGACTAAATAGTATATCTCTTTTCTGGTTTTTTTTTTTTTTTTTGAGGAAGTGGATAGGAAATATTTTCTTGCATTTTTTTCTCATGACCATTATCATTTTTGAGGTTTAAGTAACATGCTCAAATTTTCACGAGAAACTCATCCCTTAACACATAGTGAAGTGTGTAACATAATCTCACAAAATAGTTTTATATACAATAAAAAATTAGATAATTAAAGACTTTCCTCACCAGCTCTAGAAACTATCCTTAGCCATTCAATGATTTGGGTAAGCTATTTCCTCTTTCTTTTTTTTTCTTTTTTTTTTTTTAATTATTATTACATTCTTTATTTACATTTCAAATGCTATCCCGAAAGTTCCCTATACAACCCCGCCCCTGCTCCCCTATCCATCCACTCCCCCTTCTTGGCCCTGGTGTTCCCCTGTACTGGGTCATATAAAGTTTTCAAGACCAAGGGGCCTCTCTTCCCAATGATGGCAAATAAGGCCATCTTCTGCTACATATGCAGCTAGAGACACGAGCTCAGGGGGTACTGGTTAGTTCATATTGTTGTTCCACCTATATAGTTGCAGCCCCCTTCAGCTCCTTCAGTACATTCTCTAGCTCCTCCGTTGGGGACCTTGTGTTCCATCCAATAGCTG
>NC_034611.1:44942371-44955051 GCF_900095145.1 Mus pahari
CAGACTGGAGCCTAAGCAAACCAGAGCAAAGATGGCTCTCCTGCCAGCTCAGGCCTTTAGACTCCTCCCGGGAGGACACCCCTCCTCGGGTGGGAAAGGTGCTGGGTGACTAGAGCCAGAAAAGGGATCTTTCCCAGTAGCTCTGTCGCTTCTGCAGGCTGCCCTCTCCCCGGCAGTGCACTGGAGCAAAGATGGCCTTCCTACCGGTTCAGGGACGGAGACTGCTCCTGGGAAGATACCCCTCCTGGGGCGGGAAAGGTGCCAAATGACTGGAACCAGAACCAAAAAGGGGATCTTTCCCAAAAGCTGTGTCTCTTCCCCAGGCTGCCCTTTCCCTGGCAGTGCACCGGAACCGTATATCTCTTTTCAAATGATAAATTTATCTAAATTTATGTATCTATCTAAATATGTAGAGTTCTATATTTGAATAGAATTTTATCATTTCACTATTTTTGAAAAAGAATATTTATTAACAAACAGATTCTAGAGTAGTACTGTTTATAATTACAATTTACTTTTAACTGTATCTCTTCAAATTGTGGTTTGTGAAAGAAATTATAACTATGGAGTCGTGCAAAACTCCTACAAGCATGTCATATAATGTTCCTGCCAGTGAGGTGTTTACTAACTGAAAACAGGTCTAATTAAATCAGGAAGTGGAATAATTAGAATTTCATTTAAAATGTTGTTGATAGTGTGTGTGTCTCTAGGAGCCAAAGAAACATCAGAGTTTGCAGGGTAGTTATTATGTTATATATATCATTCTTAACAACCATTTGTAATTACCAAAGTTGCATATTTAGGATGCTTACTGTCATAAAGCAAAGGAAATGAGCTATAGAAACAGATCCCTCATACATAGTCTATTTCTTATCATATACATAAATAGTCATTTTAGAAGAAAGTAGAGTAGAACTATGTTTAATAAGTTATGGAATGACTGAAGGAATGAAATATCCCAATGACCATATCTTGTTCAACTCTATTGTTTAATGCTCTGTGGTCTTAATCATACATCTATGTGCCTAAAAAATGCAACCTTAGCTAGAGTGTGCAAACTGCATTGGAACATTAGGTCAGCATCACTGCAAGAATCAACTTTCTTCATATGAAATGCTCATGGACTCATTTCATGACTTACCTAGCACTGCAGTTTGGTTTTTGTTTTGTTTTATCAAAGGAGCCATGTGGTGTTCTCGCTATGATGGTTGTATAGGTAACACATATTGCAGATGATGAGGCAATTATGAAATTCATTTAGGACTTCTAGAAAGGGTAAACAATAATATATTCACAATATGCCAGATGGCAAATGGGTATCTATTTAGTTCATATTTCCACGGTTAAGTCTTTTGTATAATATGTATTCCACACATCAAGGTAGTTCCCCAAAAATACTGCATTCATTTATGGTAGTGTATCTAAAATTTCTAAAAGACATGGAGTCAAAAATATGAAGAATCAAAACCAAATAGAGCTTTTTATCTGGCTCGGAGCTGACCCTGTACCACAGCTCTGCATACCCAAATACCACTGGGGAAGAGTTAGTCTACCAGGAATGCTGGAACACCTGTGAGCACAAGTAAGACCACCGCTCCTGCTCCAATTCCTGGCTCAAGAGGGACCTGCCCAAAGCCATCAGGACACAGGAACCAAAGAACAGCCAGGAAAAAGATCCTTCAGGATTCCATCTGCACCCCAGAGCTGATCCTGTACCACAGTTCACCATACCCAAATTCCTCCTGGAAAAAACTGATGTCCCAGGAGTGCTGACAGACAGGCTTGGAGGAGAGATATGTCACAGTCAGAGACAACAAAACCAGCAAACACCAGAGATAAGGGCAAGGTTAAGACCATAAGCAACAGAAACCAAGGCTAGTTGGCATCATCAGAACACAGTTTTCACACCACAGCATGGCCTGGATATCCTCCAAAAGTGAAATAACAAGTCTCTGATTTAAAATCATATCTCATGATGATAGAAGACTTTAAGAAGACATAAATAACTCCCTCAAAGAAATACAGGAAAACACAAGTAAACAGATAGAAGACCATAAATAAGAATCACAAAAATCCCTTAAAGAATTATAAGAAAACACAACCAAATAGGTGAAGGAATTNAAGAAAACTATCCAGGATCTAAAAGTGGAAATAGAAACAATAGAGAAATCACAAAGGGAGACAACCCTGGAGATAGAAAATCTATAAAAGTGATCAGGAGTCATAGATGCTAGAATAAGTAACAAAATACAAAAAGAGAAGAGAGAATCTCAGGTGCAGAAGATATCATAGAAAACATTGACACAACAATAAAAAAAGGCAAAATGAGAAAAGCTTCTAACCCAAACACTGAGGAAATCCAGGATACTATGAGAAGATCAAATGTAAGGATAATAGGTATAGAAGAGAGTGAAGAAAAAAACATCAGATCCTACTACAAAAGCCTATATGAAACCAAACTGGAAATTTTGGATAAAATGGACAATTTTCTAGACAGATACCAGGTGGAAAAGTTAAATCAGGATCAGGTAAACTATCTAAACACTCCCATAATTCCTAAAGAAAATAAAACAATCATTAAAAGTCTCCCAACCAAAAAAAGTCCAGGACCATATGGTTTTAGTGCAGAATTCTATCAGACCTTCAAAATAGACCTAATACCAATACTCGTCAAACTACTCCACAAACTAGAAACAGAATGAACACTACGCAATTTATTCTATGAAGCCTCAGTTACGGTGATACCAAAACCATACACAGACCCAACAAAGAAAGCAAACTTCTGACTAATTTCACTTATGAATATGGATGAAAAAATACTCAATAAAATTCTTGCAAATTGAATACAAGAACACATTAAAACAATCATTCACCACAATCAAGTAGGCTTTTTCCCAGGGAGGCAGGGATGGTTCAGTGTATGGAAATCTCTCAAAGTGATCCACTACATAAACAAATTAAAAGAAAAATCTACATGATCATTTCATTAGGTGCCAAAAAATGGTTTTGAGAAAATTCAACATTCCTTCATGTTGAAAGCCTTGGAAAGATCAGGAATTCAAGGCCCATACATAAACAATCGTAAAAGCAATACACAGCAAACTCGTAGTCAACATCAAACTAAATGGAGGGAAACTTGAAACAACTCCATTAAAATCAAGGACTAGAAAAGGCTGCCCACTTTCTCCCTATCTATTCTATGTAGTACTTGAAGTTCTAGCTAGAGCAATTAGACAACCAAAGGAGGTCAAGGAGATATAAATTGGGAAGGAAGAAGTCAAAATAACACTATTTGTTGATGATATGAGAGTACTGGAGCTCCTGGGGACTGGACCACCAACCAAGGAGTTCACATGGAGGGACCCATGGTTTGCCTTGTATGTGTCAGAGGATGGCCTTGTTGGAAATTAGTGGGAGGCTGGCCCTTGGTTATGTGTGGATTGGATGACCCCTTGTCTGTTAATGCCAGGCCAGAAAGGTTGGAGTGGTTGGTGGTTGGCGGAGCAAATGGGGATTTCCAGAGGGGAGATCTGGAAAAAGGATAATATTTGAGATGTAAATAAAGAAAATATCCAATGAAAGGAAAACCAAAAGAAACAAAGCAAATATACTTAGTTGCTTTATTTGGTTATATTATGGTTAATTGGCATTTTTTTTTCCAAAGGTACAATCATACCAGCTATTTTGTTACTGTTGAATTATGAGTCAGGTTTATATAATAATGAAGATAATAGATAAATATATTTGTTAGGTCATTCTGTACTCAGTAATAAGCTTAGCTCTGATTCCAGGACAAATATTCCAGGATGTCTCAGACACTGCTAAGTATGCTTTTACAAGAATACCAATGAACAATCCTTTCAACAAGTTACCCAAGACCCTCCAAATTCTCATGCAAAGGAATAAAAGACTTTTGGTCCGCAATTCACTAAATATAAAAACAGAAGCTCAGAATGGATTGCAAATCTAACTCTAGGAAAGAAAGCCTCCAAATTCTATTGGTAAAGCGAAAACATACCATACAGAAAAGAGGAGAAATACTTCAAAGTATCCAAGAAGAGAAAACATGTCCAGAACACATTTTTGAAACTTACACTTCAAGAATATAACCTCAATTGTATTGAAAACTAAACTGAATAGAAATTTCCCAAAGACAAAAAGGGCTACATATAAAGATTTCAACATTGATAACCATTAACTAATAAAAAGTCAAAGTGACATAAAAGTACATTTTCAAGGTGACATAATGATTGTTCGTGACAATATGAAAAGACTGTGACAACACACACAAACACATACATATATGTGTACAAACATATGTGTGCATATATATTTACATGCTCATATACAGAAAATGGGAGAGAGAAAGAAACAAAGAAAGATAGAGATAGAGACAGAGAGAGAGGGAGGGAGGATGCTTCCACCTTGAGAAAAAGTGCTGTCAGATTCTGAAACCGAATCACAGATCCTCCCTTTAGCATCCAGCAATTAGCTGTACTGGTATACGCCAGACAGCTGGAAACATGTGTCCATGTACATATTAGCACACAGAAATTCATAGTGGCAGTATGTTTAGAATGCCTAAAAAGTTAAAATAATTCAATTACCCTTTAAACGATGAAAAGAAAACCAATGTGCACTCAATGGAATATTAATTTTCAGAAAGTACAAGAGCATTATTATTGATCCATGCTATGAGATGGAAAATATTATGTCGAGGAGGACTAATCAGTCAGAAATAACACTTTGTTCAAATTATGTTAAATACCTGAACTGGATAGATTTACACAGGTAAAATAGATTGTTGTTTGTCAGAAATTAGGAGACTGGAATAATAGGGAGTGTGAATGATGGATATAAAATTTCTTTACTGGTTATGAAAATATTAGGAAATTAGATCATTTGATGTTTTCTGAAATCTATCAGTACATAAATCCACTAAACAATAAACTTTAAAGAGTGGATTTATAATGATGCAAATTATATATTGAAATACAAAACTGGGCCCAGGTGTGGTTCAGTGACAGAGAGACCATCTAGCCTATATGAGCTCTATACATGACATTCGGGACTCTAAAAATAGCTAAGTCATAATAATAAAACATTAATAAAACTGCTGAGATAACTCAGCTGTTATGAGAACTTACTGCTCTTGAATAAGACTCATGTTAACATTCCGTGCTGGTTATTTTTTATCAACTTGATATAAACCTAGACATATCTGAGTATTGGAAAGCTTTTTGTTGTTGTTGTTGTTGTTGTTGTTGTTGTTGTGGTTGCATTTTTTAATGGATATTTTTCTTTACTTACATTTCAAATTTTATCCCCTTTCCTGGTTTCCCACTCCCTCCCCCTGCTTCTATGAGGGTGTTCCTCCACTCATCCACCCACTCCCATCTCCCTGCCCTCGATTCCCCTACAGTGGGGCATCTATCAATTCTTCATAGGACCAAGTCTTCATAGGCATCCCATTGATGCCTGACAAGGTCATCATCTGCTACATATGCAGCTGGAGCCATGTATGCTCCTTTGTTGATGGCTTAATCCCTGGGAATTCTTGGGGGTCTGGTTGGTTGATATTGCTGTTCTTTCTACAGGGTTGCAAACCCCTTCAACACTTTCAGTCCTTTCTCTAACTCCTCTATTGGGGACCCTGCGCTCAGTCCAAAGGTTGGCTGCGAGCATCCTCCTCTGAATGTATAAGGCTCTGGCAGGGTCTCTAAGGAGACAGCTGTATCAGTCTTCTGTCAGCAAGCTCTTGGCATCTGTATTAGTGTCTGGGTTTGATGACTGTATATGGGATGAATCCCCAGGTGGGATAGTTTCTGTATGGCCTTTCCTTCAGTCTCTGCTCCACACTTTATCTCCATATTTGCTCCTGTGGAGTATTAGAAATCTTAACCCAGAGATGCTCAATAAGGTCGTTTTTTTGAGAAGTCTATAGAGCATTTTTCTTTTCTTTCTCCCTTTCTTTCTTTATTAATCTTTTCTCATGCATTACATTCCTACTGTAGCTTCCATTCACTCAACTCTTCCCAGTCACCTCCCCTGTGTGTCTCTGTTTCACTGAAGTGCTGGGCTTTAGGGAAGTGCTGAGATACTATTCATGGGGTGGGAAAACACAGCCTAGGATGTGGGAGACTGAGGCTGTGGTTCCCTTACTCGGGCAGCTAGTCTCCCCTGGAAAATCACATAGAGGAGTTAGGAACAAAGGGTAGGGGTTCACAGGCACTTGGGATGAGGCCAGAACCAGGTCCTCCCAACTCCTGGACATCCAGGTACCTCTGGATCAAAAGAGTTGGGGACAGAATTGAAAGCCCATGGGCTAAGAACAAGGATGAGCCCAAGGGCTGGGGAAACCTGAGCTCCAAGTTAGCTCATTGGTAAAAGTTCTTAGCTTAGCCAAGTTTGTCTAGGAGGGCAGAGAGGCCTTCTGCAGGAGACTTAGGCAGCATCTCAGTAGTCTAAGCCTTTCTCCATGCTCCTCATGGTGGTTCTTGATGGAAGAGGCAGTCTTAGTTCCAATCTGTTTATTGATTATTCATTGTGGAAAATTGGTGACTATCAACTCCTCAGGGTGGACCAGAGATTAAATACCTTTTGCAGGGAGGAATGTCTGAGAAGACAACCTTATTGGCTAAACTCTCAGGGTCTCTAGATACCTCATTGGCATAGAGAACTCTGTTTTGGACTTCGTGGCCTCATGTCATGTTTCCTTATGCTGGTAGTGAGGCACACGATCCATCCCAGGAATCTGGTAGGAATCAGGGGGCCACCAACCTTCTCATGTGGGTGACTGAGTGATGGGGACTCTGAGCCTGCTCAAACTAAGTTTTCTGGCATGGTCAACTGGCCCACACTCCCCCAACTTCCTGTCTGCCCAGATCCACTTTTCCTCCTTTTCTGTTCAGAAAGGAGCAGGCCTCTCAGGGATATACTACACAATTAGTTACAATAAGTCTATAATTAGTGATCTATATGGGTGCTGTTAGGCATAGGTAGGCTAAAAAATCCAGGAGAAGTCATTCAGTAAGCAGTACTACTCCATGGCCTCTCTATCAGCCTCTGCAATCAAGATCTTGCACTAGCTGAGTTCTTGCTCTGAAATCCCTCAGTGATAATGGGTTATGTAGGAATATAAGCCAAAATAGGGTTTTTTTTGTTTTTTTTTTTTTCTCCCCAAGTTATTTTTGGTCAGGGTGTTTTAACACAATACTAGAAACCATAACTAAGAGATAATACAGCACATGTGATAGTAGATACATAACCTCCTGAAATTTCAAACTACAGAGAATGCAACATCCTTTTTGGTTTCAGTAGCATCTGTATGCATGCCATACACACAGAGAAACAAATGCACATAAATAAAAACTCCCTAAAAATCAATAATAATATAACACACACAGATATATATATATATATATATATATATATATATATATATATATATGAGAGAGAGAGAGAGAGAGAGAGAGAGTCATACACATATATCACACATGGAGAGATGCACTACAAGTGTACAAAAAAAACTATGTGCAAATATACACACAATACATCCACGAACATCACACATCTAAATATACTATGTACACATATACCTCACACACAAATATAAATGCAAATATACATTACACTACACACACACACACACACACACACACACACACACCAATATATGACTCTTGAAATGCCCAACATCAATAATGACCACTTAGGTAGCCACAAATACTTGAATACTTTGTTATGGTCTCTACATAATATTCCTTTTATAGAGTACTTTGAGAAAACCAGTGCTTCTTGAAGTAATTAAATGAGTTAAAAGCCTGAAGACATAAAAATACAAGATGTGCCATTAATTTTATACGAGATAGCATCAATACTATCAGAATTACTTATCATTGTATCAAAAGAGGCTACATCAAGAAGTTCCCATCAATTCAGGCATAGTGATGTGGAGGTTCACATATACCAGTATATTGGAGGCAGGGTGATCTCTGAGTTCAAGGCTAGGCTGGTCTAAATAGCAAATTCTAGGACAACCAAGGCTACACAGATGATTGTCTCAAAGAAATGCCAAAAATAAGATAGAAAGAAAAGGAAATTCTTATCATCAAATTGTTGTGCCTTTGTCTCAGAGTCTATACTTATATAATGATCTACTTAGATTAGCATTTTCTGTAAACCACATTAGAGTTGACAAAACATCAAGAATTTCTTGATGACTGCTGTGCCTATGTCTGAATGTGCTTTCATTTCCCAGAACCCTGAAGAATATTATTGAAAGTTATAGGTGTATGGATACACAGATGACTTCTACAGACACGTATGACTAATCCTTATCCATATGAAAAAGTAATATGAATTTAGCAAAGAAACAAGTCCAGGCATCAGCCAAAAACAAAGCTATTTATAATCAGCCACTTTCTATCTCTTTTACAATAGAGATCTATTATGTACGTATACCTAGGTGTCATCAAAGAAATGGACTATTTGAATAAACAGTCCTTAATATATAATTTCCTTCAAATATCATAGTTACATGTGGTTATTCTGATTATAAGCCACTCAATACTACACATTAGAAATATGTATTTAGAAATGTGTAAACAGTGTCAAGTATACCAGAAAGAAACAATGACTCAGTTATAGTGTCCAACATGTTCATAACAAATATAAGACTGGGATTAAGATAGTGGTAAAATTTAAATTACTGATTTTTCTATATACTTGAATAAAGAAAAATGGCAAAATATATCCTCGCAACAGATTATTTCTATTTTTACACTTATAAATTAAGCAATGTTTTTTGTTTGTTTGTTTGTTTGTTTTGTTTTGTTTTGTTTTTTCAAGACATGGTTTCTCTGTGTAGTCTTGACTGGAAATCACTCTGTAGACCAGGCTGGCCTNGAACTAAGAAATCAGCCTGCCTCTGCTCCCTAAGTGCTGGGAGTAAAGGCGTGCACCACCACTGCCCAGCTTAAGCAATGTTTTGCACAAGAGAGTTTACATACCTTTTTTTTTCTTTACTTTATGAGTGTATACCTTTGACAAGCCACCAGGTAAATGCAATATCCTATTCTTAGGAGATGATAATAATACTTATTCCACTTTATTAGTTTATGCTTACTTTCATAATTTATCAATAGAAAAATACTTCAAATCCTTATGTTGAATTTTAATTTGACTATTTGAATAGTTAATAAAATTCTATAAAGATAATAAACTCAAAATTAATAATGAACTTGTATTTGCTATTATTACACTCATAGAAATCAAAATTAGTGATTTTAATGCTGGGCTTATTTTTTGAAGTATTTTATTTTTCATTATACACACACACAAGTGCGAGTATGTGTTTGTGTGTGTGTGTGTGTGTGTGTGTGTGTGTGTGTGTGCACGCATACATGAGTGCAAATGCTGAGGAGTCTAAAGGTATCAAGTTCCCCTCGCTCAGGAGTTACTGGCAGTTATGTGTGACAAAGGTGCTGGGACACACATTCTTTGCAAAAGTAATATGTTCTCTTAAGCTGAGATGTCTCTGCAGCCCCAGTAGAGAAATTCTTAAACCTGTTATAAAATGAGTTAATTTGGCTTGAATTTAGAAGAAATTTATGCTTTGCAATTGAAAAATGTAAGGAATTAAACTTTTTATTCACCAACTTCATCACAAAAATAGTACTTGCCAAGGTATATATAAAATTCCTTTTCTATACAGAAAATCAAGCATTCAAAACTTCAGTAGAGAAGCTTTTAATTAGTTGTTTTGTATGTGTCTCTTAGATGCTAAACCTTTTTTACTGTGCCTAATTTAAAGAACACAGTCCTCAGCTTATTACAGGGAACTAATCTTACTGATGAAATCTGCCTGAAGTCAGACATAAATAACACAAAACCCTTTAAGAGCTAAATAATGTGAAATATAGAAAATAGAAACTTTTAATTTTATAAAAACTAGTGAGACTATACAGACCCTCTACTGTAATGTTAATCTTTTAAGACTAATGAGAGAAAGTGATTAACTTAGGAAGAATGCTTAGAAATTAAATTTCTATGCCTCAGTCTCTAACATACGAACCATGGAAATGCCTCTGCATTATTAAAAAAATAAAAACAAACAAACAAACAAAAAAAAACCCAAAAACTTGGCTCATCTTGTTGTACCCTAAATCAGTAAGTTATGTCAGTAACTATCACAGAAAATCCTGGCCATACTGTGAGACTATTTATGCCTGAAAGCACACTTGTTAGTTACCTCAGAACATAATGTCACTTCACTGAACAGGAAATGCTCTCTATCATTTTATATATGAAGAAATAAAAAAACTAAAGTGCTTACTATATTCATTTGAATTGAAGAACACTGTGTCTTCACATTTTATAAACATTTAGCTGTATCTTTTTCATTTTATAAACATTTCAAGATTTATCCTCTCTGTACCAAATGTAACCTTCTTGCAGTGTTATATGGTTTTATGGGATTATTCTGGGTAGGTAGATGTCCCAGGGATGGGAGCAGGGTTGAAAGAGAACTCTAGGTTGAAGAGGCCTTCTTATTCCATTTTGTCTCCACTGAGAAACTAGGCCATAAACCATTTGCTATCTATCCTTAGTGTAAGGTACTTCACTTCAGCAGCTGTTTTTATTGTCTGGGTTGCTCTGAGGTGGAAAGCTATAGTCTCCAGTTCAGCACCTCATTGAAAAACAGCAGGAGACTAGGTAAAGTGGCCTTTGTTCTATCTTGGCAGGGCACTGTGCTTCTCTAAGTCTCAGGAAGAGAAGAGGCCTGTCTCTGCTTTTTGTTCTCAGCAATTATAGAACATTTAGTGTGTGTGTGTGTGTGTGTGTGTGTGTGTGTGTGTGTGTGTGTTCACATGGTAAAATGTTCACTATGAGTTTGCATATAAATTTAGGTCATAAATTGAATAATAGATTTATAACAGAGAATGTCTACATACATATTCATTTGGAGTAATTATCTAACTGAACATTCATCTTTTGTTACTAGCATATAGGTTCAAGGAAAGATAAAGTCCATAACTAAGATGTCCTTAAAGTTTTGTATGGATAAACCCAGTCAATAACTTATATTCTGTTCTTGCACCTGGGGTGTATATCTTCTTTATGACATTCAGTTAATGGTTTTTATAAGCCTTGGAATGTCCACTAGATTTTAGAAGTCTGTTGTTATCTCAGAAGCAATTAAGCAGTTCTGTTTTAAAAGGGGTTGGAATGCCTTTGTCTGTGTTGCTGTTCTAAAATGATGGTGATCCTAGTATGCTGGTTGCTTCTGCAGAAAACAACAACAACAACAAAACGTTCTTTGTTTTTGTATACTATCTGAGTCTGCAGTTTTCCTTCAGCAAATTTTAGACCCCTACAAGGTTTAAAAGGGAAGTTTGGTAAAAAACATATTGTGTGAAATTCTCAAAGAATTAATGAAACTTATTTTCAAAAACAATTCTTTTTAAAAGGAAGAGTAAGACCTTGACCATTGGTCAGATCAATGCAAAAGCAAGAGTTTTATTTTCCAGTGGTGGCTGTGGGGTCAGGGTCAATCTTCAATTAGTCCCTCAAGGCAAATTACTAAGAAGGTGATCCGGGATGGCTATTACCAGTAGTTTTTATGCTTTTAAGGGGCACAGGTTACATCAGCAAGGTTACAGTTCAAACTTATTGGCTAAGCATATTGACCTTTAACTCTATTGACTAGCAAGCATGACACATATTTTAACTCTACTTGGGACTTTCCAGAGCGTCAGGTAACTATCAGTCAGTTCATTCTGAGAATTTTTTACTCAAGAATGTTCCTGTGGGTAGAGAATGGAACTTGGGCCTTGACTCCAGGTGGGATACGGAAGCTGTACAGAGGATGTGAGACTAGAAATCCCCTTAGGGTATCTCAGAAGAAAGAAAGAAAGAAAGAAAGAAAGAAAGAAAGAAAGAAAGAAAGAAAGAAAGAAAGAAAGAGAAAGAGAGAGAGAGAGAGAGGGAGGGAGGGAGGGAGGGAGGAAGGGAGGGGGAGAGGAAGAGGGAGAGGAAGAGGAGAGGGAGAGAGAGAGGGAGAGGGAGAGGGAAAGGGAAAGGGAGAGGGAAGGAGAGAAGGAGCAGGAGGGAGGGAAGGAAGGAAGGAAGGAAGGAAGGAAGGAAGGAAGGAAGGAAGGAAAGAAGGAAGGAAGGGAAAAAGTCAATTCATATAGGCTGAGGAAATGACTGACAGTAAGTGCGTATTGTATAAGCATGTGCAAGCATTTAATTTTCCACAACCCAAATAAGAGCTGAGCACAACAGTGCATTCTGCCCCCATGCACAGTGCTGGGAAGGAAAGACTGAAGGGTATCAAGACCTTGGCTAGCTTTGGTGAATCAGCAATCTCCATTCTCTGTGAGAGAACCCATTTCAGAAAAACTAAAATGGAAAGAGGTAGAAGATACCTGACATTGCCTTCATGCTTCCTTCATAGGACACGCCCTGTACATGGGTGTCTTAGTCAGGGTTTCTATTCCTGCACAAACATCATGACCAAGAAGCAAGTTGGGGAGGAAAGGGTTTATGCGGCTTACATTTCCATACTGCTGTTGATCATCAAAGGATGCAGGACTGGAACTCAAGCAGGTCAGAAAGCAGGAGCTGATGCAGAAGCCATGGAGGGATGTTCTTTACTAGCTTGCTTCCCCTGGCTT
>NC_034611.1:44957956-44962771 GCF_900095145.1 Mus pahari
TATATATATATATATATACACACACACACACACACACACATATATATATATATATATATATATATATATATATATATATATTGCATGCATACACACAAAAGTTAATTCATATAATTTATGTACATAATATAAGACTGAAATAACTTCATTACCTATTCAAGGTCCAGCCTTTGCTTTGAGAGGAGTTCTGAGGAAAGGGTGTTTTGGAGCTGAGAAAACAAATGGCTTGAAGTCAAATTTTGAGTTGAAACCTGTGCCCTATATTCTTCTCAGGACAGTTCTCCAAAATACCTTCTCTACTTTATGCTTTCTTTCTCTTTGCTCTGTTTTCTCTGAAGATTTTTCAAGTAGCTCTCTCTCTAGACAGCTTTCTCTTGCTAATCTCTGCAAGCATATCTCTCTTGCCATTTTAAAAAGTTTAATGAATTGCTCATCTATTGCAGATCATAAGCCCAGTCTTTTATTTTACATATCAATCCAGTTATTTACTCAAGGTTTCCTCTTGATTATCTTATGAATCATTATCCTTTGACCCCACCCCTTTAATTTTTAGGAGACTGCAAGCACATGTTTTCTTTAACATTGCAGAATTTAGAGATTTGCTTGCCTCTGTAAAGCATAGGTGCTGCAGAAGCTGGGTAGGACCCAGTCCTGAAATTACCATTTCAAGGACACCTGTGCCTAACCTCTTTCTGTCCCTGGGCTTCCCTGCATTCAGGAATCTGTCTGCATTTGTAAGCCTAAACAAAAACAAATAAACAAAATTTAGCTGTGGGGGAATTTCATGTAATCACTACTCCCTAAATCTCTTTTTCCTTCCTTAGTATCTTTCTGAGCAGCTGGCTTACAGCGCAGCTGTCTGTGTTCCTAGAGATCTGTGAAGCTCCTTGCACAATTCTTATTGAATCCTTATATTTTTCATAATTGAGAAATTATATATTTTCAAACTCATGATTTTAGAGTTCTTTTCCACAGCCTTAAGGTCCCAGCGGTTACCATTTTGTTGAGACCACACCTTTGCCTCCTGGACTCATGCAGTCTCTGATTATCATGGAGTCATTGACATTAACAGGGAGGACTTTCCTTGAAGGACTAGCATAAAATATGTACATTATTATTCAAATAAGCCTTATGCCCACTGTAGCCACAGACACTCCAGGAGACCCACACCCAATGGCTGAGTCCCAAGGACAGGAACCATATCATTCTTTCCCTACCAGAATGCTACTCAGGCACTGTAATTTGAAACTGAATATTCTGACAGAAAACCATTTTTCAACTATATTTGCAGCATTAAGCTAGAACTGGGTTTTTTTTCTTAACATGCTCTGATCATTCATTATAAAATAATTATAAAAATGAACAAGCTTTATATAAAACAAATTGATGTAACAAATACTTCAAATTAGAAATAGAGAATTAAAATCATCTATTTTGTATTGGAAACTTTGAGTAGAAGTACACTTGTTAGATGACTTGGTGTAGTGAGTGTTATGTTCCTGCGAGCTTATTTTGTTTCCTTTCATAAAGGAAGCTGTGTAGTAATTATACTTCTTATGAATGCAGTTGCCAAACATATCTACAAATGCATTAGTATACCAAATTTATCTTTGAATATCCCTCTTTGTTATATGCTAAAATGAACCTTAGATCTTCCCCTGTAGATCTCATGGTGCTGTTATTTTACATACCTTTCTCTCAAATATGATACTTTATGAATGTTTAACAAACAGACCTGTGAATAATTTCTCCGAAAAAGCACAGAATCAGATCAGCACTGAAGCAGCAATTGAATATTCAAACCTCCCTCTGAGCATTGTTTCTTTTCAATGAGACCTTTCCTTCTTGAAAGAACATTTCCCCCACATCTAAAATGACTGAGGGTGACATTTGTAGCCAATTAGTCTCAGGTGGCTATTTGCTGGGGTTTCCCCACAGGACGTAATCCAGACTCTGTTGACTTATGAATAGCTTTATTTGAAATCCATATGAGCATCTGCAGCAAGGCCAGAAATCCATCCGTAATCTCCAGAGGTATTTTGCCCTAAAATTTAATTGTCTTAGCATTCAACTTGCAATAATATTATAGACAGCTAACACTTGATTAAAAATGCATACCCTTTAACTTAAACATATATTTTTGTGATGTGTGTGACTATATATAGTCATATATGTATGTGACTGCTTGTCTACATGGGTACCACCACAAGCATGGAGGTGGCCAGAAGAAGACATCAGATTCCTTTGTGCTAATGTGATTATGATCTGCAAATATGGGCACTCAGAATTCAACCCAGTTATTCTGCAAGATCGGTAGGTGCTATTAACTTTTGTGCCATCTACCCAACCAAAATATACACTTCTTGATGCTCATAGATCACAATATTTGTGTGTTTCCTATACTTTGTGATAGGTTAAAAGAAGAAGCATCTTTTAGCTAGTATGATTGCTCAGTGGGTAGACGGTTGCCAGCAAGCCCAATGGTGAGAGTTTTATCCCTAGAACTCACAATGAAATGACAGAACAAATTTCCAGAAAATCATTTGCAAAATTCCATGTGCTCACTGTGGTATAGGAACCTATGCACACATACAAAATAAATACAGAAATGAAAAAAATGAGTCAAAATTAAATTATAAAAGAGCAGCTTTTCCTGGTGATTTCAAAAATTATATTAAATTCAATGAGGAGAATTTTGCTAATCATATCAGGTCCCATAACTTGCAGTCCATAAGGTATTTATCTAGAGCTTTGTTTCCTAGAATCTTTTCTGATTTGCAGTGAGACAGCCCGTGTGAACATTATCTTAAATTATTGCACTCTGTCCTGTTTTTGCAAGTTCCTCACAAATGCTGCTGTTTACATGATTTACATAGGATTTGTGTTGGTTTTCATACAGCCTTCTAGGTAAAGTTCAGAGAATGAATTCAGAGCTTTAAAAGATATATCCACATTTTTAGACAAAAAAATAAAGAAAAAGTACACAATATCCCCAGATCTCAGACTTATAAGCCACCTAGGTAAGAGACTCTATTTCTGCTCACACAATAATTCTTCTCTTGTATGGCTCATGACATTCAATGTATTTTCTTCATTATCTTTAAAATACTCAAAATATCCCTATAGATTTTGTTTGCCTAAAAATAAAATATATTCAGATGTGGTGTTGTGTAACTTTAATCAAAGCTCAAAAGAGAGGCAGAAATGGATCTCTTTGAGGAAAAAAACCAATTTGATCTATGTAACAGGTTTTAGGCCAGCCAAGGTTATACAGTGAGACACTCAGCCATCATTGGGAAGAGAGTCCCCTTGGTCTTGCCACCTTCATATGCCCCAATACAGGGGAACACCAGGGCCAAGAAGGGGGAGTGGGTGGGTAAGTGAGCCGGGGCAGGGAGGGTATAGGGGACTTTGGGGATAGCATTTAAAATGTAAATGAAGTAAATGCCTAATAAAAATTGGAAAAAAAAAACAAAAAGGGACAAAATCTATTTTAAAAACTATTAACTAGTATGTGAAAAATCAGTTTTCAATCACAGGTATAGCAGATCTCAGTCCTTTTACAATCATCACTAGATCTTAATCATTACTTTATTGAACATGTATGTGTTAATCTTCAGTTCTGTAAATGAAACCATGATATCCCTTTAGACAAGGCCTTTAGGTTTACTGGCTTTTTCTTTCACTAAAATGTAATGGATTTTATCAAACATCATAGTAACCCTAATAGACTTAAGAAGAAGAAAAAGGTACTTGACATAATTAAGTTCTTGTAAAGAACACCAGACATGACTAGACAAAGAAACTTAATTGTATTGAAAGAATTGCATGAATAAACATGTAGGATCTTTTTATTTACCAACTGTCAAACAAGATTCATAGTAGGAACATACATCTCTGATTGGATTTTTCTGACATTTCTCAACTAAGTTAAAATAAATATTAAAATTTTGGATGGTGTTATATGCCACCATTCTTTGCCTTCACATTGCTCCCCTTTCTTGTCCTAAATAGTATCTTTTCTACTTCCATATCGCATACACAATACATATTATGAATACACATGCACATGCATATGCCTATACATACACCTAAATTACATTGGAAATAATTTAAAGCAAAGCATATGACTGAACTTTTGGGGCTACTAAATTAATAGATATACATAAAACCTAATTTTGTGCTGTTAAAATAACAATAACAACAACAACAAAAAAAAAAAAACAAAACGTTTGGCTGGAGAGATACCTTAGCAGTTATCAGCTTTTCTTGAGGACTCAGGACGAGGTCCCAATACCCAGGGGGTAACTAACCACTATCTGTAACTGCAACTCCAGAAGATCAAACTACCTTTACTGTCTGCTGCAGACACAAAGTACGTACCTAGGGAAGATATGTACCTGCAAGTAAGCATTCATACACATAAAATAAAAAGAAAGGAAGAAAAGCTGGTGATATATTAACTTCATGTGACAATTATGAAGCATGCTTTTGTATGCCCTGGGCTTATAATGCCACCACTATGCTGGCTGAGGCAGGAGAGCTGTTGGAGCTTACTCAGGGCCAGTAAACTTAATTCCAGGTTCAGTGAGAAGCTGTTTCAAGCTAACAAGGTTGTAAGTAAGACACTTGATGTTTTGATCTGGCCCATGCACACACTGATATGTACATATACCAAAAGATCTCTCTCTCTGTCTCTCTCTGTCTCTGTCTCTGTCTCTGTCTCTCTGTCTTTCTGTCTCTGTCTCTGTCTCTCTCTCTCTCTCTCTCTCTCTCTCTCTCTCTCACACACACACACACACACACACACACACA
>NC_034611.1:44962820-44966691 GCF_900095145.1 Mus pahari
CACACACACACACACACACACACACACACACAAATAAACAGGGTAGGGGGCCACAGGCTAAAAGGCATTTTGCTTATAGTCTTCTGTAAGCAGTGCCTTTGCTAATATGATCTTGTAAAGGGATGGTGCTCTACATATAATGCCTAGTCTATATAAATGTCACATGTACGTCCACCTGTCATTTTTAATGCATATGCTCATCTATGTGTGAAAGAGGACACATATCAAGTCATTTCATTTATCAAAGAGTATTAAGATTTGCTTGAGAGCTAGGGAAACAACTTAGCACTTGTTTCACAAGAGTGAATTGTAGCCTGGGTCCCTACAAGAAAGAAACAAAAGGAAGGAACATTAGGAAGAAAGGAAGAAAGGAAAAAGGGAAGGGGCGGAGAGGGAGGTAGGAAGAAATGAAGGAAGGATAGATAAAAAGGAGATGGTGAGGAGGGACAAAAATGAAGGATATGAAGGGATTAGGCAATTGGGGTAGAGAAAGGAAGAAAGTAATTTGGTAAAATACATATCTCTCTTCCCACAGGCACCACTCTAATTCCTTTGCTTAGGTTGGTAAGATTAAGAATTTTAGTTTTAAAGAAAAAAGGGAAATTAGCATTTTCAATGCCTTCAGCTAGACTATGAGGTGAGAGGCAAACTTGGATGAACATAATTTGGGAATACTTAGAATACCAAATAAACTCTAGGTACTATACCAAGCAAACATCTTTGCAACATACCCACCCTCTAGTAATTTGTTATATCAACAGAGATTTTTAAAACCTCCAAAATAATAATAATAGGCATTGAGATCTGGTCTGTGCAAAATAATAACTTATTGTGGACACTAAAGGGAGGAACATTTCTGGAGATTCTACATTTTAGCACACACACGTGGCACTCTCACAATACAAAATATGAGGCACTTAGACAAGGAAGATGTCTGTCAAATGTTTACTGAAACCATATCAAATAGGATATGCCCAAATAGCCCCAAATGCACACAAAACATTCTGACAGGTATAGCGTACATAATCAGGTAATTTAAGGGACTAAAAGTTAATTAATATAACTATAGTTATTAATAGCTTGTAACAACTCAGTTACCACATCAAAAATATGTTATAGAAAATAAATATACACGTTGTATTTTTCTAGCTTTGTAGCCAGAAAGTGCCTTGCACTTTTAAATTCAGAGTCATTGAGTAAGAGAATCTACAGACTTGTCGTTGTACCACGTGATGACTAACGCATTTTGTTACTAAAATTTCTTAGAGTGGATTCGTATTTGGGGACTAGCTAATTACCACTTAAGTTGTAGCATAACTCACATTCATACCAGCACATTCCCTGGAGACAGCGCTTTTAGAACCAGGTACGATAAAAGAGAAAGCTAACTGCAAGGCCGGCTATAGCCTGAACCAGACATCTTAAAATTTTCTTTTGCAGTGGTGTGGATGCATGTCCACTATTAGTTGGTTCCTACAGAAATATTAAAATTAATTCTGACAATATATTATTCATAGTTTTCCACAATGTTTAGTGCAATAACGGTCTACATCTAATTGTCAGCTAGTTAAAAACCATCTGAGAATTTCTGGGTCTTGGCTCAGGTTTCCATTAAAGGTTCACGCCACCACAGGGGCTGCTCAGTGCTTAGAAACCCTGCTACAACCTCTCCAGGCTCTCCATGGGGCAGGACCTCGAAAATCAAAGCTTGTCTAGCCCTTGCCTCTGCAGTAAAACATACTTGTCCCTTTTTTCTCAGAACAAATTATTTCCTAGTTGGCAGATAATGAATAGATCAATTAATCCAAGCTAATGTGATAATGGGGACAGCAGGGAAGCCTTTATTATACGGAGGTCTGGAAAATAAGGCCCATTTACTTATTCATTGTAGATTACATCTCATGTTAGACACATGTTAAACCTTTTCATGGAATTGCATGAATGACTTCTAATGAAGGGATATTAGCGGGGGGGGGAACCCTACTTTTGGACAGGGAGTCTTTTTCAAGGTCTGTTTACTCACAGCTGCTATTATCTCTAGTACTTACTCCCATTCTTCCTTGTGGAAATGTTGAAAACACTCTCATTTCTGTGTGTGTGTGTGTGTGTGTGTGTGTGTGTGTGTGCGCGCGCGCGCGCGTGCATGTGTGTGTGCATGTGTGTGTACGTGTGTGCGTGTGCATGTGTGTGCATGTGTGTGTACATGTGTGCGTATGTGTGTGTGCATGTGTGCGTGTGCGTGTGTGTGTTCATGTGTGTGTGTATACGTGTGTGTGCATGTGTGTGTACGTGTGTGTGTGCATGTGTGTGTGCATGTGTGTGTTCGTGTGTGTGTGTATACGTGTGTGTGCATGTATGTGTGTGTACGTGTGTGTGTGCATGTGTGTATGTGTGCGTGTGTGTGCGTGTGTGTGTGTAATAACACACATGGTTATTCCTGTCTCCTTTTGCTTACTCTTTTCCCCAACCCTATCACTTACTAATTTCACTCATTTATTTCTCTATTTGTCTTTCAAGATGATTGAAGTATCAATAGTCGTGATGAAAGCTAGCAAACAGGAGTCTTCTCATTCCTATGACTTCCTCTTGTTTGGATATTTTCAAATAACTTTATTCATTTGTGTGTAGACCAAGGAGATAACGTTTTTAGGCAGTTGGACGGAACACAACATGTGTAGTTGAGATAAGAAACACTGAACTTCAGTTTATACCTTGTGTAGGTCGAGGATGACCTTGACCTGACCCTTAGGCTCTACCGCCTAAGTTCTGAGACTACAGGCACAGGCCACAGTTGCTAACATATGCAGTGCTAGGATTCTAATTCAGGGCTTAGCCCAAACTAGACAAACACTTAACCAACTGAGTTACAACCCTGTTCCCAAGGCTGGCTTTAAGTTTGATCCATTAAACCCTCATGTCAGCTGATTATTGATTCATTCATTCATTCATTTACATTCCAAATGATGGTCCCCTCCCGGCCCCCCTCACAAGGTACTCCCCCACACACACACACACATTGCCACCCCTGGGTCCATCAAGTCTCTACAAGGTTAGGCACATCCTCTCTCCCACTGAGGACAGACAAAGCAACCATCTGCTGCATATGTGCCTTGGAGCCTCATACCAGCCCATGTTTGCTTTGGTTGGTAGTTCAGTCTCTGGTTGCTCCCAGGGGTCCAGGTTAGTCAACACTGTTTGTCTTCCTGTGGGTGTACCATCACCTTCAGGGTCTTTAATCCTTCCTTTAACTCTTACATAGGGATCCCTGACCTCCCTCCAGTGTTTGACTGTGGATATCTGCATCTGTTTCAGTCAGCTGCTGGATAGAGGCTCTCAGGGGACAGTTATGCTAAGGCTCCTGTCTATAAGCACAACATGGCATCAGTAATAGTGTCAAGGATTAGTGTCTTGCCATGGGATGGGTCTCAAGTTGGGCCAGTCACTGGTCAGCCATTCCTTCAGCCTCTGCTCCATCTTTGTCCCTGCATTTACTTTAGACAGGACCAATTTGGGGTCTAAAATTTTGTAGGTGGGTTGGTGTTTCCATCCCTCCACTGGAGGTTCTCTCTGTCTACTAGAGGTGGTCTATTCAGGCTCAATCTCGCCGCTGTTGGGCATTTCAACTAATGTCACCTGCCACAGATGGCCCTCACTTGGGTCCCCGATCCACGGGTGAAACTCGGGTTCAGTTACAGGTGGGCAAGGAGTCGGTGAATGTGGGGTGGCAAACAAATACGGACACAAGGGAGTGTGGTATCTGAATGTAATTTGTCAAATTGAGCATCAGACTATTTATACAGAAGAAAATAGGGAAGTTACACAAAACAGAGGAATGCAAACACGGAAGGACTGGCAGGAACCAACTGGGATA
>NC_034611.1:44966716-44974482 GCF_900095145.1 Mus pahari
TTAACTGGGATCTAAAACAGCTCAACCTAAGATCAGTTTAAACTTAGAAGTCAGGGGAAAGGGCTTCATTCCCTTGCCATAGTTCCTATTCTAGTCTATTGTANAGTCCACCTTCCCCCTAGGCCATTGTATGGGTGTAACTCAGCTATCTATAGTTCTACATATCTACTCTGATTCCTTCTTAGATCATAAACTTCCTTCTTCCTAGATAACGGTAAATTCCTGTGTAGGGCAGTGAGCTATCCATGCCCAGGGGCGGCTCAAGAACTGCCTAGAATCTAACTTAGCTATATATCAAAAAGTCAAACCTTAGGAGCACTTATAATAAAGCAGTATTAATGGAAAGCACACAGACACACTTACCAACTAAAACAAGGACACTGGAGCATTCGTTATACAGGATGCCACAATTCCAGGAGACTAAGTTTCCGTGAACTTTTCGCCTTGGGACAGCGCCCAGGTTTTCTGGGCCTGTCGAGCTTGTCACTACTGAAGTGGATGTAAAGTCACCCACACTGACTACTGGGCACCTTCCTGATCTCAGGTCTCTGAGCCTTCCTAGAGATCCCACCTAAGCCCCATCCTTAGCAGTTGCACATTTCCATTCATTCTCCTGACCCTCTAGGTCTCTCTCCTGTCTCTCCTCTTACCTGATCCTGTCCCCTAAAATCCCCTCCCCACTCCTCTCCCACTTAGGTCCCTTATTCCCTCTGCCTCTCAGGATTATTTTGTTCCCCCTTCTAAGTGGGATTCAAGCATCTCACTTAGGCCTTCCTTCTTGCTTACCTTCTTTAGGTCTCTGGGGTGTATGTCATGGGTTTTCTGTACTTTTTGTTTACTATTCACTTATCAGTTTGAAATTATCTTACGAGATAGATGATATGAAGACCTTTCTGTCTTACACAGTCTAGAACTCATGCTATGATGAAAAGTGGTTATTAGAAAAGACTTAGATTACAACATGAAACAGAAATCTAGAGTTGTTCAAGTGAACCCATGAAATCCGTGCACAGAACAAGGGGCAAGGATATGTAAAGCACAGGGTATTCAAGCATTCATGGTCCTTAATGAAATCTATATTCTTAAAATCACCTATAACAAAACAAACTACATGCATAACTCACTTTCCATGTCCAATAAATTATTATATAGAAATGTATACTGAAACAATTAAAGGTTCTTTCTGTTAACTGGCAAATAGGTGAGGTCTTTTACAAAGTAGCTGTGCATAATATGGGTTGTATCTTAAAAATGAATGAATAATATCATGTTCTTTTTCTTTCTTTTGAATGTCATGAAATCCTTTCTTGCTATTTCTATCAGCTTATACAAAAGAACATAATGACCTACACTAGAAGAACATTCTCAACCTTCACTGATACAATTCAGCAAGTTCCACATGACGCTTTGCAAGATATGTCATAGCCAATCTATCACAGTGCAGAGTTTTCATGGTTATTATTAAATCTCCTAAAACCATTGACTCATGCTGTCCTTGGCATAATAAATTTCTTGTTCCTTAAAAAGTTGCTACAGTTGTATAGCAAAGCAAAATTATGCTCACAACTTGCTTTTTCAGTCTTTGACATAAAAAAAAAAAGCAATTTTCTCCTAAGTTCAATGCATGTGTTTATTACCCACAGTTTTGTCTTCCAGAGCTCAAACATAGCAGTCAGTAGAAATACATTTCTTCCTCTTCTGGGGCAGGTCTATTTAAACTCCGGGTTGTAGTATAAGAGGCAGATCATTTCACTAGGAACTCAGTGCAAATAAACCTTGCTGTACCTGAACTAACCATGAAGTAACTAAGCCCCCAAACAAAATAAGAGCAATCACCTGTTTTAAAGATTAATTACCATCCACAGAAACGTCCACTGAGTAAACAAGAGATGACTGTGACATGGGATATGGTGTTTGTTTTGCTGATGGCATTGAATATTGTTTTACATATGCCAAAAATCAGGACTCATTTCCCAAGCACCTTACCGAACAGATAGCTCAGCTAGCTAAAATATTGCTTGCTAGTCTATCTGAAAGTATTTCTTTGTCTTTAGTGCCTCATAGTCAATCTCAGGGTTTCAATGGCCTTCACTTTCTGTCTTAGTAAAGATAAATGAAAAACTGTAATCTGGAATCAAAATTGGACTTTAAATACTTGCTCTTCCCCAACTAAGCAAACCACACGAATGTAAACCCTGCCTCTGATCATCAAGAAGTATGCCAAAGTCTTAGGGAGGGGGGATGGGCAGTTGTAGACATTACCATTGACACTGACTCTGTGAACATACTATTCACATCAGAGCCATAGCTCATCTTTCCATTAAAATCCAGGACATCATAGTACATGTAAAGTGCACCAACCATTCTATTTTTGTCAACTTTTGTGTCAAGTGAATGTTCTCAATGACTTTTTAAAGTTATTTAAGATCTGTCTCAATAATGCAGACTCAATACTAGAAGTTGATTTTATTCACTTAAAAATAGAGTGGTTTTCAGCCAGTGCAAATAATGAACAATTATGTGAGAATAAACCATTCTTGAACTTGTACTATAATTATCTTATTTGTAAATAAGATAATAAATATTTTAAATCAGGATAAAAATAAAACTAACTTTAGCTATATCCACTTCAGTCAGCCACTCTAACATGTTTTTTTTATACCTATCTATTCATTAATTTATCCTTAATATATGCTTATTCAATATTACCTGGAAAAAGTGTGATCAATGTTGCTACAAGTTTAAGGATATGGCATAATAGTTAACAGAAGTAGAGTTCTGGTCTTGGCATTTTGAATAGAAAGACCCATATAGTCTCACAATATAACTGGTGTTTTCTGCATGGAAAACTACTGGAGATGTACAAGAAAAACAAATCATATATTCCAGCAGGTCATCACTATGAATGTTTCTGTTAGTGTTAAGGACAAGAATCTCTATTAAACATTACATAATTATTATAGCCCCAAACATAAGTGTCTTAAAACTCAGCCACTATTCCACGACCCCTTTTATATTATATAAACATATGTACTGCTAATTTTAGATATTATGAAGTATTTTCATGAGTTTGCTTTAAAAAAGTAGCGTGTTCATGGGCATCTGGTGCATGCATGTGAGCACAAGTGTGGGGAACCATGTAGTGGGCCGGTCCTCTCTCTGTAGTGATGGTGACAATGGTTTAGACCAGAGGTTCCAGTCTACGAAATGCCTCTGAGCATTTGCTTCATCATGGAAATTTACTTTCATAGTTTTTATTTTTTTTCCTCCTGTGAATACTTATGAAGTTGTTATTTTAATTTCAAGCACATATTTCAATTAAAAGTTTCATGGTAAGTTAGACTCTAGAATCTGCCACTGGGATGCATACATTCTATCTCTAGATTAACTTTAATCATACCTACCCTACAACTATAACTCAGTATAATGGTTCCCAAAGCAGATCAAGTTTCCACTGCTTTCTAGTTGTTGGCCACTTGTATCCTCAGAATTTTAATGGATGCAGACCAGTAGCACCCAGCCAAATTTCATTCATTCTGATAATTTGCTTAAGAATAATTTTTGACTGGGCGTGGTGGTGCATGCCTTTAATCCCAGCACTCGGGAGGCAGAGGCAGGCAGATTTCTGAGTTCGAGGCCAGCCTGGTCTACAAAGTGAGTTCCAGGACAGCCAGGACTACACAGAGAAACCCTGTCTCAAAAAACAAAACAAACAAAAAAAAAATTGAGTTCGTAAGTGGATCTGCCCTGTCATATCTAAAAATTACAGCACTGAAAAGGGAAAGAAAGTAAGCAAAGTCCCATGCCTAACCAAGAATATGTTTGCAATTGACATCTGCTGACAAAGGGGGAATCAGTTTTCTCCAATATAGTGTCACCTGGTTTAACAACCATACTTCAATACAGTCCACAAAACAGACCATAGGGATTTTTAGTTTTTTTTTCTTTTGTTTTGCTTTTGGATTATTATTTATTTCTATCTCTCTTTATCTCTTTCAGTTCTGATTTTCATTTTTGCTTTGCTCTCTTTCTTTTAGAGAGAGCAGGAGAGATAGGTAGGCAGGAAGGAGAGAAGAACCAAGGAGGAACTTCAGGAAGAAGAGAATCTGCTCAAAATTTATTACATGAAAAAATTAAATATATAAAAATAACTTTATAAAGGAATTCGCTTTGAACCACATAGGAAGAAATTTCAGTAGAAGAGAGTGCCGTGGAGGGGCTGTGATGAAGTTGGTGAAAGTGGGGCAGCAGCAGATGAAGTCTGTAATGCATGGTCCTACAACAATAAAGACATGGGCCTATCCCAACAAGCTGTTCACAAGATTCTCACTTTAGATGGCCAATGTCTTTAGATGGCAAAAATGTGAAAGAGACAAAGACTGTTGCTGTAGGGACCAGTATTCTATTATGTGCAAGCCAGATTTTGTAAAAGGACATTATTGTGAAGTGTGGGAGATGAATTTCAAAATGGCCATGTCTTATGATTAAAGAGGTACAAACTTCAATAAAGACTAAGTTCTAGAATTAAGGATACAATTAAAGCAAATTAAATTAGGTGGTTTCACTAAGTACTTAAACCAGGCATAAAATAGCAAATAAATAAATAGATAGATAAATAAATAAATAAATAAATAAAGCAAGTAACTTCTATGACAATATTCAATACCTTTAAAAGAAGAGAATACATCTCAACTAAATTGAAAAAAATTGTCTAGAATATAGTTAAAAATCAATATATCCCAATAGCTGGAAAATATAAAGAAAATCAATTAATAAAGAAAGATACCATGGAACATCAATGTTATAATTAGTAGACATTAGTATTTTAAAAGACATACTAGATATTTATTCATTGTTCTACAGAAAAAAATTAAAAAGTGAATAAATAGATCAAAACTGAAATATAACTGATTAATAGAAAATTTTCTGAATAACTTCAATATTCAAATTCCCACAGGAAAATTTCAAGTAAATTGAAAAGGAATAAGGCAGAAGAAGGAAAATGAGACAAGAGGTCAGAAAACAGTGCTAACAGTGATAATGGGTGCATGTTTACAAATTTTGAGATGCAGGATTTCAGGGAACATCAAGCAATGTTAGCACAGAGGAAGCTATACCGTATAAACACAGAGGATGCTGTACCATATGAACACAGGGGAAGCTATACCATAAGAACACAGGGGAAGCTATACCATAAGAACACAGGGTAAGCTATACCATATGACATTATGGTTAAACCATAGAAAATACAGGAATAAGTTTTGATTACTTCCAGAATAATAGAATAATCTACATGTACAGGGAAAAATAGTCAAATAATTCATAAAATGTCACGAGAAATAATGGAGGCTATATGACAATAGTGCAACTTTGAAAGTAATGAACAAGGTAGAGATTCTTTTAATTAAGTTTTATGTGGTGGCTTTTATCTAATGGGCCCCATTAAAATGGAATTGTATAAAACACACATTTTAAAAATCAAATTATATCAGCTCAGACTGAGAAGTAAAAGTAAAAAGAGACGTTGAGATCACTTGAACTACCAGGGCCTGAGAAAAGACTGCATTAATTACCCCTTTGCAATGAACCATTTGTTATTAAAGGACAATTCTTCAAATTAGTGTAAGAACTCACAGGGTAGAATAGAGCTAGAGAATTCTTCCCTCAAGAACTAGGACTGAATTATGATCATGGATTCAAGGAAATGACCAAAACCCCTCAGCTGGTTTCTGGATCCCGGAATCATTCCAGTGGCTAATTTTCCATCTCCTTCTGAGTAAAACTGTCTTTAATACCTGTCCTATGTCTATATTATAGTGAATATATATATATATATATATATATATATATATATNTATATATATATATATATATATATATATATATATATGTGTGTGTGTGTGTGTGTATTTATATATTTATTTATATGTGATCTTATTATAGTTATAGTATTATAGTTAGCCTGTATATGTGTTAAAGTTGTCCAATGTCTGGCTGGAGTTTTTCTACATCAGTGCTTCAGTTGAACAATGTCTAGTCTAGTTAACATCTGTCCTATGTCTGTGTTATAGTAATTTCACTGTATGGTGACTATTTAAGGGTAAAGAACCAACCTAATTTACATGCCTTCAGACTGAGGGTGAATCAACAACACTGTACGTTAATTTGCATACTACATTCAACCAAACCCATCTCGACCAAGACAAAGCTCAGATCCTGAGCTTTAACTTGATCCTCATTCATACATGGAATGAGGCTGTCAGACAGAGGGTTGGGACATAAGGTGACTGCAAATATTTAGTATGCAGAAGGGTGACAATTGTTTTGGAGAAAGGCCCATTATGGCAGCATGCATTTTCAACAAGATCACAGAAACATTTCAGATTATTTCTCCAAAATCTCTTCTCCTTCTACTGCAGTAGACCCTAATTCTGGAGACCCTAATTATTGGGTGGGTGTGGGAGAAATGAGGTGCGTGAGGTTGGGAAGATAATGAAGAGCAGATGACTTTTTCTCATTTGGATTCTTGCCTTGTGCGCATGCTCTGTTTTCACAGTCTATGGAAGCCTTTCTAAAGTGCTCAGGCAGCATCATCCTACCCGGTACTTTCCCAAGAACCACAGTTAATTTTCGGATACTCAGCCAAACAAATACTCAGATTAGCCTCAAGGTTTGCAGTAAACAAAAAGCTTTACTGTGTGAAGTAAAGCAAGAATGCACCTGTTTCTTGTAAGCCTTGATCCAATAGTGACCTGATAAGCATTGAGCTGTGACATTTCACGCTTTACCTGTACCTAGTCCTTTCTGTGATTCTCATCATTCCTAACCTTTGAAAGGACAACCTTGTACTGTTATTGTTGTTTGTTGTTATTGTTATTCTCTCATATACTATATTCAAACCACAGTTTTCCCTCCCTTCTTTACTCCCAGTATGACCCCCTTGCAAACCTCCTTCTCTTCCACCCCCTAGATCCACTATATCTCCATTTCCCTTCAGAAAAGAGCAAGCATTTCAGGGATATCAACCAAACTTGGCATCACAAGTCACAATAAGACTAGGAACATACCCTCATATCAAGGCTAGATGAGGTGACACAGAAGGAGGAAAAGGATCCCCAAAACAGGCAAAAGAGTCAGAGACACCCCCTGTTCCCACTTTAGGAGTACCAGAACACTAAGATATGTAACCAGAGACAATCTTAAATAAAGTTATTTGATGAAAAATACACATTGTGCTAACACTAACATGTGATGTGTTGTCTTTCCTATTGAACAGAATAGGCAAAACATAGAAACATCAATGAATATGATTTAAACCATATTTAGGAAGAGTTGTTGCTTTTTTCCAGAGTACGGGAAGTTTATTTTTTATTTTGTATTATAATTTTTATTACTTAAAAGAATTCTAAAATATATTTTGATCATTCTTCTGCTCCCTCCATCTCCATGTCCCTCCAGATTCCTTTCTTCTCCCTACCTACAGACCTTTAATTTCTGTCTCAAACAAACAAACAAACAAACAAACAAACAACAACAAAAACAGACCTTCCCCAAATAAACTCTACCAAACTGTAACCAAACAGAAGCACATGAAAAACCCTCTGGAATCCATTACATCAGCCGCCTACTTGAGAACATGAGGTCTGTTCTGAAAGGGTTTGTGAGAATAGGTGTTGCAGTCCCAGACAAATAATACCGTGCAATAGGTCTCATGTGAGAGATTTTATTGGTAGAGGCAGACTCTGTGTGTGTGTTGGGGGGGGGGG
>NC_034611.1:44975787-44995195 GCF_900095145.1 Mus pahari
AACAACAATATGAACTAACCAGTACCCCCTGAGCTTGTGTCTCTAGCTGCATATGTAGCAGAAGATGGTCTAATCAGCCATCATTGGGAAGAGAGGCCCCTTGGTCTTGTAAACTTTATGTGACCCAGCACACAGGACAGCCAGGGCCAAGAAGTGGGAGTTGGTGGGTAGGGGAGCAGGGGCGCGGGGTGTATAGGGAACTTTCGAGATAGCATTTGAAATGTAAATAAAGAAAATAATAATAAATAAATTAAAAAAAAAGAAAGTGAGTCATGGTTTGGCTCACCTTTTGAAAACCGTTGTCCACCCAGGAAGAGAACTGATTGTATAAGGTTAGAGAGGTAGTCAACCCTGCCATTCTGGTACCAACACTTATAGTTATACCTGCAGCAACTGTCTTCTTCTTCTTCTTCTTCTTCTTCTTCTTCTTCTTCTTCTTCTTCTTCTTCTTCTTCTTCTTCTTCTTCTTCTTCTTCTTTTCTTCTTTTTTGTTTTTTTCGAGACAGAGTTTCTCTGTATAGCCCTGGCTGTCCTAGAATTCATTCTATAGACCAGGCTGGCCTTGGCCTCGAACTCAGAAATCCACCTGCCTCTGACTCCTGAGTGCTGGGATTAAAGGTATGTACCACCCCGCCTGGTCTCGACTGTCTTCTTCTTATGTTGGGCAGATAATGTGTCTACAACCAGGATTGGTAGAGGCTCCTAATGTATTCTAAGTCAGGAAAAAGGAACATCAGTATACAAACTTCTGACCAGCTGACAGGTAGACGATGATATACTCAGTGCCACAGAGAAGTGGTGTGTTCTGGACTATATGGCACTACGGCAGAGATGAGATATCAAGGGTTATGGTTTGGTCTCGAGAGTCTTAGCATTCCTATAGAACATGCCCCAGATGTCCTAATACAGTTGGCCAAGCCATAAAGTCTGATAGAGAAAAGGCATGGAGTCCTGGCAACCCCAGAGTCAGGGCTGCTGTCAGGTTAGGTTGCTTGGCAGAGTCACTGGAGAAGCTGTAAGCAGCAATTTTGAGTTAGTTCCAGGGGCACATATAGCCAGCAATCTTTAAAACAACGAGGTTGGATGATATTAAGGAGTTGGCAGGCCAATATCAGGGTCTGAAGCAGAAGGCAAAAATGACAGATTAGTATCATTTATAAGGGGTGTGCCAAGAAAGTAAGGCCTTTGGTTACTATTCCTATTTTTCAGATTTCTAGAGGTTGGACAATTGAGACAGTTTCTGTGGCTGTGAATAGTACTTATTGGGGACCCACACTGTTTTGTTTGGGTTGTTTTTTCATGGTAGAGTCTGTTTTCCTACCTGGAATTCCAATAGGTTGGTGAAGTTCCTATGACAGTTAGAAGAGAGTGGTTTTAGGGAGCTGTTAGTTCTTTCTATCTTTCCTGGACACTGAGCATGATAGGGAATATGAAAATGCCAGGAGATGTCAATAGCTTTAGGTAGAGTTTGAGAAACTTGTGAGGTGAATTTAGGACCATTGTCTGACTAGAGGGAGGTCGGGACTCCAACTTGGGGAATGATCTCCAGAAGGAGGCGATCAAAGACTGTCTCTGCCCTTTTGTTGGTGGTAGGGAATGTCTCCACCCACCCTGAGAAGATGTCTACAAAGACTAGGAAGTAATTGGCCCATCTGACAGTGGGCATGTGGGTAAAATCAAGTTACCAGTTGGTTCTAGGAAGGGGACCTTTAGCCTGGTATGTAGGAAAAGGAGTGCTACTCTACCTGGTGTTGGAGTCTGACATCTTACAGATTCTCAAGAGGCAGTGATAGATTTTAAGAAATGTAAGTCTTCAGGAATAGTCTGTAGTTGGGTTTTAGAAAGTAAGACAATGCTCAGCTGTTAGGATGAAACTTAAGCTAGAGTCACCTGAGAGTGGCGGAACGCTGATTGAGAAATGATCTCGTAATGGCAGGCTGTTTGCAGGTAAGACTGTGGGGCATTTGGAAGCCATATTTGATACTGTGTGGGTGACTTGAGACTAGGTAGCCCAGGGACCTAAGGTAAACCAAACAATACTTGTCAAAAGAAAAGAGAAAACAAATGTGATCAAATGACTTTGCTATACTCATAAATCAGTGCTTTGCTCAGCCATAATCACAGACGCTTCCTCCTGTAGCAGATGGAAACAAATATGGAGACCCACAGCCAGACAATATGCAGACGGTAAAAGACCTTCGAAAACTCAGCACCAAGTGGGATGTCTCCATCAAATCCTTCTTTTCATAGCTCTGGGGACCCACAGAAGAGGAGGAAGAAAGAGCCTAAGAAACAGATAGGATGGAGGACATTCACCAAGAAAACATAGACCTCTAGTCCAGTATGAGAAAAGCTCATATGATTTCTCACAGACTGAAGCAGTATATGTAGGACCTACACAGATCGGTACCAATGCCTCTGCACATATATTATTCCTGCAGTTTAGCGTTTTTACAGTATTCTTGAATGTGCTAGTGAGGGGGTCTCTGATTTTTCTGCCTTCTCTTGAGCTCTTTTCCTTCTGTTTATTTCATCCAACTTCAATGTGATAATTTTTGTTTATCTAATTATAATTTTAAAATGAATGAATCAGTGAATGAATAAATGAATGAATGAATGAATGAATGAATGCCTAACCAGTAGGGTAAAGAGTAACAACTGATCTGTCATTTATACCTGCTGGGAGATGGAAAATCAGTTTTTTCCAATAAAGTGATGCCTTAAGAGTGTAGGCTTATAGATGGATCCCTAACTCTATTCAATTGATTAGTGTGTCTATTTTTATGTCACCATAGCACTAATTTTATTACTATATCTCTATAGTACAAGTTGGTAACTCCAGGATTTTGTTGTTTCTTAAGATTGTTTATGCTATCCTGGAAGCATTTCTGTTTCTATAAAAAATTGAGGCTATTTCTGTCCATGTCTGTGAAGAATTACATTGGAATTTTGATACGCATTCATTGTGTTGAATCTGTAAATTGTTTTTGGTAGGAGGGTCACTTTGGTGAATAATTTGAAGTATATTGGGTCCTTCTTAGTTGGGATATCTTAATCGTGATTCTATTACATTATATGCTTCAAATTATTTAAGCTTTTCATCTCACCTTGATGTAGTTTTACAAAGCCATGCATATCTAGAAATTTTAGAATATATAAAGAACTAAAAAGACTAAACATCAAAAAAAAAAAAAAACCAAAGTTGTCACTTTTAAAGAGAGTTGGGAAAAATAAACTTATTCCATATGTTATTTTCATAATCTAAAAGCTACAGGAAAATGGTAAATGGCACACATGTCATGAAAGACAGAATCTCAGGTGAATAGACAGGGGATAGCCAGAAAACAGCCAGTTAGTTATAAAAGAAAGGAAACAAGGGTTCAGTAAGGAAGAAAGACAGGAAAATTTTAGAAGAGGAACAGAATGATCTTCCAGGGTAGTATGCTGGGCTCTAATATGGAACTGAGTGCAGCTTCATAGAGGAAGGACCATGCTTAATACAAAGAAAATGCACCCTGTATTTTCAATATCAGATAATTATCTGAAAGAGAGAGAAGCAAAGGAAGGAATGCAAAGGACAAAAGCCACAGAAAGGAAATAAAACAAAGGCTTGATAACAAAATTAACACTGGATGTATCAATCAGCAAACTTGTAGTTCAACCAGAATGCAGTATGGGATGGTGAGAGGGGTCCATGTGCTATACTGAGGATGGAAAATAAGAACTTCCTGGTGTTCCATTCTAGCAGGAGCAAGGACCTATTATAAATAACAAGTTTGAAAAACATTTTCAGACAAGAAACAGAACAAACTATCTAGTCATAACGCAAAGGTCTCTCTCTCACACAGCTCATGTTTGGACCCCAATAGTGATGTTGGAGTCTCTAATAGTAGCTGGCTTGCAGAATCCTCCTGTGAAAAACTTTGAATTATAACTATCGAGTATTCCATGTGGCAGAACTCTAGTGTGAGCCGTAGACAAGAGTGAGATCTGCCACTGCTCCAGAAGCAAGTATGTTTAGAAACAGAGTCTAGGAACTTCGCTTTAAAGCATACCAACAGGTGTAGGTCACCCCTAGAGACAGAATGACCGAATAGAGTAATAGCTTTCAAGTAGTTGTTTGCCTTCGAAAATAATTTACAAAAAGTTTCAAAATATAGAGAAAAATAAAATGGGCATGGCTTATATGCCTTGGAGCCATCTCAGGAAGTTAGAAGAGACAAAATAACATTAAACCAGGGTCTTAATAATTGGGTCCGCAGTTATGAGTATCTCCTATTCTTACAGAGGAAATAAGATTGGTGCTCAACACATGTCTAGTGACTAACAATGGCCAGAAACACACACACACACACATCAAAGTTTAAAACTGAAATGTAAACTTAAGTTTTTGAAATAGTAAAAAGAGAGATCGCAAATGTGAAATATAAAGATACAAAAACTCTAAAATCTTCTAAGAATAAAGCAGGACATGAACATAGAGCCAGTGTTAAGACACATGAAATTAGAAAACTCAAAGCTAAAAAGGAATTCAATTGTATTGCACAATTAGGAGACTACCAAGATATTTTTAAAAAGACAAACTAGAAGAATTTGCTACAAACAAATGTAGGTAGTGTGTGTGTGTGTGTGTGTGTGTGTGTGTGTGTGTGTGTGTGTGTTTGTGTGTGTGTGTGTGTGTGTGTGTGTCTGTGTCTGTGTCTGTGTGTGTGTGTGTAATGGGTAAGCACTCTACCATGAAGCTGTATATCCAGCCTAGAGAATTATTTTTCCAACAGGTTTCACAAATAAGCAGGATGTTAGATAACACTGAAATGATACAATTAAATTGTTTGAATAAAACAGAATCCTGTGCCTAGAAAAATAGATACCAGACTACATGGAGAAAAACTGATTTCCTAGTATTCCAGACACAAAATCCTCTTCTCTGAAATAATTTCTTAAAATTTCAATCAGTAGGAAGATGAATGAGAAACTATTTAGGAAATTTTGAAATTAAAAGTTGTATTGAACAAAAGAATCTGAAATTTGAATTGAAATCTAGTTAATTTTATTACAAGTGTAAAATATCAATTTATTAATAGAAATTTGGAAACTAACATATTTTCATCATGTATGAATGGAATTCAATGATTACAAGAACTACAGGTCGGATACAGGATGATTAACATTAACACTAACAGATGAGCTTTAAAAATATATAAAAATTTAAAAATTTTAAGAACATAAGAGAAGAAGCTCTTTGAAAGTACCCAATTGGATTGAATACTGTTTGAATATCCTCTTTTGTTAAAAATAATCTTTAAAAATTAAATAAAAATGTTCATAATATAACAAATATAAAAACAGATGAATTAGGAATTATTAGTAATTATAAAAGAAACAATGAACCAAAAACTATTTGTTAGCATTGAGTGCAAAATGACCATTAAATGAGATATATTACAGTTCCAGGGCCAGTATTTATCATAATGAGCATGTAAATATAAACTTATATACATTTGAAAATTTTAAAAGAAATAATATAAAACTGAAAAGAAAAATTAATTATATTAATATGGATCATGACCACTTTCATTCATAATAGATTTTCCTTACACTAAGATCAAAATATTATGTCAAATGGCACTATCTCCAGCCATTTTCTTAAAGCAGTAAGTTATTAGCCTAGGGGATTTATGGCCAGCTGACTTCTAGTGTTACTTTTTTTCAAAACTGAATTATTAGATTTCAATTTTGTTAATACAATTAATTATACTATTGAATGTTAAAATCTCTAAATTTGTTTCAAGTCAATGAAGAGTTGCTATTAAGTATGAAATGAATCAAAGCATCAATTATAAATAGAATTTTAAAAATATGATGTGTATTGATTTAAACATAATATAATAGCTAGGGTATAATCTAAGTGCACTGTACTAGATAATGCATGGAAAATTACAATATAGAGAGGAATAATTGTGTTTGATTAATATTTATAAATTTATTGATTAAACATGTAAAGAATCAACAATAGATTTACATTAATATCAGTAAATGTGCTTTATCATTCCACAAAAGATTCTACAACATAACTGCCTGATATTTATATAAACAAACATCAATTCTGGAAAGATTAAATGAATTAAATGGATTACTTCAGGTAGAATAATGATATGTGGTGGGTTCCTGCTCTTTAAGTAAAAACAAAACCTAAGCATCACTACCCATATCAGTGATGTAATTGATTTTAATTATATCCTTATTGTATAATTTTCCCATTTAAAGGTTACTCCAATTCCTGTTGGAAATGAAAATGTGTGAGGAAAGAGGGGACTATACACAGAACAGAAATTGGAACATATGCTAAACTGTGGAGAACTCCATAAATTGTCATTATATTGTTATATAATGGAACCAAATAGATACTTTGAAAGTAAAATTTAAATGAAAGGCAATGACAGGCTGCTACCCAATGGAATCACACCACTTTTTATTCATCCTGGATAACATCTGAAACAGAGTTTTGAGGCTGCATCATTAACAGGGTACACCTGCACTGCTAGAAATACTGGCATGCTAATTCTGGAGGCAATTTGACTGCAACAGCAGGTAGTTTGTTTTTAATTGCATTTAGGTTTTCAAATGATCTTAGTGACACAGAACATGGTATTTGAACTATTCCATGCAGAAACTGTGCAGTGGGAGTATTTTAAAATGTTAACTACTTTTTGTACTCAATTGGACATATACACAGAACCACTACTTTGCTAAAGTAATAGCAAATGTCTGTAAATTTTTGTTCTTAAAATTGTCTTCTTTCCAAATTTCCATTAAACAAATATCACTGAGAGAAATTTTAATAAAAGAAACCAGGTAAATAGATAAAATAGTTATGGCAAAATTTCTAAACGTACAATCTAATAAATATAGTTGAATCATATTAAGATATGATTGAATAGCTATTAGCAAAAAGGAAATAATCAAACTTGCCATAGGAAACTCCCATTTGAAAAAAAAATGGACTAAAATATACAAAATGGTCTTGTGAATTCTTTAGACACCAAATGAAAAAAAATAGGTTGAGGGAAAATCTGGGCAAAAGGTTTGCTTTAATGTTATTACAAATGAGCTCCTCATCATTAGGGAAGCCAACATTTTATAGACCGTGATGATTATTCAGTAGCCTCGAGAGGAAAATATGGTATGCAATGTAATGGGAAGTAATGAACAAAAGTTTCCTCTAAAACCATATTAAGTATACAACCCATTTAACATAGAGCCTGAAGGTTATGTAACAAATAATACTTTTTTATACAAAGTTTCTTTTATAAGTCCCTCTTCATATTACTCTACCCTTTAACATTTTATCAACTTCTCTTGTAACTGGAACTGTTCATAGTTTTTTGTTCCTGTTCTTTTATGCCATCAAATTTACTAATGCAGAACATATTTCTGAAAATGTGAATTGATTTCTCTCACAACACTTCAAGGACTAGAACCCTGTGTTTTCAAGGTCATTTGAAATTTGTATTACATGTTTTCTGGATTCAGTTATTTCAAATTGCTAAATTCACAGGGCAGTTACTTCCCTGAAAAATCATTACCTTGCACTTATTTTGCTTGATCTAATTAAATCTGAAAGAAGTTTACATCGGTTTTTTATACCTGAAAACTTTGGAAGTTTAATTTATCATTTCAAACAAATATATTTACTCAATTTATGTAGAATGTATTCATTAAAATATGTCAAGAACCCCCAAATACTGAATAGAAATATAAATTATACACTACCTAACTAACTAGTGTATACTTTAATATATATGATACTTTGCTTCCATGGGTTTCACACTTTATACTATGTATAAAGTATTTTAAACACTATATATATATATATATATATATATATATATATATATATATATTTGAATAATTTGAACATTGATTCTAAATCCAGGTATATTTATAAAAGATAATATGTATGTTTTGTAAAAAATATAGTGTGTATGTATGATTGTGTATGTGTATAGATAAAATAGATAGATAGATATGTATACATCTATATATCTATGTATGTATATATATATATATATATATATATATATATATATAAACATTATTAGTGATCCCCTATTAGAAAGAAAGATATTGCTGAACTTAATATTATCATATATTTATGGATGCATATAATAGTGGTATTAGCAATCTAATTAGTACATATCATGGATATAAATTATATATGTGTATATGAATGCCATTGTAAAACTATATCTATATAATAAACATTGCTATTTTGAAAAACTTTACTCATTCTTTGGGATATTCTAGTTCATTTCTGTTCTTCAGCAGTATGGAACACTGACAGTGTGCCTTTGCCTATGTCAGACAATCATAAACACTAGGCTATACCTCAAATCTTGTTTTTAAAATAATTTTGAATATGGAAAACTAGTTACTTACCTAACATTAATAACTATTTGTGACTAATAGACCTTCATACGTTCTACCATCTGCTATTGTTGAGCTAGTTTTCAAAATGTATCTTATATTCACAATTGATAGTTTAATTTCAAGTAGCAATTATAAAAATAAAAGTATATAGGAACTTTCAAATAAATCATAAAATCATTTTTTTTGTTTTTGCTTTTCACTTTCCTCTCAAATATCCTCACTTTGCAAAAACAAGTAAGACCTCAAGCTGTGCTCCTATTTGTAATGGTTAAGTGTCATTTTGGTGGCCATGTGGCTACACAGCATGAGGCAGCTATGATGAACCAGGATGAAAAATGACAGGTGGGAAATGTGAAAAGTTTGCACACAACCACCTTGGCTTTATGAAGGCTTCAGGTTTACCCACCATCAGAGTACCTTGATCCACGGAGGTTTAAAACAAGGAAGGGAATCCACCTGTTTTGCCGTAAGCCATAATTAAGATCAAACAAAATATGCTTTGCAACAGTAAAACATGACAAGTGAGAGAGGAAAGGGCTTTTTCAGCAAGGGCAATAGAAGTTACTTTCTCCATAAACATCCTGGGTTATTACGAAGTGAGGCTCAGTGGTAATAACCCAGAGGCAAATAGATTAAAGGAAAACAGAGCTAAGCAGGTGGTAGAGCAATATTTGCACTTCCACAGAATAAATAATTTTAAACATTCAAGCATAATTCAGGGACAAAGACCTTCTGAGACCACCACAATACATTTTCCTTGCCCATCACACCTCCTCAGTCATATGAGACATGCTGAGTTTTAGGAGGAAACTAGATGGAAGTATATTTGTAAGAGGATAACTACCAATTTCTGGTACATTACTTCCTCCCCCGTCTTAAACATAATAAAACTATTAATAGACCTTTTAAATCTCATCACACAGTTGGTATGTGAAAATTACTTGTACAAAGGATGATCGAAGTTCTTTCTCATAAGAAAGCACAGTAGCTGGACACTTTGAAACACTTTGAAAGACATCCTCAAGCCTATTAAAAAGTGAAAATGCTCTCCACAAACTGATGGTAAGACCTTATGGCTGAAGACAACACTGACATAACTCACTGAACACGTAAAAGTGTTCATGGCGAAGCCTTTTTTTTTTGTTTGACTGAAAAATGAAAAAGAAAACAAAAATAATTGATTTTATAATTGACTTTAAAGTTACTATTTACTTTTATTTTGTGATTGCCATTTCAATTTATACTATGAATGATGAATATTAAATACATTTTGAAAAAGAACTCAACAGTATCAGATGGAACAAACGATGGTAGATTTGGTAACAAGTAGTTACCTAGCCTACCTAGAACAAATGCTGACCTAGAGTGTTTGCCCTTGCTGACTAGTATTCATGCTCTAGGAGGTACTCTGCATGCTACCAACAGAGAAAGTTAAAAACCATTCCAGGTGTAAATAGTTCGATAAGCAGTGGTGTACTGCCTGGAAGATACGCTGTATAATATTGATGTAGAAGTTGTGAGAGTAACCAACTTATCCCTGGTTGGATTTAAGGCAACATTACTATGATGGCCAAGAATTTGGAAATATAGGTATGCCATGGAAAATCAAATACTACTGTTCTTCTAAAGCAACATGTCAATAAAGTGGCTCCTAATGACATTCTGCTATACTCACGCATCAGTGTCTTGCTCAGTCATCATTATAGAAACTACTTCAGTTTATGGGAATACATGAGCAGAGAGTGAGAAACCTTGGAAAACTCAGTCTTAAATAGGATGTCTCCATCAAGTCCCTCCCCTCAGGGTTCAGGGAACTCTGTGGAAGAGGAGATAGAAAGACTGTAAAAGTCAGAGGGGATTTAAGAAACCAAGGAAAAAGACCTTCTAGACATAACAGAACTGGCACATATGATTTAACAGAGACTGTGGCAGCGTGCACAGGGGATTCACAGGTTTATGCTAGTTGGTGTCCCAATACTGAGAGGAGAATTTGACACAAGCCCCCATCCCTAATTAAAAACTTATCACCAATTGATACCTGTTCTCAAATGAATATTTCGTTTTCTCCAATGGGACATCTCTGGGTATACAAACAACTGTTAAAGCCAAGTTTCTTGTCCACCAATAGATGGCCAAGATAGAACAAACTCGATGCTGTTTTTCAAAGGGGTTTTTGCCTAATGATGCTTTGTCTAGGATTTTTTGTTCTGTTTTATTTGACTTACAGGTCAAAGTGCATCTCAATTGTCTATTATAGTTTACACTTATTGACTAAGCATATCAAAGTTGCCTATTAGGATTTCCAATTTTGTTATTTTATTAGACTTTTTATGTATGCGAATGTATGTGTCTCTATGTCTGTATGTGTTTCTTGTGCCTTTTCTTTGGCTTTTCTTCCTTGTTCATTTTGGTCTGATATGGATTGTTTTTAATTTGCTTTATTTTGTACCCATTTTATTTCTAATGAATGAGATAAAATGTATAGATGTGGGCGGATATGGCTTTATAGTTAGATGGGGTGTATGTAGGAGGAGCTGGGCCAAGGAAAACTATGATCAGAAAAAAATTGTATATAAACAACAACACCAAAACAACCAAAAAAAAAAAACACCAAAACAACAACAACAAAAATACCTTGTAAAGTCTGAGAACCACAGTAGCATCCAACCTGCAAGTACAGTAGTGACACTTATGTGTTTGGGATAACAAGCAGCTGTCTATTTAAATCTATAGTGTGCTCAATTAGAGTAAAATCATGTCTATACTGTATACTAAAGAAAACTAACCATGAAGTTAGTGTTAGAGAAGTCATAGAACCTAGTATTCTCATATCTCTGAAGAGCTACTATTTCTAATAGTTTATACATATTTACCCTTTGATTCATCAGTAAGTATAGCTCCAAACACTCATCAAAAGAAGCTTTATTTAACAGTAGATAGAGGCCACTACAGAGGATCAACGTGAAGAACATAAAATATAACAAAATCACTGCACTTTAGATTCAGAGAACATTAAGGAAAAGAGGATTGAAGGAGCCTAAGGCCTGAGATGATTGATGCAAGATCGTGTACTTTATATAATATGGGAATCATTGCACATATGAACTCTCAACAGCATTGTTTTCTGCACAAGAGCTTCAAAGACCACACAAGAAGGCAGAGTAACATGATGAATAAAAAAATTGACTAGGTTCCAACTCTAAGTAAAGAAGTAAATGCAACCAATGACTTTCCAGTGAGGAAAAATTAGTTTTGTTTTTTAATTATTTGATTGGTTTTAGAAATATGTCCCAATCCTAAGTGATATACTCTAAACACATGGAAATCAAGGAATGTAATTGAAGTAAGTAGTATAAATAAGGTCAGCACAATGGAACTCAGTAGCATATAAGAATTTGAGAGGGCAGCATGTTAGTATGTAGAGAGGAGAGAGGGCTTGGTAAAAATGGCATAAATTCAGCTCGGTCAGTTATAAAATTCTCAATTTTTTTTTAAAATATAGTGCAAAAAGTCCCACAGCAACAAAGATTAAGTTTTACTGTTTTAGGAGCCAAACAATGGTATTCTATAGTTATATCGCAAAATATCTCAGAAAGGAGTCATATTATGACATTTTGCTTCAATATATGGCAGAAACAACTTTAGACAGGAAAGATTTATTATGGCTCATTGTTTCAGGGAGTTTGGGTTCATCATGTATGGAAAAGCATATTGGAGTGACTCTTTTGTTGTCTGCAGGTCTATGGTAGATATTGTTAACATTAGAGTAGACTACAAAGCCAAGAGACAGATGGTAATAATTATACTTTCCTCTCTGTCTCTAGTTTTCTACTTTATTCTTTCTGGGTATTCATCCCCTGAGGTGCTGACACCTTTATTCCTGGTGGATGACCCTCACTTCATTTATCTTCTCTGGAAATACCCTTATAAATATATCCAGAAGTAAGCTTCCATATGGCACATGATTCTATATCTGATCATGTTAATAGTGAAGATGAAGCATCACAAGACTATCCCTTATGAAATTGACTACAAAATACATAACTTTTAATAATGATGTCATACTCTTTACTTTTCAAATCCTCAAACCCATCTTCTACTACAAAATATATTCAGCTTATCTCCTCCAGGACTCCCTAAAGTCTTAATAGACTGACCTCTACCCAAAAGGCTGAGGTCCAATCCTCTTCAGAGACTTAAAGGGATGTCTTAATTCTATGCTATGTAAAAACAAAAAGTCAAAAGTTATATAATTCTTATGTATAAATAGCATAAACTAAATGGATGAAAGAGGGAATAGCAAGGAGAGATGGGACAAAACTATATGAAACCCAGCAGGACAAACATTAAATCCTATAGTGAATTGTCTAGAATCAAGGTAATTATCTTTATAAGGACAATATCTGACTCCTCTAGAGGTACACAACTACAATCACATGATCTTTCTGTTTGTAGCTCATATAGCTACTTATTCAGCTGGATACAATCAGGCCCTGTATTCATTCTCAGTATTAACAGGAAGTACATCATACTGGGGTATCCATGTTTTGGAGGCCTCATAAAAACAAATTCACAGATCATCTCAGCAGTTATATGAAATATCTGCCCTTGGAACACTGACAAAAGCCATGTAGGAAACACTATAGCAAATGAGTTCTCTGGAAATGGGCCACCATTTTGCATGGCTGCAGTAGGTGTACTCTGAGAAGCAGGAATCCCAGAGACTTCAGCGCAGGATTGCTTCTCGTGGCTTATATGCCTGTCCTGCCACTATTACACAGATTAATTATTTCCTGGGTATTTGCCTACTCTATTGGGCAGATTTCCTACAGAATCAATATGAAGATGTGCTTTCATGTAGAAATGTTCTTTAGAAGTATTGATGATTTCATAATTCATTATAATAATTTTATAGGACCTCTTAATTGATACTAGTAATCTTAAGTAAGTCTCCTGTAGAATAGCTGCAAATAGAGCTTCATGTGTCATGAGCCAACTGAAATAGGAAAAGAAAACAATTCTGGAACAAATTTTAATCAAGGAAAATATTCCTTCTAGTATAGGAAGGAGGTCAAGCTCTGGTAACTAAATGTCAGAAACTGGGAATGGACAATTTATTATAGGTGCAAGGTCAGAAAATAAGTGATGGACTAGTTTATCTATATGAGACTTCAAAATAATAAGGTACAAGACAGATGATTTGTCTCTTTAAAAAATCTTGTTAATTAGTGACAAAAACTGTTGCTTTAAACTAACAATGAATGTGCAGAGCTAGACACTAGATAAGGAATGTTCAGTCAGGTGCTAGTCTTAATGAATAGACATGTATGTAAACAATTCTGCTCTAACTCCTTGAACCTTCTCAACCTATGACATAAACAATTACTTTAAACTTAATATGCACTTATAGAACGTAAAAGTGCTTAGCAAAACAAGGAATTATTTTGCTCTAATGGTTGTACCTGATAATTTTTTGAGGTAATTTTTTTTGAGATGGTATAAAAACTAAGAACAATGATAAAGTAGTGGTGTGGCCCTTTTCACTTTATCTAGTGTGTATGTGTCTGTGTGTGTGCCTAATGTTCTATTTCTTTTCCTTTATCTCTGGCTCATGAAGTGTTAATGAACCAGAGTTAATGAACTACCCCAGCAAGAGGCCACTGAGTCTAAGAGTAAAGAGCTCAAGTAACAAGTTTCTCTTCTTAATCCCCTGCTGCTATCAGCAGGAGTCAATTACTAGAAACTACCAGTTTTTAGTCCAGAATAGCAAGAGAAGTTAAATAGACAAAGTTATCAGCTTTTGACCCTCATCGAAGCCATACCTTGATGTTTTTCTTAGTTTACCTGGATGTCTAGAGGGCTCTCAGCACAGCACACTAAATCACTCATAGGCTTTCTTTGACATCTTCATTGAAGACTCTATTATGCCATAGCTCCAGCATTCATCAGTTCAGATTCACATGAGTGATCAAGGTTTAATGTTAGCTATGGCAGATCAGTTGGCTTTGCCACCCATGTGGTGGGTAAATCAAGGCAGGCAGTGCTTAAAGCCACTGACAAGGGTGGATCCAGATAACTACAGGGGCTGCTGCCAAAGGTGGCCAGCAATAAGAGAAGTTACTCAGCAAACTTTTTTTCTGAGGGAACAAAGCTTAGTTTACTGTGGCTGGCACTCTCTGTTGATGGATGAGGGAGACAATGTTCTAGTCATACAATACCTTATTCTTTCTTTCATCATTTTTATATCCCAACAACATTTTTAAGCAGTATATAATTACAGTATGAGTATATAATACTTGCATCTCCAAGTTCTTCTCTAGGTTGGTGATAGTTTTCTTCTAGTGAATGATTATGGCAAAACACTGTGTTTTCCAATACCTTTACAAGAAATAACATTATATAGTATAAGCAAAGAAAACAAACTATTCTAGAAATCCTACATACAATTCATAACCAAGCAACTTGTTATCAACTAACAAAGTATAAGGAAGCACAATAGATTTCTCAGTTTCTCTTACTAGAAGGCAGCAATTTGCAGTTACAAAGAAAGAAGTAATTATTTTATTATTTATCTTTAAAACTAATATTGTAGAAATCTTAAAAGAAACACAAGTCTAAACTTTTATTGAAAAATCAGTCATATCTACATTAGATCTTCAAAATCCACATCTACTCATCAATAATTCTTAATAATAATTCTTATCAGGAAGCTGAAGACAAAAATGGGTATAAGAAATTGTCACCAGTCCAGACTCAGTGAGAGTGTTGACTGAGTTGCCAGCTGGTATTGCCATTGTTCTTGTTCCCCTGTCCATAAAGTTTCCCTAGCTTAACTAATAAGAGCATGCCATTCTCAACTTCATAATTTTTTACATAAGAGACAGTAATAGAACATCTCAACCTAGCTTCACTAACAGCTTTATTTTTTCCAAATGTTTTCTAAGGGTGATGATCATTGTTGACAATCTGCATCACTAAGTTCTTCTTTATCAGCAATGCCAGAAGGAGATCAAGCGTTGATATGGTGAATGTCAGAGATACTGCCCAGTGAGGGGCTAGATGACCGCTTAGAGTTTTTATGTAATTCTTAGATTAAGAGGGATGTGAAGGCAGCAAGCAGAGCAGAACTCTATGACAGCATGAAGTCCTCAGGACACAGAGTCCTTGAGGATGTACCACACCAAAGCCCACCCCTGTGGCTGTGGTAACCTGTAGGCTCCTTTCCATGAGTTCTAAAACCATTTGTTGTTCTTTCTGTATGCCCCTCAGCAGAATGCCTAAGTTTTGTCCTCAGTATTGGTTCCATTTTTTTTTCTCATTCTTTGGCCCAGGATGTCAGGGAATGAACTTTGGAAAACACTTGTCTGTGCAACTGTTCCTATCATGTACCATAGAAATATTCTCTTTATAAGGTAAATCATGTTATATCCATTAATAATTTTATTTCAGAGCCAGAAGGAGTAGTTTCTCCACAATTCCTGAAGTACCTTCAGGGTATCATACCTATGTTTTCAGTGTGAATTAAGTACTTCTCTTTAATCTACAAAGCTCTTGAAAAAGCATATTCTCTTTATTTTGCAATTTTACATGAATTTATGATCCTTTTTTGAAAATACTGAATACCTTTTCACATTTTACCTTCAGGTCTTCTCATTATAAATCTCTGTAAATGTTACCTGCAATAACAACACATTCCACAGCTTATGCTATGCTATATTGACATTTCTTTCATCAAATTATGTTGTTCCTTACTTTTGAAATCAAATTCCTATAGTCTTAGAACACAAACTATTGACTTTTCTTTGTGGTAGTATATTAAAGATGACTTCTTATTCACAATAGACCCCCTCCCATAACCCATTCCTTTGTAAAAAAAATCATAACCTTGGCTTTCACTTCCTGCATTCATACTGTATTGGTTCTATAATTCCAAACTTCTCTTGCAATTATTCATTTATGTTACATTTCATTTGGAGGACTACACTAAGACACACATAAGGACTTTCCAGATTCTCCACAACAAACCAGTTACAAAGACCTCAACAGCACACAGAAAGATTTAGTCGGAGTCACAAAAACCATTTACCCATTTTTCCTGTGAAAGTTTTCTGTGTTGGTTACTCCTGTAGCACTGTAACTGCAATGTCTGATATCATCAAATTCATGAAGAAAAGATTCCCTGTGGCATATGGCTTCATCTTAACACAGTGGAGAAAGCACAGCAGGTTGGTTCAGTCCATAGTGTCAGGATCAGCCAGTTTCTGATACTCATGTCACAGCACAGGAGGAAGCAGAAGAGAGAAGGCCAGTGTTCCTTTTCACCATTCAACATGTTCTCTTGTGTTTAGATCCCCAGTCTATGGAAAGGCACCACTCACATTCAGTGCAAATCTCTCCTCTTAGTTAATATCTGGAACCATCCTCAGTGACACATCTGGACATGTGTGCCTCATTATTCTAGATGATTTTAAATTAGCTCAAGTTTACAAGTAAGATTAGTCATTTCAGGAATTGAACCCAAAACTGTACACTTTTAATAAATTCAACACAATTTTACTAATTGAGTCTAAAAATCTAGTTGGAACCTATAGGCATAGACCATAAATATGACAAGTGATTGAATAAACTCATGAAGTCTAAACAGAAGCAGAAACCCAATGACTTCAAAGTCCACCATTTGGAAATATATTCTCAAAAAAACATTATTGTCATACTTCATTCCAAAGATATGAAAATTATACAATCTCTGTGTACATGAAAATGTTTATTTATATTAAACATAATAATGTTGAATGTCCTAAAAAGCATAAGTAGAATTTTAATATAATGTAATTATATTACATATAATTTATATATAATTTGCATTATATATATTACAATGTAAGCTCAAATTATACAGAAGTTGAAATTATAGAAAAATAAATCTGGTATGTATAAGATGCCAAGCTCAGCATTTAGATGCTGTTCCATAGTATATTTTTACAAAAAAAGATATAATATGCCAACAACCAAGAGTGCTCAGCACACCATGAGGACTTTATAGAGGGTTTTATTTTAATAAAAATAAACATTTACAATTATGAAATATATTAAATGTTATGGCATATAATTTTCAAACACAAATCTAGTTATAAAATGATATTTTATAATATGTATATATAGAAAAGACCAAAAACAACATAATGAAAAGTACATATTGCTCAGCCATCATTAGAAATCTTGCTCTTGAAGCATTGGAACAAATACAGAGATCCACAGGGAGACAGTGTGCAGATAATGAGAGACCTTGGAACACCCAGTCTTCAAAGAGATGTCTGATTCAATCCCCATCCCTCAGGACTCAGGAAACCCTGGGACAGAGGAGGCAGTACAATTCTAAAAGTCAGGGCGTGAAGAGGACCACAAGGAAGCATGGGCCTCTAACCACAGCAATCCCAATGTACCTGTGAACTCACAGGCCTTCGGAGCACGCATAGCATAGCACCTGAACAGGTCTGGATCAGGTGGATATGATAACTGAGAAGGGAAGGAGACTCATGGCCACATCCTCAACCCAGAAGCTATAGCCAATTAATAATGGTTGGCAAATGAAATATTAGTTTTCTTCAAGAGATTCTCACTGGAAAAAAAAAAAAAACAAGACTTCTCAGAAGACTCAACCTCATGCCCAGCAATAGATGGCCAACACAAAGCAAATTCAGTGGCATTTTAGGAGGGTGATTTGTGTCATAATACTTCTTCAAGATTCAGTTTTAACCTTACAGGTCATTTGCATATATATTATGATTTCAATGTAATATTTTTATGTGATTCCTATGTGTGTCTTTGCAACTTTATGTGTTTCTTGGGCTATTTCATTGGCTTCCTTTCTTTTGCTTATTTGTTTTGTCCTATTTTGGTTTGTTTGTATTTTATTATTACTTTAGATGCCTGCTTGAATTCTAATGAGAAAGAGAAAGAGTGTAGATTTCTGTTGGTAGGGAATTGGGGAAGATAGGGGAGAAATAGGAGGTGAAATTGTAATTAGACTATATTGTATGAAAAAAAATCTATTTTCACTGAAAATATTTGTTTAATAACAAGATATGGTATCCCATTAGAGAAACGTGCATTATTATTTTTCTCATGAATTCTTTCATCGTGTATTTTTGGAAGGTTTTTATTCGAGTCTGTGTGTATTTGTCTGCATGAATATGGTTCATATTAAAATAACATTTTATAGGATAATACAATGTAATAGTCAGGGTTACTATTGCTGGGATTAAACATCCTGACCAAAAAAAAAAAAAAATAACTTGGGGAATAAAGGGGTTTTTTTTGGCTTATATATTCTATATCACTGTTCATTCACAATGGAAGGTACAGCAGGAATTCAAACAGATCACGAACTGAGAGACAGTAACTGATGCAGAAGCCATAGAGGGATGCTACTTACTGGCTTTCTCAGTCTACTGTCTTACAGAACCCAGAATGACAAGCGCAGGGGTAGCACCATCCAAAGTTTACCAGGCCCTCCCCTATCTATTACTCATCAAGAAAATGCTCACACTCAGCCTGATCTTCTGAGGGCATTTTCTTAATTGAGGCTTCCTCTTCTCAGATGACTGTATCATCTGTGTCAACCTGACATGCTTGCAGACATAAGACTAGGATAACTGTCTCCTGAGAGGTTTCATTCAGCAGCAGAAAGAAACAGATACAGAGATCCATAGCCAAACAAGGCAGAGATTGGGGACTTTTGTAGAAGAGGGGGGGATTGGATTGGGTGAGCTGTGGGGATCAAGGATACCACAAGAAGACCCAGAGTCAATAAACCTGGGCTCATGGGGGTTCTAAGAGACTGAAACACCAACCAAAGGACTTGCAGGTGGTAGATCTAGGTGTTGAAGATATTTGTAGCAAATAAGGGTGGAACTGGAAGAAGAGGAAGGATGGGATGTGATCAGGATATAAAGGAAAAAAGAAAGGAAGAAAGGAA
>NC_034611.1:44995230-45009780 GCF_900095145.1 Mus pahari
AAGGAAGGAAGGAAGGAAGGAAGGAAGGAAGGAAGGAAGGAAGGAAGGAAGGAAGGAAGGAAAAATGAGCACATACAATCATTGAACTGTCACAGATCATTGAATAGTAAGGATATAAATGCTTGATGTATATTTGAAATTCTTAGCTCACCAACATTATAAAGGAGAAAACAACTCTCTAATATATTTACTGACCTCTACATGTATGCCATAGCATATGTGGGTCTACATACATTCACACATAAGTAAAATGTAGAATCTAATACAAATTTAAGAAAGAAATACTGTCTGACCTAGGTTTTCACTGCTGTAAAGAGACACGATGACCAAAGCAATTCTTATAAAGGACAATATTTATTGAGGTTGTCTTGCAGTTTCAAAAGCTCAGTGAGTTATCATCTCGTGGTAGTAAACATGGCAGTGTCCAGGCAAACATGGAACAGGAAGAGTTCTATATCTTGATCAAAAGGCAGCCACAAGGAGTCTCTCTTCTGCAAGCAGCCTAGAGGAGAGTCTCTTCTGCCTTGGGTGGAGCTTGAGCATAGGGCTTCAACACCCACCCGCACAGTGATGAAATTCCCTCAACAAGGCCACACCTATTCCAACAAGGTCACACTTCCTAATAGTGACACTTCCCATGGGCCAAGCATATTCAAACCAACACAAGTACAATTTTTTAAAGAAAAAAGCATCTAACTTGATACTTATGGTGAGATACTGAATCATTTCTCAATTAAGAAATAAGGCAAATATTTCCTAAGACTGCTTCTAGGCAGTTGGAAGAAGCACAGGGAAGAAGGAAAGTATACTTAAATGAAGCTGCATATTTCTACATGGGAAATCGAAAATAATCTAGAAAACATGAATTTATCATGATTATTAATGTCAGGCCAATATTTAAAATATCCCATCATCTCATTAGTGTGGTTAGCAAACTTTTCTGTAAAGCAGTGGTTTTAACTTGTGGGCTGCAACCTCTTGGGTTTTAAGGACCTTTTCATAGAGGTCAACTAAGACCACTGAAAACACAGATATTTACATTAAGATTCATAACAACAGCAAAAATGCAGTTAGGTAGTAGCTATGGAAATAATTACAGTTGGGGGTCAACACACATCTCTGTCTTAAAGGGTCTCGGCATAAGGAAGGATGACAACCATTGCTGTGAAGGAAACCACATTACTACCTCTGTGAAGAACACAATTCCTCAGCTATGCTTTTGCTGCCTTCCTTGGATCTGTGTTCCATATATTCCCCCTTAGAATCATCTAGATCAGAGCTTCTGAGGTTTTAAACAAAGTTAGAGTTGGTGTCTTAGTCAGGGTTTCTATTCCTGCACAAACATCATGACCAAGAAGCAAGTTGGAGAGGAAAGGGTTTATTCGGTTTACATTTCCATACTGCTGTTGATCACCAAAGGATGCAGGACTGGAACTCAAGCAGGTCAGAAAGCAGGAGCTGATGCAGAAGCCATGGAGGGATGTTCTTTACTGGCTTNCCTCCCCTGGCTTGCTCAGCCTGCTCTCTTATAGAATCCAAGACTACCAGCCCAGAGATGGTCCCACCCACAAGGGGCCTCTCCCCCTTGATCACTAATTGAGAAAATGCCCCACAGCTGGATCTCATGGGGGCATTTCCCCGGACTAAAGCTCCTTTCTCCATGATAACTAGAGCTGTGTCAAGTTGACACAAAACTAGCCAGTACATTTGGTATTGTATTAAACTCATCTGCTAGTAACATTGTTTTTTATCTGTTATCCAAAACATTTTGTTTCCTCACAGCATTGCTTAAACTGCAAAGGTTTTGGGAGGTTCCCTAAAACTTCCTCTTAATTTGCAGATGATATGATAGTATACATAATCGACATAAAAAGTCTACCAGAGAATTTCTCCAGAAGATAAAAACTTCAGCAAAGTGGCTGGATATAAAATTAACTTAAGTAACTCAGTAAATTTACTTATAACAAATGATAAACAGGCTGAGAAAGAAATTAGAGAAACAATTCCCTTCACAATAACCACAAATAATATAAAATATCTTGGGATAACTCTAACCAAACAAGTGAAAGACCTATATGACATAAGTTCAAGTCTCTAAAGAAAGAAAATGAAGATCTCAGAAAATGGAGAGATCACCTATGCACATAATTAATACAGTAAAAATGACCATCCTACCAAAAGCAATCTACAAATTCAATGCAATCGCCGTCAAAACCCCAACATAATTCTTCAAAAACCCAGAAAGAGCAATTCTCAAATCCCACTGGAAAGGCCAAAAACCAGAATAGTGAAAAGAATTCTTAACAATAAAAGAACAGCTTGGGGAATCACCATCTCTAACCTCAATCTTTACTACAAAGCAATAGTGAAAAAAAATGCAAAGTATTGGTACAGAGACAGACATGTTGATCAATGGAATAGAATTGAAGACCCAGAAAAAACAAAAACAAAAACACATACTTACAGACACTTGATCTTTGACAAAGACACCAAAAATATACAATGAAAATAAGAAAATATCTTCAGTAAATGGTGTTGGCCTAACTGGCTGTCTGTATGTAGAAAAATGAAAATAGACCCAAATTTGTCACCTTGCACTAAGCTCAGGTCCAAGTGTCTCAAGGACCTCAACATAAAGCCAGATACACTAAATCTAATAGAGGAGAAAGTGGGGAAGATTCTTGAACTCATTGCTACAGGGGGAAATTTTCCTAAACATAACTCCAATGGCTCATGCTCTAAGATCAAGAATTGATAAATGGGACCTCATGAAACTGAAAAGATTCTTTAAGACAAAGGACATAGTCAGTAAGACAAATCAGCAACCTACAGATCGGGGGAAAAAAAAATCTTCACTAACCCAACATCCAATAGAAGGCTAATATCCAAAATATATAAAGAACTTAAGAAGCATACCACCAAAAACCCAAAGAACCCAATCAAAAAGTTGGGTATAAAAGGAAAAAAAAAAAGAAAGAAATTAAGTCATACAAGCTAGTTCTTTTTAATGTTTATGATGCACCATTTCGCTTAGTAAAAAACCATCAACAGATACCGGGCTAACTCTCCTGACAAAATAAATTCTCCATTCAATTAAGAGAATCTCATTAAATCTAATAGAATTGCTTCTGTTTATAGAGGATGTAGACAATTTTAGTCACAAGTAGAAATATTGGCCACAATATCATCACATTCCAGTGGTGAATTTTAATCACAAGTACAACAGTTGGCACCTATATGGTGATAATTCAGTGTGGTATTTTGTATGAAAAGATTGTTTTTCCAACACAAAATATAAAATAATTATTTCCAAATTAATGGTCAGGTAGACAGTTGTCTTTGTCTGATTCTTTAATACCAACATCATCCTTTTGTATACAAAAGATAAATTTGGGCTCAAATCTCAGTTCTAAGTTTCTAAATCTCTAAAGCCCCCTTTTAACTACAGATAGAATGGATTTAAGGAGTTTTGATATACTGGTCTCACTGCATGGTTTTTATTTAATTTCCTTGATTATTTTTCTATTTTTTCAAAAATTTTTGTCTTATTTTAGCAGATGATCATTCCTGAAAGCCAGAAACCTGGAGCTTAACATCAGAATTCATCAGTCTTGATCCCTCCCTACAGGTAGGATGTGATCCATTGCTTCATCATCTTGCTGGCCTACATCCCTCTGCCTTGAACATTGAATCCTAGAACAGTGAGTCAAAATAAACTTGCCTTCCTACAGTTTTCCTTGCTGGGCATTTTATTACAGCAAGTAGGAAAGTACATAAAGAAGACAACATTTTAGCAGTTTCATGAGTCTCGATTCCGTTTCTACATACATGTCTGTACAATCAACCTGAATTCCAAAGGACAGAAGTTTTGTCAAAACTTGAAGAAGAAGAACCTGTGAGTAGTACTACAAAAAACAAAAACTTTTGGTACTTTCAAGACTGCTCTGGCTAATAGGGGTTATTCTAAATTTCCACACATTTTTTTTTCTCTTCATTGGAGAAATTTATTCTTTCAACACCTCTTGGTGCATCTGCATAGAGTTACAGAGTTTATGGTAAGAGGAGAGAGGTTTATTTTACTGAAGATCCCAGGTTGAGTGATTAGTGAACTTTTGACTTGAGTTTACTCTCTCTCTTCTTCACATCCGTTGACTGCCACCTAATCAACCTCTCTACTTGCTTCTGTTGACTTACACTGAACTTCTGTAGAATACAGTTTATGTCTTCAGTCTTATTTGGTAAATTTTACTCAGTATTCATTCATTTTTCCTTCTTTTTGTGCCTTCATTTCATCTACTTTCCACACTGTCATGAAGTACATAGCTCTTCGCTCAGTTGTCTCACACCTCTTTAAGATTCTCTTTACATTTCTTTTATATTTATAGACTTCGTGTGTGTGTGTGTGTGTGTGTGTGTGTGTGTGTGCCTCAGTGTGTGAATATACATATTTTCAAGAAATTCCTACCTTTTTACCTACCCTGGATGAGTTTTGAATTTTAAGCCTAATACTAAACCCATGGCTCTTTGTCTTCTGCAGAATTAAAAATGATAGAGTTTGTATTTTCTTTATATTTTTTCCTGATGTACATAAGTTCAAACACATGTTAATATTTCACATGAGAAAAATCATTAGGAAGCCAATTAAAATTATTAATTTTCTATCTAGCTGCATACATTGACTGCCAGATGTTTACACAGCTGAAACTGGGTATGTTTAGGGAAAGCTTAAAGTGAAATTCTAAAACATGAGAAAAATTGAACTCAAAAATAGTTATCAGTAAAACAAATAGCACAAATAAAAATAGGGTACAAATCTAAACAGAGAATTCTCAATAGAGTAAACTCAAATGGCAGAGCACATAAAGAAATGTTCAACATCCCTTGAAGTAATGAAAATGAAAACTAAAACTATATTGAGACTGAATGTTATATCCATCAGGTTAACTAAGATTAGTGAAACAAATGATTGCTCATGCTATTAAGGATGTGGAGTAAGGGAAACACACACCCATTGCTGCTGAGAGTGCAAACTTGTACAATCATCTATAAAAATTATTCCTCAAGAAACTGGGAATAGGTCTACTTCAAGATTCAGCTATATCATTTGTGGTGGTTTGAAAAAAATTGGTCCTCTTCACATTTCTTTTATATTTATGGACTTTGTGTGTGTGTGTGTGTGTGTGTGTGTGTGTGTGTGTCCCTCCAAGAATCATGTGTTTGAATGCTTGGTCACCAAGTAGTGGCAACATTAGGAGGTGTGGCCATTTTAGATTAGTTGTGGGTTTGTTGGAGAAAATGGACCACTGACAGTAGACTTTGAGGTTTCAAATACTTAAGCCAAGCCAATTCTCTCTTTCTTCTTGCTGCCTGCTGATCCAATTGTGGAAATCTTGACTCCTTCTTCAACACTATGATAGCGTACCACCATGCTTCCTGCCATAATGATAATGAACTAAACCTCTGAACCAGTAAGCCAGCTCCAATTAAATGTTTGTCTTATAAAAATTGCGATGATCATCTTGTCTCTTCTTAGGAAAAAAGAAAAAAAAATACCTAACATACCACTCTTTGGCATGTACCTTAAGAGCATTTAACCTTACCTCAGAGACATTCACTCAACTGTGTTTATTGATGCTTTCTTCATAATAACCAGAAATCGGAAATAATTTAAATGTCCCTCAAAAAGAGAATGGATAAAGAAAATATGATACATTTGCACAATGGTGTGTTACTTTGCCTTTAAAAAATTAATTCCTCAAATTTACAGGTAAATATGGATGGATCTTTAAAAGAAATAATGAAAGAGACAGGAAGACAAATATGGTATGTATTTGCTTATATATGGATATTAACTGTTATGTCTATGATAATCAACAATCTATAGAACCAGAGAAGTTAGGCAAGGGACAAAAAGATACAGGTAGAGCTCCTTAATATCTGGAAACAGAATAGATCCTTATGGATGAATGGAGAGTCTGGAACAGGAGAATCATTTGGGAAGAGAAAAAATAGAGAGAGGGATGTGGGAAGAAATATGGGGAGATACAGCTAAAATTAAGACCTATTTGAGAGGTAGCATGGAGACATCGTACAGTAGAAGCTTCTTAAAATATACATATACATTAAGATAATCTGAATTAAGTCACAAAATAATGAGGATATGGAGTCCCAATTGGTCATCTCTTGGAGCCAAATGAAGATTCCAATACTAGGATTAAGTTACATCTAATTGAGTTGTTAGCAAAGGGGGTCCTATGTCTATCCCCAAACAACCGAGACTTCCAGATTGCTCTCCATAAACTTCCATTGTGTAACAGTAAGACTTCCATTGTTGAAGTAAGTACCTTTTTAATTCATTAAACATGGAGAAATCAAGCTGAGAAAAATCATGGAGAAACCAGAGAACCTTCATGCCTACATTCTAGGATGTTTCATACAAGGAAACACCCTGCAGACTACCTAAAGAGAACTCTCAGCATCTTCTCCATCACAAACTCTTTACCTACAATGGTAAGCTGCCTGCAGGATGCAAAAGGGCAACGGTATTCCTGTGACAGGCCTGACCATGCTGCTTGTGTGTAGAATTCAGACTTCAGGACTTCGATCTAGAGAAAACAGTTGACTTCTTTAAGATGGGATTAATAGGACATATTAATATGAACGTAAAATACAGTTATGTTGAGAGCAACCTAGACTAGGAAGGTTGAGCTAAAGAACATCGAGAGGAGAAGAATATTAGTAAGGGACTGTTCTTGTGATAGGTTGGCCAACAATGCAGCTGCTTTCTGCTCTTGTCCAAAATACCTGCCTGAAGCTAAATTGAAGAGTTTTGGTTAAATGGTATTCACAAAGGATGATATCAAGACAACCTAGTATTGATTGTCCACATTTGTGGATAATTTTATGCAACTCTATAATGACAAAGAGAGAGCTGAGCAAGGAAAATTTAAAATGTGCAGACTGAGGAGAGAAGGAACACTAAGAAATTTAATAGAGCTAAGTCCAGTGTCAAGGAAATAAAATGATAAAAGAAAAATCAGATGCTAAATGAAAAAAGGGAGCACTCATCTCAGATCGGCTAAGAAAACCTTGTTACTTGGGAAAAGGAATTTGAAAGAAAAACCTAAGCATACAAGGAAGCCACCATCTCCAGAAAGCTGATAATGTATTTGAACTAGAAAAGCAAATTCCAGCTCTAGCTGTGAATATAAAGCCTGGATTTTGTTGGAGATCCCAAGATGTTGGTGATGCCAGAGTCATGGGATGCCTGCCAAGGAGAACTGCTAACAGTTTATGGACCTGGCCCGAGAGAAGTTTGCTACTCAGCAGAAAGAGGTTGGAAATCCGGTTTTGATTTGACACCAGACAGGAGATAGAGTTCAGAACTTACCCTGCTTGGTTTTGGTCATGCTTTGGTCCAGTATTTCGTCACTGTGATCCCCTGCCTTTGCAATGGTGATCTATATTTTGTCCCATTGTGTGTTGCAAGTCTGTGATCTGCTTTTTTATTTTGACTTAATAGGCCTTAAATTTAAGAAATTGCTTTAAACCTCAGAAGATACTGAATTTGGGGTTTTTAAACAGTGATAAACTGTGATAGACTATGGGGATTTTGAAGATAGATTAAATGCACTACAGATAGTGGTCTATAATATTATAGCTATTATCCTATAGGGGACAGGAAATAGAATGCTGTGGTTAAAATAACAATGCCTCCCCATAGGCTCATAGATTTAAATACTTGGTCATCTGGAAATGGCACTACTTGAATGGATTAGGATGTTTGGCCTTGTTGGAGGAAGTGTCATTGGGAAGGGGGTTTGGGGGTGGCAGTGGGCCTTGAGGTTTCAAGAAGTCTATTTCAAGTCCAGACTCTCACTCTCCTCCTGTTGCCTGTGAATCTGGATGTCGGCCCCTCAGCTACTTCTTCAACAGCATGACTGCCTGCATATCACAGTTCTCCCCACCATGACAACAGAGCAACCCTCAGAAACAGAAAGCAGCCCAACTAAATTATTCCTTTCATTAGAGTTGCTGTGGTCAAGGTGTCTCTTCATGGCAATAGAACACCATCTATGACAAATGGGAAATTGCAATTAGGATATATTATGTGAATTTAAAAAAATATATATTCAATCAAATGAAACAAATATGAACTGAGAAGTAACGCATGAGCTCATTTCTTTACAGGGTTAAGCATGTATTAAATGTATGAAAGAAATATGAACTGAGTGTGTTTCTTTACAGGGGTAAGCATGTATTAAATGAATAAGAGCTGGGACTTTGACTAACCAGGGTATCCTCACAAATGCACAATACTGTCATCCCTCATGAAGTATCAAATAGCATTTACAACTTTTGATATTCTTGGGGAATATGTGTGAAAATACATGTAAAATATTACTGTTATTCCATAAACTTTGTATCATTGGCACATCCTGCATGCTTGTTCTTGGAGTGTCTGCCATTCATTTACTTTCCAAGAGATTTTTACTTAAAATCAGAGAAAATTATAATATGTTAATGATCACTTTCATTACTTGACAGCAGCCAACAATTTTGTAATTGTTAGTATGCCAGCATCAGGGAAGACTGCATGAACTTAGTACAGATTTAAGTTCACATATGCCCAACCTTCTTTGTTCTTCCTCTTTTTCTAAAATTTATAAAATTCAAAAAATATTAGAGCACTCTTTCTTCAAAGTGTAGGGACATGTTAGCTTTCTCTTTCATCTCTGTTTGCTTCTGAGAAGGGAGCAGATGTTTTTCTGGTATTTCTTTTGGTCAAAATTCTATTCATTGTTTAACAACATGGCCACTCTTCTGAACAGGATAACACATTTAAGACAGAAAAAGACAAGGAATCTAGCAATTAGTAAATGATATGTTTGCTAATAGCAACCGTAGTATTTTGGTTAATTTAGTTATTGTCAGTGTACCAGTTTCTCTTTTATGGCTTAGTTATTCTCCAAAAACTTTTCATGTTTTTGCCTTTATCTTAAGATATTTATATACTTAATTGCTTTGTTTTCATATAATCAAAAGCACATAGCATAACCTTTATATCTTCATCTCTTTAAGTTGCACTGCACAATTATAAATGAGTAGGTGAATATCTTTTTCCCTCGAGCTTGTTTTTAGTTTTCGATTACTTTTTGATGTATTGATTTGAATAACTTTTTATAATTATTTATACATACAAAGCATGTAAACAAACTCAAATCGTCATAAGATCCATCAGCTTAATTGTCTCAAATCTATATAAAAATCTAGGTCCTTTTGATTTTTCAGACAAACCCTGTTGACAACACAAAGGCTGGCAGTAAACTTATGATGACTTCAAGTTCCTAGTCATCCTGCGTTCATGTCTGGAATATTGGGATTCTAAATTTCTGCTGCTGCACCAAGCATATAGATTCCTTACCAAATGGCCTTCATAGTTCTTGGAAATACTGTGGCATGATCTGTTAAAAATGAATTTAATCTTAAATATAGTATCTCCTATAGTAGCTCTCATCATATCATAGGGAATAATAAATTCACAGAACAATATATTATATGTGTTATTTGTTGGATTGTTTGATTGTTTGAACAGAATATCCCTTTGCACCTGGGTAGCATCTAGTTCATGATGCTCAAGCCTGAATCTCCTCAGTGTTTGATTTACATTTGTGAAACGCCATGGCAAATCAAATTATTTTCTTAAACATTACCAGATATTTAAAAAACAATCACAAGCTGAGCTGTTCTTTGGAATGAATTATCTGCCATGTCTATGGCTGCATGAAGTGTGAAATTATATCTTCTTTGGTTCTTAAAGGTTTTGATTAAATGGGTTTCTTGTTTACCAATGTCCACAGATTCTGTAACAGAATTATATTTTGGCCCTGTTTAAGCCCTCTAATAATTTCTCCATGAAGTAGCAATTTTTATATTTTTCAGTAACTCTATATTTTGTATTTATCTTGATATTTTCATCAGAGCAAGACTGTCTGATAATACACAAACCTGCATACCATATGCAGCATGATTTACCACTTATGCCTAATTATGGCCAAGGCTTCTAATTTACTTTCATTACCTGGAAGTAATTCTTCCTCTTGTATTTTTTTTCTATTCACTTGAAAAATCTGTATGGAATCATGATTAAAACACTTATGCCGTTTACCATTTCTATCAGCAACTGCAATTACCTCAGATAATTATACTTTGAAAGAACATGCTATTAAAATGCTATTTTAGTTATCTAATAATAAACATATCTAGAAGTTATGTTCAGTGCAACTTAATGATAAGAGGATTTAGTTTATATCACTTATCATTGTCTCTAACACCTATTTACTATGTGCATTACATTTTAGAATACCTCTGACAGACATAGTTAAGAGAACAACTTAGCAACAGAGAAATTAATTTTTAACAATTTCTGGTGGCTATACCTATGTTCTCTTGGTTACATGGTTAGCAGAAGATTATGGCCACCAGCACAATGGCCATAGTGGCTAGTCTAACTACGGTGGACAGGAAGAAGAAATCATGTTCACCAAGCTTAACACTCACAAACATGTGCCTTCAGTAGTTTACTTTCTCTAATCTAGCTTCATATTCCACATTTCTTCCACATCCTGAGAGTACTTTCGAGACTGTGAGTCTGCAAATGGGGTAATACATCAATTAAATCAAGTATCTTATGTTATGATCATCTCTGGAAATGTCCTTATATATATTCAGAGCTTTGCTTACTTGTGGGAATTTCTCAGTCCATCAAATTGATAATTAAGATTAACTTCAACATATATAAAAAAGTATATTTGTGTTTTTCCATTTGACTGAGATATTATATGGAATTATGGACATGTAAAGTGATTATTAGTAACAATTGGTAGCACCTGAGAACTATCTTTCTGTTTCTCTCTAATTTTGAACCCTTACACTTAAGGCACATGCCCTCTGTGTAGCTCAGTTTCTCAGATGCAGATAATGAAGAACAAATGCACATTCAACAACATAAAGTTATCCCACAAGTCAAATGATAAAAAGATACATGAAGTGCTTTCTACACTGAAATAATAAAAAATGGCAAAAAAAAAAAAAAAAAAAAGGAGCTATGCTTTTAGGATGCCATTTGAAAGGTTATACAGTTACAATTCCCATATTATAATTACTGTTAGGAGAGTGTTTTCAAGTACAAATTGCTATAATTAATATTCAATTTCATATTATTGATTAAAGCCAAAATTATTGTCATTTAAAGTTTAATCAGACAAAGACGAAAAACTGCTTGTAGGTAAATGCCCCCTTTAATCAATTGGAGGCTTTATTATTAAATCATAGGATAATTGGGATGGTACAACAAGAGTGATAAAAAATTAATTAATAATGATTAAAGAACAAATAAGTGAAATTCACAAAATGTCATATTAGCAGAGCCACCTGGTGGTTTCATGAATTTGACTGTCTCCTGGTTCAACCTATTAGACCTAGAATGTAGAGATTGATGTGGTCTTTTGGCATTTCAAGTTGAATGCATTAAACTTTAGAATGAAAAATATCTTTATCCCAGTGTTTCCTAATTGAATGCTGATGATAATAAAAGTCAAGCATGAGAATCAAATTTAAAAGCTTTCAGGATAAAATGTAAAAGCTTAGAGATCAGGTGACCCCCACCCCCTTTTTTAAAGAAGACATGTTTTGAGTACAGTTGCTTCATAAATGTACCACACAGAAAAGTTAGCCAAGATTTGAACAGTAATTCATAATTTTGAAAACATAAATCCTGGCTTTCTTCTCAAGCTTGTTCCTAGGAAATATTTTTGTTGTTGATTGAGGCTGAGATATTTGATCAATATGCTCTTTTAAGGATGAAGTCAAGGCATTTTAAGATGTTATAAAAATAAATGTCATATTGCTGAATTTTTGTATTAAATTAAAACTTGAGAAGATGTTTTATTTCTTAGAGATAGTTACAGTGTTTAAATATTAGAAGAATATCTGTAGCTATATTATAAACAATATTGGTAATTATAGAGACAGTTTTGTTTAAAAACATAAGTGTTAATTCACCAAATGATAAATGATTAGAATCTGAAGAGCTCAGTTTTCACCAAATGACAACAATCTTTAAACACATAAAACAAAACAAAAATGGACCATTATTTTCAGTAAATGTGTTTTAAGATTAAAAAAAAAAACTTAAAAGTTAACTAACTTAAAGTTAGTTAAGACACTAACTTTAGTTAGTGTCTTAACTAAGTATTTATTCCTAATAAAGTCATAAGTTTGATTCAACAAAATAGATTTTTTTAAAATAAGAAACTTTTATAATTGATTTGAAAACGTTAAACTTCATACTAAAAAAAAAAATGGTTCCTCTTTCGTCTATTAAGATTTTGCTGAAGATTTATGTGAATTCTCTGTTTTCCACATAAATAAGTTATCACAAAATTAACTAGACTCTCTTATGATTTTAAGACTACTCTAAAGAAGTCTTACATAAAATTAGCATAAGTACACATAAAGTAAAATGTAAATATTATATAAAACACAATGGGCATTGTATGTAATTCCTAGTAGAGCATACATGAAGGATTCCTGTTCCTCAAATGTCATGAAGAAAGGGCAGCCATCCTGGAGTCCAGAGTGACTGAAGCTAATACGGATCCATGTAGGTGAGCAGCTCTACCTTAAGTACTTTGGAATACTGTATGAAAAGTACGTTTCATGGCACTTATGGTCTTAGGAATGAACGTCTATGAGAAAGTACCCACCTGATTATATAATAAATATGTGTAGCCAGAAATATATCAAAATTTGTTATTAAAACTAGGGTTTGCAAGATAATTTAGAAATTATCCTTAATAATGATAAGTGATGTTGGTAAGAAATTCACTGAGTTTTATAAACCCACAGAAAATAATAATAACAATAATTATTGATGATAATGATAGTGATGATGATAAAATATACCAGGGAAGCCAGTATTCCAGGCACAAGAATACACAATACACACTATTGTAGATCATGGCTTCAGCATACAGTAGACGGTCTTATAAACTTAAAAAAATTTAATTTCCAGATTTCTTATCTGTACAAAGTGGCTATAAATAGTAGTGTCTACATTACAGCTTTGGTATAAGAAGCTAATGTCAGATTTTAGATTTAAGGCATACTGAAATTGTCTGCAACACAGTAAATAAGAGCTATTATTATAACTATAATGATCATAATTATCATTTTAAGAGAGATGTGTTTTTGCTTTTCTTTCAAAGAACAGTAAAAGATAATCATAGTTGTAAATCAAATATTCTGCTAGATGCCTCATTATGGCAGCTGCATGAGCACATTAATTAACATGGAAAGAATTTCAAATCAATATGCTCAGAACATTTTTATTTATTAGATAATCATTATATCAAACCAAAAATGCTTAACTGGAGTTTCCCTAGATGTTGATGTTCTATGAGATGCTTGTTGTGAAGTAAATAATAAAACATACTCAGTATCCAAATATATTTTGCATTGTTGATACATAGTTATTGATTTAGAAAGAAACACCTACTATAAAATTACATATGTGTTTTGAAATCTCATAACTCACATAAAAGAAGTCTTAAGATTTAGAAAGAATTGAAATTATAACTGTAACAACACCTCATAAGCTACTTTGCATGAATTATATCAAGTAGGTGATCACAGAAGTTAATACCAAAGATGACTCTTTATATTAGGTAATATAAGAAAGAATAATATAGAAATTATTCCTTAATTATAATACATCCAGGAAATATATAAAATTGATTGCTGTGAGTGAAATTATAAATAACTAAATCTATACACTAAAACCAACCTTCTTTCATTACAGGCTCATGAATTGGCCTCCATCCAAAGGCCTATCACAAATAAAATTATATTTGGTTCAGTATTTTGTTTTCAAGTTAATTATTGAAGGATTTCCCATATTTTAACCCAGCATTATCTGTTGTATTTAAAATACTTCAAATTGCTAAATGACAGATTGGGGAAAATGATCAAGAAAAACTAGCCACTCAGCTCAAAATAAACAGGTATAGAAAGAAAAAAATTACTACAACATTTTGGAAGACACAAAGGCACAGAGCATAAACTGCTGTGACATTATTCTAAGAAAAATTAATATTGTAAATCAGAAGAATGCTGGGGAATTTGCAACATATTACCAAAGGATTTTTATTCAAATATTCAAATTCAGCAGGCCATACTTAAAGAGCATTACCTAGAAATGGAAGGCTCTGTCAAGTATGATTTATTAACTTAAACTTTGGAAGATAGAAATACCTTATCTTAATAACGAATAAGATACTTTTTTTGATTTTGTAATGTGCCTTTTATTCTTGTTTTTATTAGATATTTTCTTTATTTACTTTTCAAATGCTATCCTGAAAGTTCCCTATACCCTCCCAATGTCATTGCTCCCCTAACCACCCACTCCCAATTCATGGCCCTGGCATTTCCCTGTACTAGGGCATAAATAGTTTGCAAGACCAAGGGGCCTCTCTTCCCAATGATGGCCGA
>NC_034611.1:45009791-45012621 GCF_900095145.1 Mus pahari
TCAATTCCATCACCTGTTTGGCTGTGTTTTCCTGTAATTCTTTAAGGGATTTTTGTGTTTCCTCTTTTAGGACTTCTACCTGTTTGGCAGTGTTTTCCTGTTGTTTTTTAAGGCTTTCTTCCTGTTTAGCAGTGTTCTTCTGTGATTCTATAAAGGCTTCTATCTGATTAGCAGTGTCCTGCTGCATTTCTTTTAGTGAGTTATTAATGCCTGTCTGAAAATTTTCTACTACCATCATGAGATGTCTTTAAATCTAAGTCTTGCTTTTTGGGTATGTTGGGGTATCCAGGACTGGCTGAAGTTGGAGTGCTGGGTTCTGATGATGGTGAGTGGTCTTGGTTTTTGTCAGTAAGTTTCTTATGTCTGCCTTTTGCCATTTGGTAATCTCTGGAGTTAGTTGTTATAGTTGTCTCTGGTTAGAGCTTGTTCCTCCTGTGATTCTGTTAACCTCTGTCAGCAGTCCTGGGAGTCCAGCTCCCTTCTGATTCTCCTTGGTCAGAGTGCTCTCTGCAGGCAAGCTCTCCTCTATCAGGGAAGGTGCACAGAGTTCAGCCCTGCCTCCTTGCTGAAGATAGTCCCAAAATGGGTCTGTCACAAAAGCTGTGTTGCTTCTGCAGTCTACACTCTCAACTACACAGACAGGATCCTGGGCGACCTAGAGCAAAGATGTCTCCCTCACCAGCTCAGGCAGTAAGAGCCCTCCTGGGAAACCACTTATCCTCTGGTGGGGGAAGGTGCCTGGAAAATGAATTCTGTCCCAGAAGTTGTGTTGCTTCTGCAGTCCATACTCTCACCAGTGCAGACTGGAGCCTGTGTGACCCGGAGCAAGGATGGCTCCCTCACCAGCTCAGGCAGTGAGAGCCTTCCCTGGCCAATACCTATCCTCTGGTGGGGAAGGATCCTGGATGTCTGGAGCCAGAAGCTGTGTCACTTCTGCAGTCCGCACTCTCAACTTTGCAGACAGGAGCCTGTGGCACCCAGAGCAAAAATGGCTCCCTCACCAGGTCAGATCACAAATAAGATACTTAAAACCTAAGTAATGAGAGGAACCCTTTCAGGCTCAGTATGGTACTGTGATCTTCTTTGGTCAGTGTGAAGTTTTAAGAATGAACTAGGGGGAGATTTAAAATTTTACTAGTAAAGTTGTATTTTTTTTTTCCTTGAGATTCTGGTATGTTTATGAAAAATACCATTGTAAAATAATTGCCACTTGATAACATGCCCCGGAAAAATGTTATGTTCTACAATTGTTCTAAACAATGCCTGTTAGGGACCCCAAAGTAGATCTGCTCAAGTAAACACACTATGTGTATCAAAGTGCAAAATGGTCACATCTCAAGTGTAAAACAAGAGATATAAAGATAAATGCCCACAAGACAACAGCTGAAGTGGAAACTATACAAAAGTGGCACAGAAATAACCAAGGTAAAGTCAGACTTTACTTTCTTCTAAATAACACAACATATAACTATCTTACAAATTTAAAAGGAAGACAGTAGTTCACAGTTTCCCACATCTTTTGGTATTTTAATTGAATTCTGTGGAGTCTTCATATCTTAACAAGCTGAAAATGCACTGTGAAAGGAAGAAACACTAAGATTACAGTCTTCTAAACCTTTACTAAATCTTTTGCATGGATTTATTATCTAATATTTTCTTCCTTAAAGTCACTTTTCTTAATAGTTCAGAATAGAAAAACTGTGGACTTAATAAGAAAAATGCCCAAGATAGAAGCAAGAAAATAATTTACCTTAAGTTCAAATAGCCATAGAGCTTTATTGAGCTATGTATTTAGTCATACTCAGAATGCTGTGTAAAATAGTCATAATTTCATCCTACCTTGTAAGATAAATGCTATCAATATCTCCACCTCCTTAAAACAATGAGAGTAATATTACTGGAAATCAGTATGTTATAAAGATATAAAAGAGGGGGACGTTTGGAGAGATTCCTTGAACCTAGTAATAGACCCAGAATTCCAGGACACATCACCAGTTGTTTAAATTCTTCACCAACATATAACACTGATGGTCTTTTTTTTCTTTCTGGGAAGATGTGGTTGAGTAGGTAAAAAGCAAAATGATAGAAACTACTTACTTTAATCACTTTCAAGGGAACCTCATGGAAATAAGGTGAAAGTTATACCCATGATAAATGAAACAATATGAGTAAAATCTAAGTCAGTTGAATAGAATTCTACTTCTTTGGAATGAAATATTTTTTAAAGTAGAGCTATGAATTATGTCATCTGTATAATTCAAACATTATAATTCCTTGATATGAATATAAAACTGAGCAAGATACCAACATTATTTATATAAATAATAGAACAATGCTGCTGATTCTTGGAACTGGGGGGGGGGGGGAACCATTAGCAATGTACAGTGTCAGTTTCAGTGGAGATCACATTGTGCTGAAGATGCCAAGACTATGTAGCAGCGGATTTGGAGTACGGTCAACCTGCCTTATCATATAAATTGTGCTACGGGTGTCAGGATGGAATAGGCCGAACCATCCAAGCCCCTTGGAACCCAGAAGATCCTGAGTGAGCGCCAGATATCAGATCTCGAGATTCCTTCACTGCTGGACTTTGACACTGATTTCATCTCATTGTTAACTGGTTCTTTGTTTTAGAGATAAAAGTTATATAGCATGTCTTTAATTTCATAGGAGTCCACAGTTGCAACCCTGTAGGTGGAACAACAATATGAACTAACCAGTACCCCCTGAGCTTGTGTCTCTAGCTGCATATGTAGCAGAAGATGGCCTAGTAGGCCATCACTGGGAAGAGAGGCCCCTTGGTCTTGCAAACTTTATATGACCCAGCACA
>NC_034611.1:45012673-45017235 GCF_900095145.1 Mus pahari
ATAGGGAACTTTCGGGATAGCATTTGAAATGTAAATAAAGAAAATAATAATAATAAAAAATTATTTGGGAAAAAAAAAAGAAATGTTGAACTTTCAAAAGAAATCTTAGACCTTTCATTGTTGATATTTTTAGGACTACCAGAATATATGTTTGTTGTAATATTACTAATAACTTGAGAATTTGCAGACACACAAGAAAGGAAAAGACATGGTTTATCAGTGACAGTGTAGGTGTACTGATCATAGCTAATCTGGCTTTCAACTTCACATACCTTAGAAGAAAGACCCTCAGTTGAGGAATTTTCTCTATCTGTTTGGTCTGTAAGCATTTCTATGAGGAATTTTCTCGAGTGCTAGTTGATGATGGAGAGCCCAGCACACTGAGGATGGCAACATGCTTCAGTGGGTGAGCTTGCACTGTACAAGAGAGGTAGCTGAACTGGTCAAGGAATGCTATGCTGTAAGTATATTTTATGTTCCTGGTTTCTATTTTCAGTTTTGTCTTGTCTTCCCACAATGATGTACCTATAATCCAAGCATCCAAGCAATACGCTTTCTACACTAAGATATTTTTCTTTCTGTCTTTTTTTTTTTAAACTCAGTGTCTTATCACAGCATTAAAAAACCCAAACCAGGGCAGAAGCCAAAGGCCATGATAATAGTCTGTATTTTGGGGGGGACTTCTATAGGTTTCATGAGAAAGAGCTCATAGGGTTAATCCCATGCTTTATACTACAATTTTCATTTAATCATCTTTCTTCTGAGAATACCATTGTCCAGATCAGCAGAGTAATTCTAATTAGGCTTTACAATTTAAGTTACATTTTGAAATCATATCATTAACTACTGAGTTTCCATAAGACTTTTTATACAAATTTAGTTTTGGTTGACTGACTCACTACCCTCTCCTGTCCTCAATATATAACTCTATTTTAGGGTTTTGGTCCTCAGTATTCCTCCATCTTCTTTTATTTCACGTGTATATTTTACTACCCTACGAATCATTTACTTTTGCATTGTGAAACATGGTAGTGAACTTCCAATGACTTTTCACACCCTTTTCTTTTAAGTTAGCCCTCTTCTTTATTACCTGATTTCCGCTATACTATCACTACCCTCCTGATTAAGCACTCTACTAGTAGGGTGATATGACTTTACTTAATCTTGGAAGTTATTGAAAATCTTAAAGTGATTGTTCCATTGTACAGTGTAAGCAGCATGTGGGATACTGCATTTTCTATAAAAAGCTCACAGTATAGTACAGTACATTCTATAGTAAGATCAGGAGTCTCATCCAAGAGCATCTTACCTAGCCATCTTTGCTGATGCAAACACCGTAACTCTCCATGTCTATTTCCATCTGTTTATTTCTTAACAGAAAATTTAGTAACACATCTCTTTCTACTGGGGTCTTTTGTAATTCTCTGTCTCTATGGGACTTGCATATGTGCTCGTCATCTGAGGATAAAGAGATTTTCCTCTAAGATAATCGCATTCATTTTCACTGAAATACAGAAATAGTACGCAATTGTAACATGGGCACAACACATTAAAATTAAAAGCTGATTTCCAGAGGTTTGAGCACCCTGTAGGGATTAATGCCCAAGAAGCAGTGCTGCATATTTTTGTTATGATCCAAACAAATGAATAAACATTCCATTATACCTTCACTGCTTCATTTACCCCACAGTAGTTTAATAGATTATATTCAGAGAGAAAAAAAGTAGTCAAATAAGCATGACATTTTTCTGTCTTAGAACATGTTGGAAAATCTGCTAGACATCTGAATGAAGTTACCATTTGCCATAATCATATCATATAATTGCCAGTAGAAGAACTATGTACTCAATTTTCACACATTTCTTTATTGCTACATAAGAATAATCTTTCAACACTAATGAGAAGAGCCAGACATTTACCAGAACCAGAGGCCTCACCAGACATTTACCACAGAACCAGAGGCCTCACCAGACATTNCAGAACCAGAGGCCTCACCAGACATTTACCACAGAACCAGAGGCCTCACCAGACATTTACCACAGAACCAGAGGCCTCACCAGACATTTACCACAGAACCAGAGGCCTCACCAGACACTGAGCTCATGTAGTTCCTGCATCTCAGGATCTGAAGCAGTATAACAATGCAGTGAAGTCCGGTTTGTGCTACCAAGGAAGCAAACAGCATGAAGAATAGGACTTAAAGCAAGGTGGTTATAAATTTTTATTCACATTACGCACAGGGAAACACTGAGAGTAACAATGAATTTCCTTTTAAAATTATATTGCCAAGTCCGGGGAGAAGACTCTATGTTTAGGCATATGTTGAACAAGCCTGGTGACTCCATTTGGATCCCAAACCGGATCCCAAGTGGAAGAAGTGAGCAACGCATAAAGTTGTGCTCTACACAGCATGTACCTGTCATCACACATTTGTTTCTCCACACAACAATTACATTAAAAATGAAAACAAACAACTGTGCCCATTTTATGTGAATATCTAATGCTTAACAACATGAAAAAAGCAGTCATAGCCAGGCGTGGTGGCGCACGCCTTTAATCCCAGCACTTGGGAGGCAAAGGCAGGCGGATTTCTGAGTTCGAGGTCAGCCTGGTCTACAAAGTGAGTTCCAGCACAACCAGGGCTATACAGAGAAACCCTGTCTCGAAAAACCAAAAAAAAAAAAAAAAAAAAAAAAAAAAAGCAGTCATATAAATAGAATAAATATGGATACAACTAAAACTTTAAAAAATCCATATTAGTTTTAACAGACTGCTTGGTATTTATGAATATCTGGAGTAGATTCTGTGCATTGTCTCAATTAATCTCACTTAATTTTTACAAAGATATCATGTGGAAGAATCAATTTTAAAATATAGATACAGGAACCTGAAACACAGAAAGATTATGGGACTATGGTCAAGGACTTAGCAGAGACGAAGCTGTTCCTTGAAATTAACCTCCTACATGGTAGATTGGAATATAAATAAGTAACTTTACGAAAGACAATAATTTAGATGTACCTATTATTTCCAAACACTTTTGACCCAGTAACATTACGTACATCCTGAAAGATTACAACAAATATAGAAAAGTTAAGACTATTAATATGTAGAGGTAGCCTTCATTCACATTGTATTAAGGTATGTCTCTGTATTTTTGATTGCTTTTTTTCCTTTTAATTATTTTATTAGATATTTTCTTCATTTACATTTCAAATGCTATCCTGAATGTCCCCTATACCCTCCCCCCCGCCCTGCTCCCCTGCCCACTCACTCCCACTTCTTGGCCCTGGTGTTCCCCTCTAAGGGGCATATAAAGTTTGCAAGACCAAGGGGCCTCTATTCCCAATGATGGCTGAGTACACCATCTTCTACTACATATGCAGCTAGAGACATGAGCTCTGGGAGTACTGGTTTAGTTCATATTGTTGTTCCACCTACAGGGTTGCAGCCCCCTTCAGCTCCTTGGGTACTTTCTCTAGCTCCTCCACTGGGGGCCCCGTGTTCCATCCAATAGCTGACTGTGTGCATCCACTTCTGTGTTTGTCAGACACTGGCATAGCCTCACAAGTGGCTGCTATATGAGGGTCCTTTCAGCAGAATCATTCTGGCATATGCAATGGTGTCTGGGTTTGGCTGATGATGGCATGGATCCCCAGGTTGGGTAGTCTCTGGATAGCCCATCCTTTCATCTTAGCTCCAAACTTTGTCTCTGTAACTCATTTTATGGATATTTGGTTCCCTATTTTAAGGAGGAATGGAGTATCCACATGTTGGTCTTCCTGCTTATTTGTTTTCTTGTATTTTGTAAATTATATCATGGGTATTCTAAGTTTCTGGGCTAATATCCACTTATCAGTGAGTGCATATCTAGTGAATTCTTTTGTGATTGGGTTACCTCACTAAGGATGATATCCTCTAGATATATCCATTTGGCCAAGAATTTCAAAAATTCATTGTTTTTAATAGCTGAGTAGTATTCCATTGTGTAAACATAAGACATTTTCTGTATCCATTCCTCTATTGAGGGACATTTGGGTTGTTTCCAGCTCCTGGCTATTATAAATAAGGCTGCTATGAACATAGTGGAGCATGTGTCTTTATTACCAGTTGGAACATCTTCTGGGTATATGCAAAGAAGAGGTATTGATGGATCCTCTGGTAGTACTATGTTCAATTTTCTGAGGAACCGCCAGACTGATTTCCAAAGTGGTTGTACAAGTTAGCAATCCCACCAGCAATGGAGGAGTGTTCCTCTTTCTCCACATCCTCACCAGCATCTGCTGTCACATGAATTATTGATCTTAGCCATTCTGAATGGTGTGAGATGGAATCTCAAGGTTGTTTTGATTTGCATTTTCCTGATGATTAAGGATGCTAAACATTTTTTTCAGGTGCTTCTCAGCCATTTGGTATTCCTCAGTTGAGAATTCTTTGTTTAGTTCTGTACCCCATTTTTTAGTGGGGTCATTTGAATTTCTGGAGTCCAGCTACTTGAGCTCTTTGTATATATCTGATATTAGTTCTCTATCAGATTTAGGATTGGTAAAAATCCTTTCCCA
>NC_034611.1:45020033-45039815 GCF_900095145.1 Mus pahari
GAAGGTGCACAGAGGCCTGGCATTCAGATCTGCCTCCTGGCTGAAGATGTAGGCCCAAAACTGGGCCTGTCCCAGAAGATGTGTCACCTCTACAGTTTGCACACTCACCTGCACATGCTAGACTCCAAGGGACCCTGATACAATATGTCTCTCTCATCTGCTCTGGCAGGCAGAGCCCTCCTGCGTGGCCACCTTTCCTCTGATGGGGAAGGTGCTCAGATATCTGGAGCCTGAAACAGGGTAGGTCCCAGAAGCTAGATTGTTTCTGTCTGTGTAGCTTCTGTAGTCCACACTTGCCAGTGCAGACTGGAGCCTGAGCGAACTGGAGCAAAAATGGGTCCCTTACCAGCTCAGGCAGTGTTCCTGGGTGGACACCTCTGCTCTGGTGGGGATGGTGCCCGGATGTCTGGAGCCAGAACTATGGTCTGTCCAAGAAGCTGTGTCGCTTCTGCAGTCTGCTATCTCCCCAGCAAAGACTGGAGCCTGGGCATACCGGAGCAAACATCTGTATTTTTGATTGTTAATTGCTGATCCAGCAGTGAACTAAATGCTGGCAGACTATTTGGATTTGTCATCTCAATTGCCCATTATCAGCCTTCTATAATATAAAAGCTTTTCCTTTCTTACTTTCCCAAAAGACGATTCGCTGAGATTATCATGTTAAAAAAGCAAGCTGCTGTGAAGGAGGTCACAAAGCCCTCATCCCAGCCAAAGGCAACCCAAACAGGTAGACTTAGTGTTGTCCTGCCTCTAATAGGGTTAAAATTGGAATGTGGCTTTTTGTAGACTAAAACCTCATGGCCAATATCTGGTCAGTAAGATGGGATTTCCTGACAGGGAAGAAAGGACCCTGAGAAGAAAAAAAGTGGTGGCCTCTTTGTTAGGCTACAAAAAAGGAGACAGACTAACTACAAGCAGGGAAGGTATAGCTAGGCATGGGGAGGGGTGAGCTGGTTGGTTGAGTTAACTTAAATGAGCTAGTTGACAGTCTGACCAGATAAGACCTAAGCTTTGAAGTATTAAAAGTTCTTGATGTCTCTATTTTTGGCTTGTGGGTTATACAGATCATACAACACTAAAATATATGTACCAGTTTCATGTAAAAGATTTTATTTGTTCATATAATAGAATAAACTAACAGATATTTAAATATTGAACAATCAAATAAGATATGTATATGTTGTATGTCTAGAAATGAATATATATGTATTATACCTATTATACATTTGTCTAAAACATTATTGAAAACTGCATATTAATTTATTTACAAGTTCAAGATTGAGGACTATTATGGGGATTACAGGAAATTGTTTTTCTTTAGAAACTGTTAGGATTATCTTCATTGGCATATACAGTTACCCATATCATTTAATGTGGTTATATATAAATACAATTTATAAAGATTCATACACAGAAATCATTATTTTAGTTCCTATGTCAGTTAATGATAAAAATAAATTTAAACAGTTACTTTTATTCAATTTCTAAGAAAAACATTCTCATAAAAGCTGATGCAAAGTCTCAAAAAGTCAACGATACACAAAGACAAAACATTCAAAAGTAATGCTCACTGGAAATGAGAAGAAAAATCCATGAGTGTACCTGATCTAGAGACTTCTTCAACAGAGAGCATTCACGTCTTTGCTCTTAGCATGACCTTGTGGCATGTGCTGCCTCAGAAAATGGTGTCTGCAGTGTCCTCATGTTGTGAATAATGAGGGTAAGACATACACAATTTATAAGCTCTTGTGGAATTAGTGACATCTCAATGAAGATTTAAGAGTGAGTAGAAAGGAGAATGGAAATCATTATGTCCTTTTTAGTGTTCTTGTCAGGGCATGTGAATGTGCTTAGTCCTTTATCTGCCTAATATTTCCATGAATTAGAGTTACTCAAAGCCTGCTGCTAAGTCCAGAGGGCTAGTATTATGAAGTCTTGCTACAGGTTCATATCACTCAAACCTAGCCAACATACTGCACTGCTGGTCTTGGGGCTAGACATAATTTAAGTTATTGCTCCATTCATGATAGTGTGAGTCTGTCCTGTACTTTTGTTTTGAATTTCCATGTGAATAAAATAGAAATGGAACAGAGAAATGAAAAGAACAAGCCAGAGAGAAATATAGATTGACTGAAAACATAAAGGCTCAGGTTAAAATGAAACTCAGAGTAGGCCAAGTTAGAAGGGAAAACATCCACAGCTTATTGATGCATCAATAAGCTTATAAGGAAGATTTATTTAATTAGGTTGAAAAGAAGACAATCTCTAGTGAGGGAGGTGAGAAATCAGATATCAAATAGAAAATCACAATGATTTTCATTTAGTACCCTAATAATACAGAGTAAATTGAGAGATACAGATATAAATATAAAGTGAAAGTAATGAAAAAAGGTCACAGCATTTTAGAGTTGGAACCAAATATTAAAATATCCTGATATAATATTTATATTAAGTGAACCAATTACAAATATTAATTCTCTGAAATGTATTAAAATATTAAAAGAAACCATTAAAGGATTTGAACCTAAAAATATACCAATGCTGCAAGGTCATAAAACAATTGAATAGGTTCAAATAACAAAGATTTAGAAGAGAGGACGATAAAGGATGTTTGCCATATAAATGAAGATTTAAAATAGTTCATTTTAAGTATGAAAAGTGTATCATGAAAATTGTATTTGCTCCTGATATAAAAGAGCCTAGCATAATCATCATCATAGAGACTTTATCTAGCAACTGATTGAAACAAATTCAGAGACCCACAAGCATTGGGTAGAGTTCAGGGATTTCAAAGGAAGAAGGGGAGGAAGAAACCAGAAGGGTCAGGGATACTACAAGAAAACCCACAGAATCAACTAAGAGGGGCTCTCTGAGACTGCACCAACAATCAGGGAGCATGCATGGGTTTGACATAGACTCTCTGTCTATAAGTTATGGTTGTTTAGCTTCGTTTTATTGTGTAACTCCTATCAGTAGGAGCAGGGGCTGTCCTTGACTCTTGACTGATTGGGGGAACCATTTCTTCCTACGAGGTTGCTTCCTCCAGCCTTAACATGAGAGGAGGTGCCTAGTCTTTTCGAAACTTGATCTGCCATGTTGGGTTAACATCCTTGGGAAGTTTGTCCTTTTCTGAAGGGAAAGGAGAAGCAGTGGATGGAGTGGTTGGGGCTGAGAATGAGGGAAACTGAACAGGCTGCTGTCTATGTGCTGATATCACATCCCTTAGATTGCAGGGGTTCATCATTGATCTTTCAGGAAAGCTTTGCCACACATTTACAGAAATTGTTATGTTGATAGCTTTGATGTTTTAAATAAGTCTCCTGTGTTCATTTAGAATTTCAGAACCGAGTAAGCCAAGTGAAATTACTATATGATTGCAAGGTCATCTTATGAATAGAATCCACATGCTTAGGAAGGTCAAACTGGAATGTGAGAGAGGCAGTATTGGTTAGTGATGAAGTAGCTGCATAGCATTCTCAAGGTTCTTGAGTTTGATATGAAGCAAGACAGAAGTCAATATGAAGAGACTGAGGAGATGGCCCAGCAGTTAAGAGTGCCTGTTCCCATTGACAAGACTGGAATATAATTCACAGCCTCCAAGTCAACAGCTGCATCTTTCTGAAGCAGAATAAAGGGAGAGGAGAAAAGAGACCACAGTATGATCTCACCAAAGGAGACTGTGCTTCTTAGCACATACAAGGAGGGGCAGCCTCTCTTCTGTGGAAAGGATCTGCAAAAGGTGAGAAGATAGCTTTGTCCCTTTATAGGGGTAGGGTGTAGTAAGGCTTGAGAATGATAAAATTGTTTCAGGCATAGAGGACTATGTGCGAGTCTACAGTCTCTCTTTCCTGATATTGTCTTTGGAGCTCAACCAATAATGGTTGATAAGGTAATTAGTAATCTCGTAGGAATCCTGTTTTACACCTGAGAAACTCTGTGCCAACATCCACCTGTAATCCCCACTCCAGGGGATCCCAGGGGATCTAATAGCTGTGGTGATTTCCCCTGAAGGCTTTCCAGCAGGAAGGGAAAACCCTGCCACATCAGCCTGAATTGTTGGAATTGGTGCTGGACCAGGACATCTAGAGTGGCCCAGATCATCTTACTTTAGGCAAAATTAAGCACAACATGATTTGGGAAAAAAATTATTCAGATAATAATTAACTCAATCCTCAGTGCATAACAGTTTAAGACATGTTTACATTATTTACATTGTGATTCTTTACAAATTATATCTTGCTTTAAAAAAAAAAAAAAACAAGAACAGCTACTGTTAACTCAGAGATGGTGTCCAAGATTTAAGGTCGAGGGATCTTGACTGAAGTAAATATAATGACTCTGGGTGTCAGGATCAATGTGAGCCTACAATAACATAGCAGTCACTTCGAATGCTGTGAAGCACAAATGGTTTCACTCATAAGAATGGGTTTTATGGCCTAAAAGCTGTGTTCAAGATTTAGGGGGAAAAGGTCTGAGATAAGTAAACACAAAAAATTTTGGAAAATATCGGTAGAGCAAATGAGCACCAGGTTGTAAAACTTGATCATTCCTGGCATTCCAAGATTGGCTAAACAACTCATCCATTGAAGAAGTAAGCTGTGTGCTCTCCTGGCTTCTCCAGTGTTTATCTGAATGCACAAGGCTTTTTTGACCTCTACAAAAGCTTTCCCCTGGCCTTTTTTGTCCTAGTATCCATAAACCGACAAATACACGTACACATGGTAAAGAAGACTAAATTGTATTTCTTTCATTTATTCTTCTCATACAATAATCCTAACCACAGATGCCCCCCTCTGAGCTCCTCCAATCCACATCCCTTGACCCCCAAATCCATTTCCTGCTCTTCCCTTTCGCTTCAGAAAAGGGTAGACCTCCCAGTGATATCAATTGAACAGGGCATAAGATGTTGAAAGAGTCGGATTTTACCCTCATCTCATGGCTGTACAAGGCAACTCAATAGAAGGAAAACAGTCTCATGAGCAGGCAAAAGGGTCACAGACATCCCCACTCCCACTGTTGAGAGTACAACAATAACAACAAACACAGAAACTTAGGAACACATATGCCAGAGGGCCTGGTGCAGACCCTATGCAGGCTCCGTGATTGCTGCTCCATTCTCTGCGAGCTTCTATGAGCCCTGTTTCGTTGATTCTGTGTGCCATGTTCTCCTGATGTCTTGGACCTCTCTAGTTCCTACAATCCTTTCCCCCTCTTCTAAGAGCGCCATCTAATGGTGAGCTGTGTGTCTCTGTATCTGCTCCTATCAGCTGCTAGAGGAATCCTCTCTGTTGACAATTGGGCTAGGCATAGATCCTAAGAATATAGTAAATATCTTTAGGAATTATTTCGTTCCCTTTTTTTCCCCATCAGTCTTATGGAGGGGAGTGCAGGAATCTCTCTGAAAGAGAAAACAGAATAGATTTTGTGGATGGACTGGGATCAGGTGGATATGGGAACAGCAAGGATTAGGTGGGGGAAAGAGGGACAGAGGAAGAGAATGTAAAAAATAAAAGACAACTAAAATATGTGGGTACTTATGGGCCAATATAGAAATCTAATGCAGAAGAAATTTCTGGGAACCTACGAGTTTGACTTAAGCAAGGACTCTTAGTAATGGGGGATATGAAGCCTGAACGAACCATCTCCTGTAGTCAGGCTAGGTTCTGAGTGGGACGGGACAACGTCCAAATCATAAAATCTATGACCCATACACTGCTCTGCCTGCAAGATGAACTGGGCAATGGTGGCTCAGAGCTCATGGGAGTGGCCAACCAATGCCACTAATGTGTCTAATCTGAGGCCCATACTATGATAGGAAGCCCATCTCCATCACTGCCTAGATGGCCACAATCCAGAAGCTGGACAGCTAGGGGAGTCAACCAAGAATAAATCTTTAAAAGTTGAAAAAGTAAATTCTATCAATAACAATGGTGGTCCAAATTGACTCTGACCACTCAACCTTGGAATGAGTCCCTTTAGACTCTATTATATCATGAGGCTTCTTTTATCTGTACAGCCATTATAAGTGTAGTCATCACCCAGAAATATGTATGCATCCGTTAACTTTTCATGCCATCTTTGATGCTTTCCACTGAATGTTTAAATATGAATAGAAAAGCAATAATCGCATATTACTTTACTCATTTTATAATAAAAAACGTTTTTAATATTTAATAAAAATTTGAGTTTAAATATTATGAGCTGTTTACTAAATCACAGAATTATCAGTATTTCCCATACATTTTAAAACTATACCAAATTTATTTCAGTAAAATTGGATAAGATTTTATACATTAATAATGTATTAACACTTAAAATCAACCAAAGTAATTCAGGATTTTTCTAAAGAGAATTTTTATAAAATGTATTATATATATTTGCATTTTTATTTTATTTGCATTTCTCTAGTTAGAATATCTTGGGTAATTCCATGAGTACTGAGAATTTATTTTCATAGGGTGATGTCAGTAATACTAGGGTAATTATCATGATATTAATTAGCATATAATCTTATAATAAACCAATCTGGTTTTGAGAAATAAATTATCTGTGAAGAATCTTACACAAACCAATTAAGTGAAGTATTTTCTGGTTCCGTCTTTGTCTTCCTTTCACTCCTCCTTCCCCCTTCCTGCTCCTTTGTTCTTTCTTTTCTAAAACTCTTTAAAATGATTCCATGTAATACCATTTCTTATAATGAAGTATTGAAATTATTCACTTAAAGGAATCAGTGTGTATAGTCTTTATGTACATAATAACTCTTGTCTGTGCTTACAAAAACTCCCTGTATTTTTAGTGATAAAGTAAGGCCGTATTCTTTGAAGCTTTTAAAGTGTAATACATTAAAGCCAGTATGGGAGGCAGTAAAAAGAAAGAAATGCATCTGATTTAAATTGTGCCAGAATAGCAAACAGTAGTGATAATTATATGAGTATCTGACCTTAAAATCTTGAGTAAATAGAAAATGACAGTCCTGTATGCTAAAAGTGCCAAACAACCTGATGCTGTCTAAAACATTTCTTGCTCACTATAGCTTGATGCGAAAACCTTTACCACTGACTTATCTATACTGATATACATGAAACCACACAAGATTTTCAGAGTCATGTATCCCCACACTGTTCCGGTTCTCTGATAGGATACATGAAACCAGAAAGCAACTGTTCAGTACAAACTTGAAGAGTTCTTAAAACTACATGTATACTGTTACACACACACAGGGAGAGAGAGAGAGAGAGAGAGAGAGAGAGAGAGAGAGAGAGAGAGAGAGAGAGAGAGAGAGAGAGAGAGAGAGTGAGAGAGAGAGAGAGAGAGAGAGAGAGATTAGAGTTTGATGAATATTGTTAACACATTGAGATTAAAAGAAGTGTTAATTTCTAGCCTTCTGATATATAGAACTAATAAATGTATATATCTATATAATAATATAATATAATCATTACATACACATATGCATATGCATATACATATACAGGAACATGTGCATGTCTATGTATAAATAACACAATAATAAAAAAGGGGTTATCTATTTGAGTGTAGAATATATGGGAAGGCTTCAGGAAGGAAGGCATATTGAATGGATTGGATGGTAGAAGGAAAGAAATGATGTAATTAAATTTTCAAAATGCATTTTCAAAAGAAAAGAACATCTACATACAGGCCTGTATGAATGGGGCAATGATCCATATAACTTCTTGAAGAAGAATGTTTCAGTCAAAGGGAATTACACATGCAAGGCTTTGCAGTGAAGCATCAGAAAAGAAGTAAGTTGGGAAACTCTAGTAGCTGTTCTTATCTAGTGTCAGTTTCTATAGAATCATTTAATACACAATACTAAATTCCTAAAATTTTGAATCCGGTTTATCAGAAATAAGAAATTCATACCTTTTAAACAATGTCATTCTTGTATTTTATTTTTAAATTTATATTTTATAATTATTTATATTATTAATTTATAGTGCCTAATACATAAATTAAGTGTAATGGTTGTACCTTATGATAAATTAAATTATGCATGTATATAGAAACAGAGCAATACTATTTCTTTAATACTACATCATTTTTGCATGCGGTGATATCAAGATATCGTGTAAAAATGATATGTGTTTTAAAGTGAATATTTCATCGTCATTATGTAATAATGTAAGATATTATAATATATTTCTGACAGATAAGGCAGCAATCATTGTCATAGATAGAGCAATAGAGGGGACCTTTACAGATTACTTAAGTTCTTGGATTTAAATCAACCAATACGTATGACTCAAGTCATAGAAACCATTATGGATTTGAAAATAAATACTTTCTGGACATAATCTTTAAAAATAATAATAATCATATTGTTGTTCCTCCTATGGGGCTGAAATCCCCTTCAACTTCTTGGGTACTTTCTCTAGTTCCTACTAACCAGTAACCCTAGAGCTCTTTGGGACTAAACCACCAGTCAAAGAAAACACTTGATGGGGCTCATGGCTTTAGCTGCATATGTAGCAGAGGATGACCTAGTCAGTCATCAATGGGAGGAGAGGCACTTGGTCCTGTGAAGGCTCTAAGCCCTAGTGTAAAGGAATGCCAGGGCCAGGAAGTGGGACTGGGTGAGTTGTTGAGCAGAGGGAGAGGGGAAAGTATAGGGGATTTTCGAAGGGGAAACTAGGAAATAAATGTAAATAAAGAAAATATCTAATAAAAAATTTATTATTTTGACCATTTCTTTTCTAAAAGAAATATACTTAAAATGCTAAAAAATAATAATAATCTTGATAAATAATGTCCATGGAATAAATATTTCCTCTAAAGGAATATTCCAGTGAGTGTAGGATATCTCCAGTGAGTTGTTAGTCAAGGATCCCTCAGAGGACTCAGAAATCCCAAACAGTACAGCGAGTGCTCTTGGTTGGCCATCAGAACTACATAAGAGAAATGGTATGAGGATATTGCTGAAGACATCACATATGGAAATATTAAGCTGAAGTTGAGATGGAAGCCACCCCTTTGATGACGGTCATAGTTCAAGAAGGCTATTGAGAGAGAAAATTCATCAGTGGCCAATTCTTCTGAAGCCCATGGCTTACAATATTAACCTTTGATGCAAGGAGTATCCAATAATATAGTAGTGACATAAACAATTATAGCATGACTAACCCTTTTCTGACTGTATCTGAAGTCTGCTTCATGTGAGTGAATACATGACTGGTAGTGTAGCTTATGACTCAGCTGCTAACAAGTCCTGTGATGTTTTACTAAATGGATATGTAGTTAAATTGCCCTATAAATATGTACATTTATACCAGTCGATAACACCATCAGTCATGATGAGAAGTTGTTTTTTTTTTTTCACTTTGGTGATGATTAACATCACTTATAACTGGTCAAAATGGCAAAAGTAAGTGTCCAATGAGTCACTAGATCTAAAAGGGATATTTTTTTAAAGTTTATTTTATTAGATATTTTCTTCATTTACATTTCAAATGCTATCCCGAATGTCTCCTATACCCTCCCCCCACCTTGCTCCCCTGCCCACCCACTCCCACTTCTTGGCCCAGGCGTTCCCCTGTATGGGACATATAAAGTTTGCAAGACCAAGGGGCCTCTCTTCCAAATGCTGGCCGACTAGGGCATCTGCTATAGATGCAGCTAGAGACACGAGCTTTGGGGCTACTGATTAGTTCATATTGTTTTTCCACCTATAAGTTTGCAGAACCCTTCAGGTCCTTGAATAATTTCTCTAGCTCCTCCATTGGGGGCCCTGTGTTCTATCCTATAGATGACTTTTGGCATCCACTTCTGTGTTTGCCAGGCACTGGCATAGCCTCACAAGAGATAGCTATATCAGGGTCCTTTCAGCAAAATCTTGCTGGTATCTGCAATAGTGTCTGCGTTTGGTGGCTGATTATGGGTTGGACCCCCGGGTGGGGCAGTCTCTGGATGGTCCATCCTTTCATCTTAGCTCCAAACTTTGTCTCTGCAACTTCTTCCATGGGTATTTTATTCCCTATTTTATGGAGGAATGAAGTATCCACATGTTGGTCTTCCTTCTTGATTTTCTTTTGTTTTGGAGATATTATAGGACCCCCATCTTTCTGGAAACATGTAAGAAGGGAAGGCAGAAGACTGTGTCTTCATATAGGAATGAATGCTGAGAAGCTGTCCTCTGGATAGAGGTCGGCAGCTTTAATTATGAGTAACACAGCAGCCACAATTCAATGCACAAAGGAAAATCGCAAAAGTAAAAGAGGACTGGTCAGGGAATAGAAGGATAAGAACATGAGGGGAATGGGGATGAGAGGTAAATATAGATACAACATTAAATTAATTATATTTTTGGTTCTTCCACAATTTTATGTAATCATGAAAACATAATTTGACAAAAATTAAAATCACACATCAACATGTTTCTTATATAACATTAATGAAAAATGCACCTTAAATTGTGTGTGTGTGTGTGTGTGTTGCTGTACTATTTTAGCATCCTGACACCCCCCCAAAAAAAACCATCCTTACTATTCTTTCTAATTTCATTGGCATAGAGTAGTAGAAACTTTCATATAGAAAAACTTAAAATCACACCATTATAGATACAAATGGCATGGTTTCCTGTACATTCATATTCTAAGGGAGAAGACTGTGGGTAGAATCTGGGCACAAATTCTTCTCCCAACTGTTCCGCACTGAGCTTATGTTAGTTTGAATTTGGCCTGAGGGGAACTTTTCTTTTGTTGTCAGGCAAGCATATACTTATTATTTATTATGTTTGTATAATTGTTACAGATAAAAGTTTCCTCAGGCACAATCCCTAAAATGTGCTCCACTTCCTTTTAGACATTTGTGTTTACACCTACCTACATCACACTTCACTCATTATTAGTCACTTATTATTTTTTTTTAAAAGAAAGACAGATAAAGGCACATTGTGGGAAATATTATAAAAGACTAACCCTATCCCACGCTACGGTGGACACCAGTGGGCCACATGGCACCAGCCAGGTGTTCTCATCTCAGCAAATTATCTGGCCTGGAGCTCCCAAAATGTCTCCACCCAACTTGCTAAATTCCCTTGGTTGGTATTGCCACATCAGCCCCATGCAATGACCACCCACCTTGCTGTCACAATACCCAGTTACACAGTAAAATCAAAACTCTAGAATCTTATAATTAATCAATCAGATTTATAGATCAATGAATTCTCAATTCACAAGATGCCCACAAAATAATTTCAGAGCCAACTGATAATAATACAAGCCTCCCACCTAGATTAGGCAAGTTATTCCAATTATTCTATCCCTATATGATATTATAGATATCTGTAACTATTTAAAGCCACGCGGAATCTGAATCATCCTGTTTGTCCTCCTTCTCCTTCTTCCTTCTCTTCCACCTCCATCTCTGAAAACTCTTTGTGCTGCCTCCCTTTTCCTTGTCCAATCACAGGCTTCTTGTTGTACTAATATCCAAGGTGATTGGATAGGGAAAATTGTGTTACAAAGACATTTAAAAGTGTTAAATCCATACTGGTATGTTTACTGTCTAGAATATTATCAATTGTTTACAGTTGAGCTTTCATCTCTAGCTGCCATTGCTTTGTAGCGTGCCCTCAGTCTTATTCTTTCTATCCCTATAGATGTAACAACATATTCCTAAAGATTTTTGGTTTTTTAGGATTAACTAAGCACATAATGTCTCTCCAGACATAGCATAAACTCTATAGAATTTAATAATTTTAATACAAATAATAAAATATAATACTTGGTATCTTGGGATGCCCAGATGACCTACAATAAAACTAAAACCTGGTTTTTATTTAATTGAAAAATATGAAAAAATTTCTTCAATTTAAATGATCCTTCTCTAGAGAGGTGTGAGAGTGAGCTTAGCTCATACACAAACCTAGAAGGAAGAACTTCCTCAATTTTGCTCTTTTCTGCCTTTGCTTCCAGCTTATTCAGTCTTGGTAGATCCCTAATTTGATTTCTTATTGTTAATCATCTTCCTTATTACCTTCTATCACATGGCTTCATTTTCTTCATCTACTAAATGTTGAAATATAAACCAGGATTAGCTCTGGCTTGTAGATTACTGAGGTGTGGGTTCAACATGACACTGCTTACTCAAATATGGGTAAATCAGAATGACTCATGATTTATCATTTATAAACTAAAAGCAATAATGTATGTGACATAGATTATAGGTTTAATAGAATTTTGGAGGTGCATGAAACAAAATAACTATTACTTAAGTTTAAATTTTATTATGAAATTACTTTTACTTCTTAAACCATCTTGTTTGTCTTATGTTAACTCTTTGAATTCATTGGATATTTATGTTCCTAATAAATAGGTCAGAAATATTGTTATTTTCCCTCTTAATTCAATTTTACTGTTTTAATTCTGCACTTCATTGCATATAAATTATAATAAAATGTTCAAGATTTGGTTATAAAATTATCAGTAAGACATTTTTTGACATACCAACATGAGTTACTTTAAAAGAAAATTTAGGGGCTTGGAAGATGCCTATTATTAAGGAGTTGACAGAAAAGAATGAGAACCTGAGTTCACAGTAATATGTGTCAGTAAGCTTTCCAGCATGGGTGAGCTCTAAGTTTAGTGATAGACATTCTCTCAAAATAAAGTGGACAGCATTGAGAGATACTTGTCAAGTTCTATTCTCTCTCTCTCTCTCTCTCTCTCTCTCTCTCTCTCTCTCTCTCTCTCTTACACATTTATAAACAAATGAACAATAACCACAGACATACATATTCAGGAGTTAAAATAAATTTATTATGAGTCAAAAATGAAAATTATAAATTCTACAGCAGTCTTCTCAAGGTTTGATGTGACTAGCATTCAAGACAACTTAACTGATAAATGTGTCTAGAAATATAACACTAATAATCAAAGTAGAGGGATCCACACTATATTCCCATCCACTCCCCAGCCACTTGGAGGCCTGTTACCACCCAGAACAACCAGGAAAGATACCCATTCCACAATTCTCCACCTGCTGGGATTCCATCAAGTTCAGCAGCCATGAGTCCAACCCAATCCCATCTGTGCTGCATCTTCTCATCTACACCTCTCCTTGCAGTCCTGGAACTGCATTCCACTCCCTGGATCATAGCTTAGCCTGCCTCTTTGGAGGTCTGCTGCCATGCAGGAAAAAAACAGGACAATTAGTTATACCTGATTCTCTAAAAGCTTGCTGTGACACAACACAGACAGAGGGCTGCTGCCAATAGGGAATATCAGCTCTAACTGCAGTCCTAGATGCCTGTTACCACCAGAGACTACCAGGGCAACAAACATCAGAGACTACCAGATGGCTAGAGGCCTTCAACAAAAGGCCAGCTCAAGAACAGAATCAACAAATGTTAGGTCAATATGACACTATTTGAACCCTGCTCTCCTACTACAGCAAGCCATGGATAGCCTAACAGATCTGAAGAACAAGAAAATAACCTTAAAACTCATCTTATAAAGAAGAAATACATAAATCTCTTAAAGAAACATAGGGAAATACAATCAAACAGGCAAAGGAAATAAACAAGACTGTTCAAGACCTAAACGTGGAAATAAAGTCAATGAAGAAAACACTGACACAGGCATCCCTGGAGATGGAATACCCATTAAAGAGAAAAAAAGCACAGACACAAGTGTCACCAACAGAATTCAAGAGATGGATGAGAAAATCTAAGGCATAGAAGATACCATGGAAGAAATTGATACATAGGTCAAAAAAAAATGACAAATCTAAAAAGTTTCTAATAGAAAACACCCAGGAAATATGGGACACTATGACAAGATGAAACCTAGGAATAGAAGGAGAAGACTCCCAAAATACAGGACCATAAAATATCTACAACAAAATGATAGAAGAAAATTTCCCCAACCCAAAGAAAGAGATAGATGGGGATGAATAAGAAAGTAAGGATTGAAGCTTACTAGTGATGTGTTTGTGTGTCAAGTTGACAAGGAGTCAATTGTACTGGCTGGTTTTGTGTCAACTTGACACAAGTTGGAGTTATCACAGAGAAAGGAGCTTCAGTTGAGGAAATGCCTCCATGAAATCCAGCTGTAAGGCATTTTCTCAATTAGTGATCAAGGGGGAGGGCCCCCTGTGGGTGGAACCATCCCTGGGCTGGTAGTCTTGGGTTTATAAGAGAGCAGGCTGAGCAAGCCAGGGGAATCAAGTCAGTAAAGAACATCCCTCCATGGCCTCTGCATCAGCTCCTGCTTCCTGACCTGCTTGAGTTCCAGTCCTGACTTCCTTGGTGATAAACAGCAATATGGAAGGTTTAGCCGAATAAACCCTTTCCTCCCCAACTTGCTTCTTGGTCATGATGTTTGCGCAGGAATAGAAACCCTGACTAAGACAATAATCATACCTATTTCCAACTGCACTACAGATCTGCAGTAATAAAAAGTGCATAGTTTTAGCATAAAAATGGACAAGATTATTAATTGAATCATTCCAAAACCCTATATGTAACTCTGCAAATCCTTGAACACCTTATTTTTTATAAAGAAGCTAAAAATTACAATGGGAAAATGAAAGCAACTTCAATAAACTTTCCTGATCTATCTGAATGTCTACATGTAGTGAAAAGAAATGAAATTTAGGGCCTAGGATTCATGTAACTTATGAGTTGTTTTGTTGTCTTGTGAGCTTAGAAGCCTGAGGCTGGGAATTTAAAGTTCTAAAAATGTAAGACATAAAGGGTTCCTTTGATGTAAACTTAAGGTTAAAAATTACCCAGGTGGGCCCAGGCTGCCTTGAAACTAGAATCAATTAGCCACAAAGATAAGAAGGAAAGGAATGCAGGAACTGGCCCGGGCTATCGAGGCTGACTCAAAAGCCATCTGGTAAGGCAGCACCTCCCTTAGCTTACTAAGAGTCATACATTAACCAGACATCCTGCTGTCCCTGAGAAACCTCAGGCCCTTGAAATTCCTAAACATTTTAGTCTGCACGTACTATTCTGCTGACTTGTAATCGCCTTGCTATGTTTGAATGAGCCAATCACATGTAACCGCACCAATTCTCCCCATCCTCCGAACCTTACCCTATAAAAACCCCTAGCTTTTGAGTCTCGGGGTTGACTTCCTCTGTCTCCTGTGTGAGATACATGTCTACCCAGAGCTCTGCCATTAAAGCTACCTCATGCCTTTGCATCAAGAAGTGTCTCGTGTTTTCTTTGGAGATCCCCGATACCCACGACCTGAGGGGGCTCCCCAAAAAGGACGTCCTACAGTAGAAGAACAGAAACAGATCCATTTTCGACACCCTGCAACTCAAGTCCAAGTGAGTTAAAAATCTCAATATAAAGCCAAATATACTGAACCTGATAAAAGAGAAAGTGTGGAACAGTCTTGAATGCATTGACACAGGAGACGACTTCATGAACAGAACAAGAGTAGTGCAGGTTCTAAGATCAATAATTAATACATGGGGTTCTATGAAACTTCACAGCTTCTGTAAAGCAAAGGACACCATCAATAGGTGAAAATGGCAGCCTACAGAATGGGAAAAGATTTTTACCAATTCCACATCTGACTGAGTGCTAATATTCAAGCTATATAAATAACTCAAGAAACCAGATATCAGCAAAACAAACAATCCAATTTAAAATGGACTATATATATAAACAGAGAATTATCAATGGTGAACTCTGAAGTGGCTGAGAAACACTTAAAGAAACGTTCAACATCCTTAGTAATCAATGGAATACAAGTCAAAGTTCCTTTGAGATTTCATCTTACACCTCTCCAAAGAGCTAAGATTAAAAACACAAGTGACAACTCATGCTGGCCAGGATGTGAAGCAAGGGGTAAACAAGCCTCCACTGCTGGTAGAATTGCAAACTTGTACAGCACTATGGAAATCAATATGGCAGTAAACTCAGAAAACTGAAGTAAATTGAACTCAAATCCCTGCTACACTACCTTTGGGCACATATATCCAAAGGATGTTCCATCTTACCACAAGGAAACTTTCTCAATTATACTTACAGTAGTTTTATTGATAATAGCCAGAAGCTGGAAACATCCAAGATGTCCAATAACAAAAGAATGGATAAAGAATATTAATTACATTTACAGAGTAGAGTATTACTCAAGATATCATGAAATTTACCGGCAAATGGATGGAACTAGGGGGGAAAAAATCACTGGACATTAGGTAACCCAGACAAAGAAAGACATGCATGGTATTTACTGTTATAGGTGTATATGATCTACTAAGTAAAGGATAACCACACTAAAATATGTAGACCCAGAGAGGCCACATTATAAGCAGAGCTCTAGGATAGAGGTATGGCATTTCCTAGGAAAGTGAAATAGAATACATTTTGCAGGTGGACTGCGGTGGGTAGAAATGGGAAGAGAAAGATCATGTAGGGAAGGGAGGATTGTAGGGAGGGAGAGAGTGCTAGAATTAAGGGAAGGGATGACTGGAATTGAAAGGCATTTGAGAGTAACGTAGAAGCCCAGGTTAGTAGAAACTACCTGCAATCTATAAGGATGATCCTAGCAAGGACTCCTAATCATGAAGGATACAGAGCCTGGACAGGCCATTTCTGTATCCAGGCAAGGCTTCCAGTGGTAGGATTGGGATACCAACTTGCCAAGAGCCATCTAGGTAGCCTAAAGGATATCAGATTACTTTTCTGAGATTGCCCCACAATTTTTGCATTCACTGTGATAGATGAGCTCTGGGAGGTAAGTCCCTGAGAAACTTCATTTCAGGATTAATTCTTGCAGCTGATATGCTTTTCCTGTCAGTATTAAATTAATAAAGTAACCCCTAAGCATCAGTCTACCCTATTGGGTCAATTCTCTGCAGATTAACAAAGATGTAGTAATGCTTTGTAGATAAATAGATGATTTCTTAATTCTTAATATTGACTCTATAAAATTTCTAAATTTGTACTAGTAATTTATTGGACCCTTTACAGAAAGGGATATAATTAGGGCCCTGAAAAATCTTCATTTGTCACAGGCCAATTGCACTAAGATGGTGAGCAGACATATTTATGACCAGGCAAAACATTCCATTTAGGCTGATTGTAAAACTGTTATCTAATAATTGAAGGCCATAAAAAGTGAATGAACAATTTATTGTAGGTGCAAGGACAGAAGCTAAAATAGTGACTGAGTTGATCTATATAACACTTCAGTACTAAGGAGAAACTAGGCAGGTGATTTGCCCATTGACAGATCTGTGCTAACGTAGACATAAGAAGTATTGTTTTAGATTCTGGATGAACCTGTGGAATGAATGACAGAGAATGAATCTTTAGCTAGGTTACCAGTCTTAATGGAAACATGTGGAAACATTCCTGATGTTTCTTCTTTTCCAATTTATGATTTAAATTTATGTTTGAATTTGTTGTGAACTTTTGAAAAAAAAAGATATTTGGAATACCAAGTGATCAAGTATCCTACAATGTACAAGAACTAGGAGCTATGAATATAGAAGAGAAGAACACAGAAAGAAGCAGAAGGAGCTGCAGAGAGAGACAGGGACAGTAAAGCTGAAACGAGATCAGAAGGAACAAACAGAGCGGAGACTGCAGAACAAACAGAATACAGCAGAGAGTAGGCAGGCTTTTTCTTACCACGAAACTTTGTTTTTCTTAACAGCAGGCTTCTTCTTACCAACAAGGACAGGGCCTTTTCTTACTCAATAAAAAGGTAGGAAGTTTTTCTATCTCTAAGCAGTAAAGATTGGAGCTTACTTTTCATCCAGAATGAGTGATTTATTTCTGCACTGGTGCTTGCTCTACAGAGCTTGCTCATCCGGTCATTTGCACTTTTTACCATGTACAGGTATAGGTATAGGTATAGGTGTAGGTGTAGGTATAAGTACAGGTACAGGTACAGGTACAGGTACAGGTACAGGTACAGGTACAGGTACAGGAACAGGTACAGGTGTAGGTGTAGGTGTAGGTATAAGTACAGGTACAGGTACAGGTACAGGTACAGGTATAGGTATAGGAGTGTATGTGTATATGTATATACACACACATAAGTGTGTGTGTGTGTATGTGTGTGTGTGTGTGTGTGTGTGTGTGTGTGTGTGTTGATGAGAAAGGTCCTGGTCCAGGCCAAAATATGTGTCTGTTGGAATGTATGTAGGAATGTTTGTGTATACACATATTTGCTTGTTTAAAAGTGCTTCTTTCTGTGACTTTCTCTAACTGACAAGGAGTTAATAAACTCCTAGTTTCAGAGCCTGGGGCTGGAAGGGCCTATGGGCTGGGGGTGGGAGTAGAACAAAGAACAACTTTACTTAACACTCCTACCCCTACTGCTTAACAATTGAATGGTAATTTGCCAGAGGCCTGCAGCTTCTGGCCTCAGAGTAAATTAGAGTCAATACAGGTAAATATTATTTTATAGGTGGTAACCTTTATTCTTGCAAAACCAAGTTTTACTCCTTCCAAGGCTCCACCCCTTGGCTGTTTTCCAGAATCTGTGCTCAGGCAGGCTTCTGGCACCAAGGTAGCCACACAGATTTTGACCTACAGTCTGTCCTGCCTACAAGATATGCTGAGACACAGAGGTGCGGAACTTGCAGAATTGGCCAGACAATGACTGGTCTAATTTGAGGACCACTCCATCTGAGGAAGCCTTTTCTCAACACTGCCTGGATGACAAAGAATTGGAGCCTGGATTGCCCACAGATCTAGGGTACAACCAAACATGACAAGCAAAAAAAATATATACATAGATAAATAAATAAATCCTAGTGATGTTCTGCTATACTCATAAATCAGTGCCTAGTTCAGTCTTCATCTGAGAGGCTTCCTCTGGAAACTGAGAACCCAACCTACCTCCTCTGCAAGAGCAGTAAGTGTTCTTAACAACTGAACCATCTCTCTTGCCATGAAATTATTTGTATATTTAAATATATAATCTAATGAAGGGCCAATTTAAGATTAAAAAAAAGAAAACTTGGATTGACTTTGTTTTTTCTTATAAATAGACCTTCATCGGAAAACAGTCACTATCATGATATTAATTTACGTGCTTTTGGGGAATCTTCCCATCTTCAAAATACATCTCTTTCTGTCTGTGGAATAATGTAAAAATTGAATGATTTACCATGGATTAAATTTGTATACTTAAGACAATTTTATTGACATCAGAATCAAAACATTATACAGGATGATTTTAAAAAGATATGATTTTAGAATTATTCTGGATTCCATGTTTAAATGTTTCCATGTTAGTTTGCATGTGCAATTGTATTCTCCCCCCCCGCCCCCCGTAATAACTTTCTAAGGAAATGTTGTCTCAGAAAGGGCATATATTTTTCAGGATTAAGAGAGAAAACAAAACCAGCAATCAAAAACCCTTTGAGTAGGCTTAATCTTAGTCCATTTTAAACTCTGTCTGTAAAATGACCATAACTAGCAACAGCAAAATTGCATACATGCCAATAAGATTGCTATTATTCTCTCTTTTTTTAGAATTCATGCACAAGCAATATATTTCCATCATTACCACTCTTTGATCCCTGTGCAACTCCCCCACAGTCCCTATTGCCTCTCTTTGTCTCTCTCCCTCCCCCCTCTACCTCTCCCCCTTCCCCCTCACCCTCTAACTCTCCATTTCCCCCTCCATCCTCTCTCATTGTAAACTAGATAGATAGATAGATAGATAGATAGATAGATAGATAGATAGATAGATAGATAGATAGATAGATAGATATTCTTTTCTTTTTTTGGATTTTTAATACATGTTTATTATTATTATTATTATTATTATTATTATTATTATTATT
>NC_034611.1:45040165-45063598 GCF_900095145.1 Mus pahari
ATAGCCTCACAAGAGGCCACAATATCAGGGTCCCTTCAGCAGAATCTTGCTGGCATGAGCATTAGTATCTAGGTTTGGTGGCTGATGATGGGATGTCTCTGGATAGTCCATCCTTTCATCTTAACTCTACTTTTGTTTACATGTGGAACATTTAGGGTTAGATAATCTATCAGGAGGTTCTTCCCTGGAGAAACTATTTCTCTCAGTGACCATCAATTGCCTGTAGCAATTCATCAAGAAATGGGGCCTTAAAATTTTTTTACTAACTATATTGACACATTAACTGGTGTGGTCATTATATAGCTCTTAACCTTCTACTGAGATTTTTATGGGTGCAACATCCCTGTCACATGTAGAAGACCCTATTTAGGGCACATGCCCAAGTCCTCTGGCTCTGACCATCTTTCCATAAGCTTTTCGATGATGTTCCCTGAGCATTACATATAGATGTTGTATTGTATATGTACCAGTTGGGACCATTTTTTCTACGGCTACGTATTCTTTATTTATGACCAATTGTGAGTCTCTGCTGTGGGGAGAAAGAAAGAAAGGAAAGTAGGTAGTCAGGCAAGTGGGCAGGTAGACAGGTAAGAAGGGATGAGCAAGTTTTCTTGCTGACAGATTAAAGTTACACTTATATATGAGCATAAGGATAAGTATTTGGAATACAGCAAGAAACTACCTTGATTTAGGAAAATACCAGTAGTAAGTTCTCCTCTACGGGCTATGATCTTTCTCAAGGCACAGAAAGCTGTCTGTTTTTATGTGATCAGGCATGAGTGTCCACCTATTGAGATTCCTTAAATCCAATTATATCGCTGCTCCTTGCTCTCAATTTACAAACTCCTATATTGCACTATGAGGAATATCTTGGCTGGCAGGCAGTCACTGTTGTTGGTCACGGGCCTTATACGGTCGATTGTTTTTCAGCTTGCCTATCAACTTCTGATGTTGTGAAAGTGAAGCCTTGGGATTAGGATTACACTTTAGTTCCAGGGGGATTCCTTCAAGTCCTTTTTCTGAAGTGCGTGGTGGCTTCTGCAATAGGATATTTCTTCTCTTACATTTCTGGGAGTCAACCAAGGTTAATAGCAATATCTGATATTGTTTCTGAGAGTCTCTAAGACCACTCTGATCAACGAAGTGAGATTTCCCTTGACTGACTTTGGTATTTTTGTAGTTTATAGCCCCCTTGAGAAATATTGTTACCACAAATGGTATAACATTTGAGTGTGTGTGTGTGTGTGTGTGTGTGTGTGTGTGTGTGTGTGTTATATGCTTTAAGTACTAAGATTTCCTTTGGCATTTTCAAACATGCTTACTGTTATTGATCTCTCTTGTCTTATTTACCCCCTCCCTGTCTGCTGTTAACCGCTTCTCACCATCTTTCCTCTCATTCCTGTCATAGTACACACACCCCACCATTTCCTACTTGCCAACACCATGTTCCCTTCCCAGTTTCCTGACTTCTTTATTTACTCCACCTTACATTTTTCAAATTTAAAGAATCACAGCTAGGGCCCACAAAGATGAGAAAAGTTATGTTTGTTTTTCTGGGCCTGGGCTACTTCACTCAGTATAATGTTTTAGTTCCACAGTTTAACTGAAATTGCATGATTTTATCTTTATTTGTAGTTAAATATAATTCCATTGCACATATGCACTGTTTCCATCATCCAACCATCCGCTCATAGACACCGGAGGTGCTTGTGTTTGCTGGCTCTTGTGAATAGAGTAGCAATAGATTTGGATGGGGATGTTTTACGGTAATAGGATATCCAGTCTTCTGGGGGAATATGTCAAGGTAGGTTGTACTTGAGCCATATTGTATATGTTTTTCTTTTGGCTTTCTAAGAATTCTGACCAATGATTCCGTAGTGGCTGTACTAAATTGCAGCCCCATCAGTAGTGAATGAGGTTCCACTTACCTGCATCCTGACCATCATTATATGACAGTTGTTTTCTTAAACTTAGTCATTCTGACTGGACACAATCTCAAAGTAGTTTTAATTTGCCCTCCCTTAACTTTTGCAACTTATACTCATTTTTATTTCTTCTTTTGAAAACTCTGTCCCACACTCATGGTCAAGGCATCATACTTTCTTGATTTTTTTTTTTTTTAAGTTTTGTGTACGTTATCATTATTTATTCTCTATCATATGTATAACTGGCAGAAGATTCTCCCATACTCTATGGGCTTTCTCTCTACAGTATTAATGTCTTCCTTTGCTCTATGGCTTTGTATCTCCATGAGCTCCAGTTTATGAATTTTCACCTTAATTTCTGAACTTATGGACCTCAGAAAGGACCTTCCTATACCACTATCCTCCGGGGCACGGGCTACTGTCGTCTAGCATTCTCAGCAACACTCCTGACAGTCTGTATCATAGCTCATTAATAAAGTGACATGGTGATGGGTCCTTTATCTGGCAGGCACTATCACCTGAACCCTCATCTGTAATTCACCTTTACTATCAGCAAGTGTCCACTTTCCTCTTCCCTCTTTCTGTTTTTTTGGAAGACATAGCAGAGGATAAAAAGAAAAATAGGATAGTAGGTGGAATAAATAAAAGGGCAAAGATATCAGGGATGGAAGGAATAGGGAAATGAGGAAATGAAGGAGAAAAGTGGGGAAGAAGAGAGAGAATGAAAGGGAGGAATAGAAGAGAAGGTACATATATTTACAGAGATTACCACCAGCCAGCTAGGAATGTTAAGTGGGGCTGACCGCTTTTACCATTTTACACTTTGTCCAACATGCTCTTCTCGGTAAGCTGTCAGTCTAATAAATACATGTGTAAGTGGGGATGCTGAGAGAGGAGTGGCCTCTCGAATGCAATACCACAAATGAACTTTTACAGTTAATTATTGTGGTATGAATATCAATGTTCATGTTACTCCTTATATTCTTAAAGGGAGAACATATAACAGACTACAACACTTTATTATAAACTTTTCACCCTCATCACTAACCCTGAGGGGCACGACATCAGTGCTGAGTCAGCACTTTTGTCATGACTTGATTTTAAAATTCTATTGAAATTAAAATTAAATTTTAGAATTCTATTGAATTTGCCAGTAACATTGAAGACAACCGAGGTAATGTAGAAACATCTTTAGCTCAGTAACTCTATTATATTTGTCTCTTCATTTTTCAAACTGCATTCTCTTGACATTGAAATAGAATTTATGAGCAATGGCTTCAGAGTATTGGACTTTATCAGAATGGTTCCCCATATTTATTCTATAGCATTACAAATTGTAAGAGTGTGTCTTAGAAATAACGGCTTTGTAGTGTTGATGCAATATGGAATAGGAGAGCGCTCACATCAATCACACACTAATTAGTACTTGGTGTTTCCTTGTCATGTCTTAGACGTTTGTGACCTTCATTCTGCCCTCAAGGTTAGTTTCTTCCTTAAGTCTCAAAGGCTTGAAATTACCATTGTTGCTATTATTTGCAAGAATGTTTATATTATCATCAGAAATCAATTATGCTATGTGGTTATTTTTTCAGTTTATATTGCTATGAGCCTTTTAAATGTCATATTTTGCTATAAAAGGTATGCTGTTCAATTGTCTTAACTTATGTTGCAAGTGTATATTAATGAATATGTTTTATGTATTGGCTGCCTTTTTCAGAATTCTGATGGCTTCTAAACGTTTTCTTTGTCTCAATATGTTAGGTAAGGCTTGGGGGTAGAATGTAATTCATACCATTGTCTTTCCACTTGATCACCATTGAAGGAGATAAGCATTGCCAGGCTCAGCTTGAGGCCATGGAAGAAGTAGCCTTATGGGCCTTCCTGTTTTGTCTTGCTCCATCCTGTGTGTCTCATCTTTAATATTTGGGGGTCATCATGGTAAGAGGTGTTAATTTTCTATATTGAGAATCCCCTTTTTTTCATGGCCAATCTGTGATATAAAGAACAAAGACAATTCTGCTTAGCTTAGCATCCATCTGAGAGATCACAGACATTTAAAGGAAAGTCTTTCTAAAACCAACACATAAAAGTTTCTGTGTTCCATCACGTTTTATAACTTAACAATGACCATGTCCTTCTAGTGCCTGAGTAGCACAGCATATCTTCATTCTACTCCTTGTAGCTTCTGAACTGTATAACTTGGATAAAGCAATAATTCATATTTTCATGGGAAGGAAATATGAATAGAAAATATTATTTTCCCTATATTGTCTATAATCAGTGTGCTTGTATTGTGTATATGCATATTATTCATCTTTATTTATACATAGGGATCCCCATAAGCTCAAGAACAAAAAAACCATTGTCTCTTTTTCATCAATCTTTCTATTATTTAAATTTTCATGTTTTATCCTCTCAGTTCACTTAGTGATTTCAAAGAAGTTGAGTGTATGAACTTTTCATGTAAGATTTGTTGCTTTATATCCATAAACTTTTAAATCATTCCTAAACTATATTCTAAATATTCTCATCTAACCATTTATTTGTGAACACTTAGTGTGTGAAACACACACACACACACACAATTAAAGAACTTCCTGATTTCTTCATGATTGGCATTGTATAGTATTTGGAGAAATATGTGTAGCATTATTTTATGTGAAAAATAGTGAATAAATATGTGATAGTTATTGTCTGAACATTACAAATTACTTAAGAACTCTTTCCCTACAATTTTCAGTTGCCAGCGGTGAAATCTGTTGGTCCAGGATGAGACACAGGCATGCAAGCACTCTTTCAACTTTCAATGTAAAATATTTAATTGTAGCAAGAGCCATGGATCCACCCATGTATACTCATTGACTGGTGGTTTAGTCCCTGGGAGCTTTGTGGTACCCAGTTAGTTGATATTGCTATTTTTTTCTATGGGGTTGCAGTCTATTTCAGCTCCTTTAGTCCTTTCCCTAACTCTTCCATTGGGGTCCTGGGACTCAGTCCAATGGTTGGCTATGAATATCTACATCTGTCTTTGTCAAGTACTGGCCGAATCTCTAAGAGAACAGCCATACCAGGCTCCTATCTGTAAGTACTTCTTGGCATCAGCAATAATGAGGGGGTTTGCATTTCTCTGATGAATAAGGGGACCACGGGAACAAATATGCAGACAAAGTGTAGAGCAAAAACTGAAAGAAAGGCCATCCAGAGACTGTCCCACCTGGGGATTCATCCCACATACCGTCACCAAACCCCAACATGGTTGTGGATGCCATGAAACGGTACAACCACTCTGGAAATCAATCTGGAGGTTCCTCAGAAAACTGGAAATAGATCTGTCTGAAGACCCCATTAAACCACTCTTGGGAATATACCCAAAAGATGCCCTACCATGCCACAGGGACACGTGTTCCACTATGTTCATAGCAGCCTTATTTATAATAGCCAGAAACTGGAAAGAACCTAGATGTCTTTCAACAGAGATCTGGTACATTTATACAATGGAGTACTACTCAACTATTAAAAATGATGAATTCATAAAATTCTTACATAAGTGGATGGAATAAGAAAATATCATCCTGAGTGAGGTGACCCAGTCACAAAAGAGCACACATGGTATGCACTCACTGATAAGTGGATATTAGCCCAGAAGCTTGGAATACCCAAGACATAATTCACAAACAACATGAAGCTCAAGAAGAAGGAAGACCCAAGTGTGGGTGCTTTGCTCCTTATTGTTTTGCTCTTGGTTGTGCATGATAACTATGTGATAAGACCCTGTTCCTGAAAATACAATATACTTTGCCTGCAGGATGTAGTGAAAACCAATCACAAATGAACCATGAAACTGCCTTGGTGCTGGGTAACTCTCAAATATATGGGTCTCTTTGGAGAAAAACAAAATATATTAAAGGTTTTACTCAGCCTTGGATCTCTCACACAACAATACTGAAGAAACAGACACCATATGCTCCTTGGCACGATAATAGCACCAACAAGCAATTAGCCTAATTGACTTCAGGTTGGACAGAAAATCTTGTGCAAGGAAGGAAGTTATTGCCTCATACTGTGAATCTAATCAAAATCACATTGGCTCTAAAGTAAAACTCACCATTATAATATTGGTAAATGGGCATGTTGCCAAACTGCCTTTTAAATGTTTATGTTTATACTTATATAGACCTTTGCAGTTCCCAGCCTTTGAGGAAAAGTTTCTTTTTTTTTTTTTTTTTTTCTTTTTCAGTGGCAGGGGTCAAGGTAAATCACAATTGAGTCTAAGAGATTTAGTGATAAGCTCTAAATGAGACACATTTCCCAATCCCCATCCCTACTAATGCTCAGGGAACATCACAGAAGAGGAGGCAGAAAGAATTTCCCAGTCAGATGATAAGGAGGAATTCTGTAAAATTCCTGGATTTGACATGGCTGCTGCGCCCTTGATCTCACAGCTGCTAGGGATACCGGCATTAGACATGTGCAAGGTCAATCCAGACAAAATTCTGGCTCAGATGCGGGAGGGGCTCTTTTAGAAATGGATGGCCATGGATCGTTTGCCTAGATCCCAGTGGTTGATCCTAGGTCTGAAGTATATGATTGCTAATACTTAGATTCAATGGGTTATTAAAATCAAAATAATACCCCTGAAATAACAAAAAAAATGAGATTATCATAAAGTTGGGTGGGGACCTTGGAGAAAGTATTTGTAGACTGAAGTGGAAACTTAAGGGTTCTTTGGAAAGTTGGTTGGGTGGTGTTTCATTGGGGCAAACACGTGAAGGAATGTTTTTGTTAAAGTGGACACAGGTGTGAATGCCTAAGGCACAGGAGAGACAATGTTCTGCTAAAACAAGGACATGAAAGGACACGTGACAAAGGATTCTTTGCTAATGACACGCATGCATTGGTCCGACTAACACTGCATAGTTGAGTTGCATCTGTAGGCATGCCACAGAGAGAAAAGCACCAAAATACTTCTGGTGGTACACTGCAGTGTGTTGCTGCTTCCAAGGACTCACTCACTGGGTGCATGTGCTGAGGCAAGAGCCATACTGAGGCAAGGCACAGGGAGGACGAGTGATGTGCGGAGGCTATAAATAGGACTCCACAGAGTGACAGAGACAGAGCTTGGCTTGCTGGTACAGCTAGCTGTGCAATGAGTGTGGGTCTTCTCTGATCTTCACTTCCCTGAGAGAGGCAAAGCCGAGAACTTCTCCTGGTGTCCCTCACGGTCCCTCCTGCTGACTGGAAACAAGGTTGAGGACAAGCTGCCTCTGCTAGGTCATGTCACCGCTGCTGATTGTGTTTGCTATCCTGACTCTACCGAACTGGACTGCGGGTGTATCCATGAGGTGTTTGCGAGTGGATCCAGCTGCCGCTGCCTGCTAACTTGTGAACTGAACTGCTGATTTTCAGACAAAACATAGGGAGTTACTCTAAAGAACCTTTCTAAACAGGTCCACTGCTCCCTACCCCTATATCCTTTCTTTTCCACTACCTCTTGTAGGTGGTAGGTGACATGGAAGGTTAAACTGTTTAAGAACCATCATTAAAAATAGGATTAAAAAAATTAAATTATAGAAGACTTATAGGAGGGTAGTGGAAAGTGAATATGATCATATTTTATTGGATATATGTATTAAACTTGAAGCCTGAAGAAAAATTAATATTAATAAAAAAGTTGATATATTTAATAACTGATATTCAGATCGTGCATTTATTTGGTATGTTATCATAATTTCATCTATTTAGCTATTGTTAGATTTTTAACATCCTTATTTCTGTTTTATATATATATATATATATATATATATATATATATATATGTGTTATATATATATAAAACAGAAATAATTTAGTTATATAATTTAGTACATTTGGTAATCTATATTAATATATATTGCAAGTTCTTCTTGACTTACAAAGTAAATCTCACAAATTTGTCTCTTAAATTTAAAGATAATAATGCACAAATCTAACTGAAGAATATTTTGCATTTTAAAAATTAGTCAGTTTTTTTCAAGATGAAGTTCTGTCTATGCTAGGTTCAAATATACTCTTCCTTGCAAATGAAAGCAATATGATTCATTTTTTAAGTCGTAAAAAATTTGTCTGGTTTTAGTGGAGCTCAGAAAAAGGAGAGCCCTAAAATGTGCTAATTTATAGGTGACTTGATTATGAGCTGTTACATATTTACTGTAAATTCTACAATGCCGTTTAAACATGCATCTGTTTTATATTCATAGCTACTCATAAATAAAGAGTTTGAGATACATAGAGATGAATGATGATCTCTAATATTTTAATGGATCTGTATATATATAGGTCCATGATAACTTTTGAATTAAATCTAGATTAACTTTAGTGTATATGAATAAAGTCATTTTTACCTTGAAATCAATACTGTGTTTTATATATTTGGTTATGGCTATGACCACAGATGAATATTTGTTTATTACAACCAATTCCTAGAACAAATATGTTGAATTCAAAATGATAGATGTCCTTTACAAATAAGTGAATATTTATGTATTTTTACTTTTTTTCAGGCATTAAAAGCATAGGGAATTTCTGTTATGAACAGTAGTAGTTGTACAAAGAATAGTAGATGATGTAATTCCACAGAGTGTTTGTGTTACATAAAATTCTTACACATTTTAAAAAAATTATTTAATTATAGCAGGTGGCCCATGTAAAACTAATCTACTTGTATCTCATTCCTTAAATTGTGGGATAATTTTCTTGTGTTAAACATGCTACATTAAATACGTAAATTAAATGAATTTTTAAAAATAATGTTAAGATGAATTGGCAAATAGTGTAGTCAGTAAAATGTTTGCCTTGTAAGCGTGAATACCTGAGTTTGAATCCTAGAATCTCCACAAATATAGTCACTGGTTTAGTTGCATGTGCCTGTGAGTAATTGCAGTGCTAGGGAGATGAATGAGGCAGCCTGGAACTCTCTGGCCAATCACTATATTCAATTCAGTGAGTTCTGGGCTGATGAGAGACCCTGTCTCAAAAATCAAAACGTGAATGGCATCTGAGAGCTTGTCTCAATCCTTCATGAGCATGCTCTCACACATTCATGTGTACCCCTTATACGTACAAGTATATATGTGTGCAAAATTACACATAAATGCAAATAATCATACTATGAGAAATGTGACAATGCTGACTTTGAAATGGAGAGTATAGGGTGAACACATTGATGAACCTAGTACTGATGAAAAGAGATAGTGTTATGAGTCACAGGATTCTCACCTAGCACTCACAATTTTCCACCTCCTAATACTATTGACTCAGCTTACAAGTGTGAAGCAAATCCCCATTTGTGTCTTTAAATAGGTGAATATGTGTAAGCCTGAGGGTCAGGCTGTTCTGACTCCCACCGCTGCCCCCACTTATAAGTAGTATTATATTTTAAGACAAAAGGCAGTGGACAAGAGACAGGGTCTAGATTTTGTCAAGTCTGCAAGAGAGACATCCAGAAATACAACAAAGAGAAGGTCTGCATTAGTCATACCACTACAGTGAGTGACACTGCCACTGTCATTAGTAGCTTGGTATATTAATTTGAGTGTAGAAAATTATTCTTATTGGCTTTTACTTCATTTTTCTTCTAGAGCAACTGTTCAGTTTGTTTTGATTACATTTTATTTAGAAATTATTAATTCATAAATTTGACAAGATTTTTAATACATATTAGACAAGATTCATTCTTATAAATGAAGTACCCTATTAATCACATTGGTAAGGTTAAGTATGTTTAGAAAAACAAAACATAGGAACTTTTTTGTTATTTTATTTTATGCAGTTTCTAAATGAAAGACATACCATACATTAGCCTCAATAAAAATAGGAAAAGAAAAAGAAAGAAGAAAGAAATAAAATTCTCTAGATACAAGAACATTTTCTTGAGTAAGAAGTGTTGAAATGAAAAAAAATAGAAAGAAAGAAAATAAACAACAAAAACAAATCAGTAAACATGAAACAATACAGAGCTTTAGAACTTAGTAAATTCAAGAAATCAAGAAACTTTTGTGGAAGATATAATAAGATACAATAATATCATAGCTTCCTGAGATGTGTCCATTGATGAACAAAACAGAAACAATAAAATACCCTACCACTGTAAAGTGTGAGTTTCAGTGCAAGAAGGAGACCCACTACATAAGGCATGTAACCAACACACACATTTATACTAATTTATATCTAGAGTCGTTCTGTAGATAAACAGTAGTGGAAAAGGTCAAAATAAATGACACCAAGGACAAATTACATGAAAAGCTTACAGTTGTAAAAAAATTATAAACTGGTAGGTTTTTTGATGATTGTAGCATTTAAATTATATATATTAAGCTGGGCATGGTGGTGCATGCCTTTAATCCCAGCACTCGGGAGGCAGAGGCAGGCAGATTTCTGAGTTCAAGACCAGCCTGGTCTACAGAGTGAGTTCCAGGATAGCCAGAGCTATACAGAGAAACCCTGTCTTGAAAAACCAAAAAAAAAAAAAAAAAAATTATATATATTATTTATTTTACATGATGATGACAGAGCTCAAAACTGAAAAGGGATTTAAGGAGACAATATTCAGACTGAATTCAGTGTTTCCTGAGCAAAAGAAACAGAGGTAGCATGTAATACTGAATTCTTCTTAAGAAATGGACCACTTGGGTCCTGCTGATCAATATGAAGAATCTGACTCTAACCTTATTTCAATTAGTAGCCAAGGAAGGGATGTATTATTCCTTGTCTTACATTTTTACTTGTGTGTGTGTATGTGTGTTTGTGTGTGTGTGTGTGTGTGCAAATGTATTTATGTTTGTGTATACATGCATGTGTCACAGCCCATGTATTGAAGTCAGAGGACAACTTGTGTGTGTCATTGCTCTCCTTTCCCCATTTAGGTTAGGGAGTGAACTCCATGGCATCTTTGCTATTTCCCATCCCAAGGAAGAGTGCTTAGCAGGGAAGACTCATGGTCAGATAGAAGAGCATCCTAGAAGTACAATTAAACATGGACTATGAAAAGTCAAAAGTCTATAAAAAGGCAACAGTTAGTGGGTCCTTGCAGTCTTAATTCTATTCCCCATGGCCTTTTCACTGTTAGTCCAGACAACAGATAGAGTATGTACATATTTTGGAGTACTATGTGCAGATTCATTTGGAGAGCAGAGCAGCATTGCCTCACTTGGATTTCATTGAGTTGGCATGCATTATAAGCAAGGATATTTGTCATAAGCAGTGGAAAAACAGAGGAAACTGTTGTAGGGCTGCATAGCAGGCCAGACCTAGAGAGACAGAAGTTATCACATACCTGTAGGAAGTGATTTATTCCCAGAAAACTGTTGACTTGCAAGATTCCCCCTGTGTTGTGTCATGTTTGTGATACTGACCTAGGTTGCTGTTGTCTTATAATCTTATTCTTCTCCCATAACTCTGGGCAGAGTAAAGTAATAATCATTAATGAAAATTATGAATGAGGCTCAAAATTCAACAAGAAGCTATAGTATCAAATTGTTAATATAGACATACCAGCTGACCCTTCATATGTATTGTATGAATGCTCATCATATTCACATTTGCTTGCACACCCATGAAGTAGGAAGATGGAAAGAAATGTCTAAAGGTACATTTTAAGAACATATTTTATTTTATTTTATTTCCTCTTCCTCTGGAGTAGTCATGCTCGTAACCATTGAGCCATTTCTCTAGCCCCCTGGTTTTATGAACAGAGCCCCATGTAGTTCATGAAGTCTTTTTCCTGAAGAAAAAGGGTGGAAACTTGATTGATATTAGGCTTACTTCCTCTCATTCTCTCAAGGTAAACCAAGACACATCTAGGGGTAAATTATACTCAAAGGTGGTATTCTTGTATTAATCTGTACTCAGTGATGGTGAATGCATTATTTGATAATGGATTTGGTTTTTGAAAACAGTAATGCAATAAGTTATGGTGGTAATTACAAAACAAACAAAACAGCAAATAACTTAAAACTAAAGCATACATTTTTTTTTAATTTAGTAAGCCTAAAAACATACATGTAGACACACTGTGCAAACCCATTATAAAGCACTATTCTTGTGCTCAATGATCCACTTTTAAATGTCAGAATGTACCCAGATGTTTTGGAAACTTGCTTAGGGTCTCATCCTCAAGGTTTCTTGCATTCTTCTATGAAACCTATCTCTTGTGATTCTGGCTCTTTGTTAAGCCATTGTAGCCAGCAAAGATCCCTGGGCTGCAAAATCTATCCTGACACCTTCACTTTCTGTTTTCCCTGATCTTAGGCATTGCTTTCCAGAACCCCTTTCCATGCTAAAGCTATATGGGAGGGTTTACATTGAGCTGCTTCTGCCTCACTAATGCTCTTTGCATTTCTATAAAGTTTCTTACATCCAGAAGGTTTGTAAAATTTTTCACCAATTTTGCCTTCTTCACAGGATTTTGTCCCTTGAAGTGATGTCACATCTAATTAATTCTTTTCATTACCTTATTGCTTGCAGAAACTTTGCATAAACAGACTTTAGGAATAACACCTTTCCCCCAAACTGGTATATATAAATGTTTATTTAGTCTTTTAAGACAAAATAAGAGATTAAACACACGGGCTTACATTTTCTTCTAGAATAGATATCTTTACTGCATTTTTGTTCTTCTGCAAGAATAATAATGTTTGCGTAAAACAGAATATTCCTGTATGGTGTAATTAAATGAGGAAATTATACACAATGTCTATAATTAAAACTATACTGAATCCTAATTCTATGTGGGTAATCACTTCTGTTGCTGACATGAAATTGTGTGAAGGTCAGTGTGTTAAGAAAAATTTCCCTCTCTTCTTTGCTTGGTGTGTTTTCTAAGTGTTAGGCTCATCTCTTTATAAGCTAAATTGTGCTCATCTTGCAAAGTGATTTCCTTGTTATTGTTCTTTTTGTTCAGTGTTAGGTGGTAGTAAATTTCTATGCCTGCAGTAAAGTTTACTTTATTCCAAAAGGAGATGTAAGTTGTGCCTGAGTATTTGCTTATGTACCTGGGATGTTTATGGAATGAAGCAGTTTCAAATATTTACCTACAGAAGTGTCTTCCTATGAACCAACCGCCATCCTATCTGCAGTGCACCTTTTAGTCTGAGCATGTGGCTTCTCTGCCAATTCTCTCTAATATCATTATTTTGTGGGAATATCCTACTTTATACCAAGTTAAACAACTCATGTTCTCTTTGACAGCCACATCTGTACATGAAGCCTAAGGATGAACATGTCACTACTCGATGATGTACAGGCATCCTGACAAGTGTTACATTAATCTTAAAGATATAGAATTCTTAGAAAACCCAATATTCCTCCAGAGCAGTGCAGTGAAGACTAGAAGGCTTTCATACCCACACAGGGACAGGGCTTTCTCAATAAACTAGCAGACTACACCCCTGCTTTGCATTACTTAATTGAAGAGCCTGGTGCTACTACCCTATGAGGTTTTTGTTGTTGTTGTTTTGTTTGTTTGTTTGGTTGGTTGGTTTTTGTTTTTTGACAAGTCTCTAGGCTTTTGCATTGTCTCCATCTGCCCAGATGTTGCTTCTATTCAATGGTCTGTGTATCTTTTTCTATCACGCTGATCTACATTTCTTCTCTCTTCTACACATTTATTTTCACTTTGCTTTTATTTTACTGAATAACAGCTGTACAGTATAGAAATGGCTACCTGTGGGCAGCACAGAGGATATATCTATTAGCAGTGACAAACCCTTTGGTATTATTCTTGAGAGGCTCAAACAGGTGGATTATGCTAGGGACTAAACTGAATCTTTTCTACCAGCACCATTAATTATGTATTCATAATTCTTCAGCTTACTTATATTTAAATACTATAAGGTAACTGCATTTAGTAATATTGAAACCATTAAGTGAATTTTACATGGAATTGTTAGGACTGACAATGTCAATAGCTGTTGGTTATGTCCACAAAAAGTGGGTATATGTTTAAAGACATATTCTCCTTTCATTATTCTTTCTATGAAAAGCAGTCAAAGTCTAAACTTAACATCCCTGACTAGAGCCCAGGTCAGAAGACACAGTGCTCACAGTTTGACAGAACTGTGGGAAGGCTTTTTCTGGATCCAAAGAAAATTAAAACTTCTAAGACATCAAACACCTAGAATAAGACTAACTGTGTTCAAATATTGACTTTGCTTCTTGGAACACCCTTTATAAATTTTCCCCATATTTAACCAGTACTTTTGGATGTGATGTGATGTTCTAAATCATTCTAATAGTAATTATTCATTTTTCCCAACAAGAGACAAGCCTTGGAAACAATTTGCTTCATGTGCTGTGTAATAATAGCTCCGATATGTATATACACACTGCTTTTATTTCTTCATTTTGTTGGTAGGCATTTTCCCATGTAGCAACTGGAGTTTCTAACTTGGGACTGTGTTATGGGCAAATAAAAATGAATGTTGCTTGCAGTGTGGAACTAGAAAATAGCATCTCATTTCCTTCTGATCTGGCTGGAGTTATTGGCAAAGCAGAACTACAACAAAATGTTTTGGCATGATTTTGTCAATCCATGCTGCTAGGATATGCCACACTAGAGAACAATAGCCGCATGCAGGAAAGAAACCATGTAATACATAAAAACAAACTTGAGTGTGAGATATTTTGGCAAATGTTTTAATTAATATGCAAGTAAAATTTAATTCTGAGAAGCATGTTCTTCCTTACTGATATGAGCTATAACACATTGCTTTGAAGTTTCTTATCTTCTAAGGAATTAATTCGGATCCATTTTGCGATGACCAAACTGATGGACCTGAGACTTATCAGCATCAAACTGATGGCTTGAAACAACTAAACATCTTAAATTAATGAGAGCCACCACAGAATGGGAAGATGCCCAATGAGATCCTTTTGCTTCATAAATATATTTTCTAGCTTTTCTTTTCTCTTGGTTGGGGTTTTTATTACTATGAAGAGACACCATGACCAAGGCAAATTTTGTAAAAGAAAACACTTAATTGGGCATGGCTTATAGTTTCAGAGGTTCAGTCCATTACTATCATGGCAGAAAACATGGCATTTTATAGGCAGACATGGAGCTGGAGGAGCTGAGAGTTCTACATTTTGATCTGCAGGCAGCAGAATGGGACTGTCTTCTTCAGGTAGCCAGAAGGAGGCACTGATTCCACTGGCCAGACTGGATTACATATATTTGAGACCTCACAGCTCTTCCTACACAATGACACAGTTCCTCTAACAAGGCCACACCTTCTCTAATAAGGTCATACCTCCTAATAATGCCACTTCCCATGTGCCAAACATATTCACACTGTAACAGTCCAGCGGACATGGAGAACTTTATATACCTCAGGGAGAGCTGGGGATAGAATAGAATGGGTGAAGGGGAGAAATAATGAGCCAAGACAAAATTCTCTGATCAAGGCTCAAAGTTTAATGTTCAGTTCTGAATCTATAGGGGAAAACCCAAGGACCCATTCTTTGTTTTAGGCTGGGTTCTGTTGCTTATTTCAGCTGGATTAAGCTGCAAAGTAAGCTCAGTGAGCAGTCTGCTTCTGCAGGAAGCTGCGGATGTGGCAAGATAAGAGACTTCCACCTAGGTCAGGAGACCCTAGGTGGGCTAGGTCAGTGGAAGACCAACTGTGGCTAACAATTAAGATCTGGTTAGCCAGCTAAAGGCTGGGGGAAGGGCACACATCACATTTTACTCATTGGTACCCATAGGCTTGTTGAAACACATGAATTTATGGGGGGGGTCATAACTAAACATAGCATAATACAAAAATACATTTAGTTCAACTTCAATATCTCAGTAATCTATCACAGCATCAACAATATTCTAAGACTAACGTTCAATGTCTCTTCTGAGATAAATGCAATCTCTTAATAGTAATTCCCTTTAAAATCAAAATTAAAAATACAAATCACATACCTCCAGCATATCAGTGCACAGGGTACACATTACCATTCCAAAATGTAGGGAAGGGAGCCCAGTGAGTTAACCAAAAAAACAGCTGGGCAAACTCCAAATTCTGCATTCATGCCTGAAGTCAAAATTGTCTTCAGATCTCCAACTCCTTTCAGCATTATTGACTGCAATAGAGTTCTTTCTCATGGGCTGGTTCCCATCTCTGTTAGCAGTTTTGCTCAGTGGGTATTTCAGGGCTCTGGCATCTCTAAAAGAGATGTGGTATCCAAGGCAATCTCTACTTTATATCTTGTTGTTTTAATGTTTATGATACACATGATCTTCTGGATGCTTCCAATGGCTTGGGTCACTCCTCCAGCTCTGCACTCTGTAGCACCCTAGGATCTGGCTGACTCCACTCCACTGTTGTGGCTGTTCTTATGGGTCATTTCATGGTACTAGCATTGTCAATGTGCTGGGCTCTTCTGTGGAAACTAGAGTGCATGTTCATCTCTCACAGGCTTTCTTCATGGTGACAAGCTTCAACTTCTTTGCTTGACCTCTTCAGTCCTGGGCCTTTAACTGCCACTGAGGCTGATCTTCACCAATGGCCTTTCACATCCTCTCACAGTGCCAAGTCTCAGCTCCTCTCCAAGACCCATTCCTGCCTTCAAAACCAAGACCACCTGGTGATTCTTACGTGTAATCAAGTCAAGCTGCCAGCATTTTGTCTATCTGTGGAACACAGTTTCTTTGGGCTCTCAGAAAACATATCAGAGTTGATTTCACCTCAGTGATGCTGGTCTCTTCTTAACCACTGCTAGTTTCTTTTATTCATCTAACCAGCACCAATTGTCCCAGTAACTCCTGGTATTCTTGACTTTAAAGCCAGATCCATATGGCTAGAACTGCTGAATTTTGCTATTTTCTGGAGCTGGAACATGGTCTCCCTTTTCTATTACACCTTTACCAGATTTCTGTTTTCAATGATTTCCTTCAGCTTCTAAGCTTGCATATTCTGGAACTTCCTCTGTACCAGGTTGGGCTTGAATTCAGAGACCTTCTTGCCTCTGTCTCTTGGGAATAAAGGCATGTGCCTCCAATCCTGGAATGAAGATTTTCTTTAACTCATTTTCACAAGATTTTTATAAGTTCTGGATTATAGTTCCTTCCAGATACCATGTAGCTGACAACAGAGAACAACCATCACAATTCCCTGTCAATTTGACACACAATCATATCTCCTTATGATTAAATATTATATTAAAATAATAACCAGGTCATAATAATATCTAACATGATATAATTACTTCTAGTTCAACTGCAGACACATAAACAATAACTGGGTAGAATCTTACCTGTAGGCCACCACTCCCTTAATTCCATTTAATATTATTACACATGGATTTAACTATATTCTACTTCCTAGTGCCCTTCTAATTATTAAACCATACATTTTGTATTTTTCCATTCTCAGTTTGCTACAATTGATCAAAGTGCTTGTCATAAGAGTGAACCACAAGGACAAAGTCTAAATTGGGTTGTTTTCAGATTTCCTTTGCCAATGCAATTAATCTAAATCTCTTCATCTTAGCTTCAGGCAGAACCTTTGGACAAGGGCAAAAAGTAGCCACACTGTTCACCAAAATATCACAATATCACAAGAACAGTTTCTAGGCTGCATACTGAGACTTGGCACTGTGATGTTGGGTTAATGGGAGCTGTGGAAGAACAGAGAATGGGGTGGGGGTCCACTAGCTGAATCTAGCCAGGAGCTGAAAGGGGAAAGAGAGTCCCCATGCCACATCCCGATGGAAAGAAACATCAATGAGAGGGGAGGCTCTTGGTCCTGTGAAGGCTCCATGCCCCAGTATAGGGGAATGCCAGGACAGGGAAGCAGGAGTGGGTGAGTTAGTGAGCAGAAGGAGGGGGAATGGAATAATAGGTTTTTAGAGGGGAAATGAGGAAAGGGGATAATATTTAAAATTTAAATAAAGAAAATATCTAATTAAGATAAAAACACACCAAGCCATAACAAAGAAAAAAAGAAAAGCAAAGAAAAGAAAGAAAACAGAACATTCATGAACAAAGAAAAAGAAAAGAAAAGAAAAGAAAAGAAAAGAAAAGAAAAGAAAAGAAAAGAAAAGAAAGTAGAAAGTCCATGCTTTTAAGGCATTTATTGTCATAGTGGAGAATGGTGAAGAGTAAAACCGTACCCCATTTTTCTCAGGGCAGACCTGAGGTTAAATACCTTCTGCAGGAAGGAATATCTGGGAAGGAAAGCTTGATTGGTTAAGCCCTTTAGGCCTTTAGGTACCACATTAAAATGGAAACATGTGGTCATGTCCTTTACCTGTGGAGGGGCTTAGGGCATTGCTCTTACATGACTGATGGCTACACAATTATGGAGGACTGCAGCCTCATGTCAGGAGCCTGGTGCCCAGGAGTGTGGCAAATGCCTACCATTCCTTGCAGGGCTGTTTATCCCTTGCAGATTCATTGGAGTTTCCAACCTAGCTCAACCATAAACCAGGCTGCCTATCACAGCCCACTGCCCCACACTGTGAGAGGACACAAAAGGCTGTTGGTGAAGGTGTAGCCTTACTAGTACCTTCTGAAACCTCTTAAGTTGGGACTCCACATTTCAAATCACCCTCATTCCCACTATCTCCCATGCTTCTACTAGTACAGCTCATTAGGCCCCACTTATAGCATTCTACTGCTTTCCAAAGTCCCCAAATCCACATTCTTCCAAATAGCATGAAAAGGCCGACCACAGCAATACCCAAGTCCCTGGTACCAACTTTTTAGTAGTTAGGGTTTTATTGTTGTGAAGTGATACTATGAGCAAGGCAACTCTTATAGAAGAAAACACTTCATTGGAGCTGCCTTATACTTTCAGAGGTTCAATCCTTTACCATTACAGTGGAAAGTTTGGCATTGTACAGGCAGACATGATGCTGTAGAAGTCGAGAGTTCTACTTCTTGATATATAGGTAACAGAAGGGGTCTGTCTTTTGCAGGTAGCCAAGAGGAGGTTCTGATTCCGCTGGCCAGACTTGAACATATATATTTGAGACCTCCAAACCCCACCTCCATAGTGACATACTCCCTCTATCAAAACTGAACCTCATCTTATAAGGCCAAACCTCCTAGTAAGTGTCACTTCCCCTGAGCCAAGCATATTCAAACCATCACAGCATCCTTAGTCAAGCATACATTATTGTATGCTCATCCATCATTCATGGGCAGAATTGTTCATCTGCTTCTTTAAATCCATACAACATATGCTAATTAACAAGTTCAATAGAAAGTATGTGTAACTCTGAATTACAGATGAACAAATAATCAAATGTTGATGTGAATCTAGTTAAACCAAATTCCCAATCATATGTATTAGTTGTAATATGTGTACGTATTCATACATTTCATATTTAAAAGCATTATGCAGAAATAGCTTTATGGATCTTGAAAATCAAGGTATTAGTGGCTATCTAGAAGTATATAGACAAACATGTTCTAGTAGGAGGTCTGATATGGACTTATTCAATGAAACATTAAAGGCATGGCAGTATTTGTCATTGTGCTGATAAGCTAAATTTTTCAAGAACGGCCCTTCAAAGTTGATAGTTTGTAAATGGACAATGACTTTAGCTCACTACTTTGTGTTAAAAACTTAGACACAGACATAACTGCCAAACATGAGCTTAACAATGACAACACCAATGGACATGCCAAAGTAGATATCTAAGACCCATGAAAGCTCAAAAAGATGTTTAGAAGCCCAGACAGCATGAGAATGGAGAGGTAGTCTTCCCCAGGGTAGAGCACACCATCTGGTTGCCCAGTGCCAAATGATCAGCCATGAAAACACATATAAAAGTAAAATGACACAGTCTGAACAGATTATACTCATGCATACTCAGGCAAAGGCAATTAATAGATTTGAAGAAGGGCATAGAGGTATCTTGGAGAGTTTAATAGGAGGAAAGTGAAGAGAAAAATATTGCAATTATAATCTTAAAACTATAAAAAAAAGAACTAATGAAACATTAAAGGCATGTTCCTTATTATTGTTCTTATCTAAGTATCAGATGTATTCTATACAAAATATTTTTAAAATTTTGTCGTGTGTGTGTGTGTGTGTGTGTGTGTGTGTATCTGTGTGTAAGTACACATATATATGCATGGAATTTCAGGTGTCTGTAAAGCACAGAAATGGTACCACGTGCCAGTTTTAGTTAGTCATAAACTCCACAAAATGGAGGTTTGGAAATGAACACATGCCATTTTTAAGGGCCATATATATATTCCGAATCACTGAGCCTTCTGTCTAGCTCCAAGATGAATTTTATTTTGGGGTAAACACTGCTTAGATATCTGGGTTCTTGAACATATTAGCCTTTGCACCTAAACTTAACTTATTAACCACTAAACCGATAAAATGTGTTTTTTTCTGTGTCCATGCTTTTTCATTCTCCTCGAAGTTGTTATGGAAAATCAAATTAGGTAAAACACTAAGAAACTCAGGAACCCTTGTGATTAGGCTAAAACTGGTGGTGTTCCAGACAATTACACACATGGTCTTTAACAGATCCTAAATGCTTCAAGATTACTGAGCTAAACAGGTAACCTGAGATGGTTAGTGATAAAAAAAACACTCCTCGTAAATTGCCTTTGTAAACCCAAAGAATATGTTCATGGGTGTGACTCTCACTGCAGCCCGCAGTGTTTAACTATTTCAAATCACTCATTTTGGAGTTGTAGACACAATACTAACTACGTACAAGCTGGTCTGTAAGGTAACATCTCTGACTCAGACATTGGTTTTGATAAAATTAGAGTGATAAAATTACAATGCTTCTGTGTATGTGCAATGGTGATAATTATAGAAAAAGAGGTCACAGATTTGAGGCAGGTATGGGACATAGGAAGACTTGGAGGTAGGATAATGATGGACATAAACGATGTAAGTACTGTATTCCTGCATGGAATTCTTTGAAAATAGTTAAATTGAATAAAGATCCTAACATAGAGTTAGCTTGAGTTCCTGCTCCTTACAGCTAGGAAATTTATCTTTACTCTATGTAGAGGAATTTTAATCCAGCAACATAATTTCTTTGGCAAGGAATCATATTGAGTAAATAAGGATCATGAGGGATTACATCTATAATCCAATCACACCTAAATATTATCATGTTAGGAGTAGGATTTTAAGGACACTTAAATGTAAATTCTGCAATAACACCATAGTAAATATGATGATGATGATGATGATGATGATGATGATGATGATGATGATGATGGCGACAATGTCAGGATTAGTCTCTGGCAGACATTTTTTTCATAAATTTTTAATTTAAAAAGTGTGTTTTACTTAATATTTCTATTGACGTGAAGAGATACTATGACTACAGCAACTCTTATAAAGGAAAGCATTTAATTGGAGACTGCCTCACTATTCAGGAGTCCATCATCATCATGGCAGGAAGAATGACAGAGTGAAGGCAAACATGGTGCTGGAGAAGGAACTGAGATTTCAACACCCTCTTCAAACTGCAGCAGGAAAAAATCATGAGCAAAGTGTCACAAGAAGGACCTCCAAGCCATATATTAATAGTCTTCTCGCTAAAACCTTTTCAGCTGGGCCTCCACAGTTCAAATCTCCCTCAGTACTGCTGTCTTTGATGCTTCTACTAGTACAGCCCAGTAAGGCCTGCTTAATCCTTCCTCTGCTTTCCTTATCCAAAGCCCCCAAACCCACAGTACTCCAAACAAAAGCATGAGCAGGCCTATCACAGAGATACTCAAGTCCTTGGTACCAACTTTTGTCTTAGGTAAGATTTCTATGGCTGTGAAAAGTTACCCTGACCATGACAACTCTTATAAAGGAAAATGTTTCATTGGCGGCTGGCTTACAGTTCATAGACCTAGTCCATTATTGTCATGGCAGGAAGCAAGGCAGAGTTCAGGCAGACATGGTCCATAGACATAGAGAACTTGAACATTCTCCATCTTTCTCCTCAGGCAGCAAGAAGGAAGAATGGGCCACTAGGCCTGGCTTGACCTTCTGAAATCCCAAATTTTCATACCCCAGTGACACACTCCAACAAGGTCAAACCTGCTCCATATCTCATAATTTTGCCAATCCATATGGACATATGAGGGTCATTTTTATTCAATCCACTAGAAAGAGACTTGTTGAACATTTATTTAGCTCTCCTGCTTCTCAGGGAGGACATGGCATGCCTCTTCTCTTGAGGATGGGGCAGTTAAGTACTCCTCTAGTGGATGTATTTTGGAAACAGTGTGCAGCCTTCATCAGACAATGAGCTTGAGAATGGCTCACCTTGGGATAAACAAAGTCTTCCCAGTGCGAATACAAAGTTGTTTTAGAAGAAATAAAACTAAATTACTTTATCTAAAAGATTTTGTTATGCAATCACAAAACAAAGACACAGAATGTTAGTAGGAATTGTCCAATTTAAATATTTATGATGTATAGTTATCAAAACAGTTCTACGTTTAAAACACTCACACACACAAATGCACATGAGATAAAAGATTAAGCTGTGTTTTTCACCTAAACGTATTCCTCTGACTTAAATTTTCAGTAAAGCACCTGGAACATTTTCATGATGAAAATAAGATGCTTTACATAACTGTGTGAAGTGAGATTGGTCTATTGTAGACATCAAATTTTTACATATTTTTAACTAAATGAAGAAAACGTCATCATGTTTATTTCAATATTGAAAAAGCTACATTTACAAATTTTTTTATTGGATTTTTTTGTATTTACATTTCAACGGTTGTCTTCTTTCCTGGTTTCCCCACCAGAAATGCCCTCACCCATCCCCCTTCCCCCTGCATCTATGAATATGCTCCCTCTTCCACCCATCAACTCCTACCTCACCTCCCTGGCATTCACCTACACTGGGTCATCGAGCCTTCACAGGACAAAGGACATCTCCTCCCACCGATACCCAACAATGCCATCTTCTGCTACATGTGTATCTGGAGCAATGGGTCTCACCATGGGAACTCTTTGGTTGGTGCTTTAGTCCCTGGGAGCTCGGGGGGGGGGGAGGGTCTGGTTGATTAATATTGTTGTTCTAACTATGGGGTTGCAAACATATTCAGCTCCTTCAGTCCTTTATCTCTTCAATTGGGAACCCTGTGCTAAGGCCAATGTTTGGATGTAACCATCTGCCTGTGTATTTGTCAGGGTCTGGCAGAGACTCTCAGAAAACAGCTATCCAGGCTCTAGATCCATCAATTTGCCTAAGAGTTTAATGAATTCATTGTTTTTAATAGCTGAGTACTACTCCATTGTGTAAATGTACCACATTTTCTGTACCCATTCCTCTGTTGAGGGACATCTGGGTTGTTTCCAGATTCTGGGTATTATAAATAAGGCTGCTATGAACATAGTGGAGCATGTATCCTTATTACANGTTGGAGCATCTTCTGGGAATATGCCCAGGAGTGGTATAGCGGGTACTCGGGTAGCACTATGTCCAATTTACTGAGGAAACACCAGACTGATTTCCAGAGTGGTTCTACAAGCTTGCAATTCCACCAGCA